>NC_137611.1:29700461-29717961 GCF_963280865.1 Gymnoscopelus braueri
ATATTACTTGCCAAGTGTTGGATGCGTTTGAAATGGAACTTCATGATTTTTGCTATAGCCTTATTTTCTGAGTGGACCAGAACAGCTTTTATTCTTGGAGAGCTGAACATGCACTCTCTCAACAAGACAGGGGTCTTATAGCAGCATGGAGTTCTTCTTCCACCACTGGATCTCAGACTTCATACGTCTACGACGTATCTACTGTATGATGTATGACTCCAATTTTAGGCACAGTGTCAGCCCCCCATTGACTTCCATCATGAAGTTGAAGTTAAATATTTAATAAGAATATAAATCATATGTATGTGTGGCGGGGGTAGGGAGGGGGGGTCAGTGTGCATAATAAATTTGGCGCTGATCGGTTCAGCCGTTTGGGAGATTAGCCAGGCACACACAAACACACACACACACACGCACGCACACGTGCACGCACACGTGCGCGCACACGCAAACCCTCTTGATGTTGGTGGTGCTGGGACTAAATCCCCCTAGATAAAAACGTTCCCCCCAAAAAGAAAACAGCATACTTCCACACACCCTATTCTCTGCTTTATTTATTAAGGATCTTCATCAGGAGGACATAAAGAACACGTGCATTGAGCTGACCACAACAATTTATTGTAATAGATAATACAGTCACTTATGCCAGATATCCCCTGACATAAAAAAAACATTTAAGAGTAGAAAGGAGTTACTTTCTCTCTACTCACCACTCGTCAATAACAACAGCCTGGCTAGGTGGTGTAGGGGCAAGTAAAATATTCAGGCCCGCCCGTATCATGAATATCAATCAACTTAGCTCATCCACCCCCAAAACTCAGTCTCTATACTCATTTGCTTTGCCTTAAAAGCGCATAATTGACCATGCTGAAAGGTCAGGTTTACAAGTGTAATCGATTCACGTAAAACTCACCTTCTAACCATTTAAGCCTGATATATACTTAATTGTTCGATGGTGTTGCGCCGTGAAAATAACCAATCTAAAGGCTCACAACAAATCACATTGTGACACACTGTGAGCTTGTAGATCTGCTATTTTTGACCAAAAAGTTTAAAATGTTGGAAATGTTTTGCCTCTAATGGCATGCTGAAAATAAGTACGCCAGATTGAAAATGTAGTTTTTAACATTAAACTGAGAGAGAGACATTTTTCAGCCATACATGAACGTGTCCTGTGAGGTGGATTGAATATCTATTCATGCCTCAGGGTTCAGGCCAGGGGCAGTATGGTAGGTCATAGGTCAAAGTCTTGATTGCCATTTCACTGGTTGACACCTCAAGACAAAAGAAGCTGAACATGCTCCTCTAGGATTAAAATGTGTTATTGGGGCTGAAGGTGCACTTTATGTATTTCATGAAGATTATTTGACAATCATTGCTTTTATTCAGTAAAAAAAAACTCCCATGCTATGCTCATATGTTCTGAATTTAAAACATACAACAACCTAAAATGGAGTGGCCAGTGGTCAAATTACCAGCGGTTACAGGATGAACCACATTATCTTATACCATGTTATGTTAGCTGCATTACATGGACTAATATTTACACTGGTGTTGTTTGTCTGTCTGTCTCTGTGTGACACGGAGTTACACTGAGTTTAATTAACACAGAGGGTATCACCATGAGGGCCTAATTACTGTATGTGAACATGTTTTCAGATAGAGTCAATAGCTAGGGGGCAGTTAAGGTAGCCATTAGGTGTCATGACAATAGGCAAAATCCTCAGTGTTAATATAGTTGATATACCGTAGTGTACAAAGTGTTCACTCTCATAGGATTTCATGGTGTAGAGTATCCATTGGGCAGTGTTTGGTGTAAAAGGGTGTATAAGGTAGATTTTAAGACATCTTGAATGATTTTTTGCCCCACTACTCATACAGGTACAGTGAAATGCAAATGTGATAAGGTTTTACTGTAAGATAAGGATACTGTGCAACATAAACATAACAACAATAACAACAACAATAATAAAGCTAATGTAATAATAACATAAGAAGAATTTATATAGCAGCAATGGCAATATGAACATAACAATGAAAAGGCATAACCATGCATATATAAGATACCTTGCATATACTGTATACTATAGCAGCAATAGTACTGTCAACATAACAACAATAAAAAATAATGTGCAATAAAAATGTGTGCAGATCACTGTATACATTGTTGAATATCGGTATGAGCGATCTGTACGGAGATAACAGAGTGCCAACACGCTTATTTATTTAATGTTTTTGTTTGTTTGTCTTGAGTGTGTGTAGACCAGTGGTTCTCAAGGACCCCGGGAGTTCCAGGGGGTCCCAATCAACATTTGTTTAACCACTTTAACAGTGGTGGAAAAAGTACTCACATGTTTTACTTAAGTAAAAGTACCAATACTGCAATGTAGGAGTACTCTGTTACAAGTGAAAGTCCGGAATTCAAAATTTACTTGAGTAAAAGTACAAAGGTATTGGTATCAAGATGTACTTAAAGTACCAAAAGTAAAAGTACTAACATGTTTGAAAATATCAGATCTACAAGCTCACAACGCGTCGCGATGCGACGCGTTGTGAGCTTGTAGATCTGATATTTTCAATAATGTATAAAATAGGGCTAAAGTGGTTAATGTATGTTTCATAATGTAATAATTTATATCTGCAAAGTAACTAGTAACTAAAGTTTTAAAATAATTGTAGTGGAGTAAAAGTACAATATTTGCCTTTGAGATGTAGTGGAGTAGAAGTAAAAGTATAGACAATTTGGAATAGTTTTATCAACTCAAATCTTGTATGGCGGTCCCTGGCTCAAAAATATTTTCACTGCCAAATACTGTACATCATTAATTTGGGTGGTCTTTCACAAGAAAAGGTTTGAGAACCACTGGTGTAGACAGCAACGCTCATCTCAGGAAGCACACACACAAATCACTGCTGACTCGGAATCATATCTTTCTGCCCGATCCTCCACCAACTGTCTCTGCTTCCTGTCTCCTCAACTAGTAGGTGCAATGCAGGCATGCTCAAAACAACAACAAAAATTAAAAAGGAATTATTTGTCAATGTGTGTATGTGTATATAACACGGTGTGTGTGTGTGTGTGTGTGTGTGTGTGTGTGCGTGCGTGCGTGCGTGTGTGTGTGTGTGTGTGTCTGTGTGTGTGTGTGCGTGTGCGCGTGCGTGTGCGCGTGCGTGCATGCGTGCGTGTGGGAGGGTGTGTGAGTGTGAAAGTGAGTGTGGTAAATGGATTCGTCAGAGGTTTGATGTCATACAAAGCATTTAGTGTTGATGCCAGTGAGTGTGATTGTCAGAAAGGTTGGGAGTGATTAAACAGATGTTTACGCTGACACGCACACAGACAAGAAAACGTTCCAGTTTGATGTCAGCTGAAAGTTTGAAAGAGGTATTTATGCTCAGTGATGTTCATGTGAAGGGAACTGGTTTGGCTTTGGCTGTATTAAGATAACGATTGTCACATCAAGTATTCAATATTTGATTGAAGGAGAGTAGGTGTAGTTAAAACTCTTGAGTTTGTGGAGATGGCTGTGCTTATATGAAACATGGATATGCATCTTTCATTCATACTTTCACAAGGAAAGAATAAGCAGATTACTTCTCACTCCGACAGCTTCATGATCGCCTAAATAAAGAATGTGGCTTTGAAGAAAAAAGCACAGCCAGCATTTTCTTGAAGTAAACATGACTAATGATAATAATAAGGGTAATAATAATAATGATAATAATAATAATAATAATAATAATAATAATAATAATAATAATAGTATAATTTATAAATAAGAAATAAAAAGCAGTTTTGAAAAATCATTTTACAAAGTGCTTCACAACAAAATACAGCAAATTACAGCAACAGCTGTAAAAGAACAACATGCAACAAATTAAACGCAAAATAAATCAAAGTAAATCTCTGTAATTTGGCTGCAAAGTACAAAGCAAGAAGAGTGCAAGTCTCCACCAGGAGACATGCCCTAATAATAGCAACAATAATAGCAATGTTTGCAGTTAAAGTATTACCTACAGCCAGCATCTGTAGTGACTTCCTATCTCGCTCTCTCATACACATTCATTGTCTACCTCTCTCCATCTTTCTCTGCCTGGGGCATGTGATGACAATTTTTTGGGGTTGTGCAAGTATGAAAAGGCACAGGGCAATAGGGGGAAGGGACAATGGGGCATAATAAATGCATCAATTTTGATTCTGATTACATTATCACCATACAACCAGAGTAGATATGGAGACGAAACTTTGGACACATCAAAAAGTAGTGGGGCTTGTTGTCAACACTAGGACAAACAAACAAACACACTCTAGTCTAGTGCATTGTAAAATGTGTTTGTGACCCTTCCAGCTCCAATTTCAGTAATACATAACAGAATCATTCAAATTTCTCTGTAATCTGCCAAGTCTGATTGTTAATTCCTTGTGTCAATTATGTTTATAAATCACCTGTCAATCAAAAGTTGTGATTTGAAATGTAAATCAAGGAGTTTATACTGCACCACGCTCACTGTGTCTCGTTTAATTCACATGGCATCGGCAGCTTCTTTTTCAGAGGGAGTAACGTGTGCAGAGGAATATGCTATCCCGCCCAGTTCCGCTCCCCACTGAACAATCCGACCATCCTGTACGAGTCGCTCCAGTGACAGAGATCACCCTCCCTGGCCTCCCATCCTGCAAACATCGCCTATTGAGTTTGTTGGAGCGCCACAAGAGGAATCCAGGCTCCACTGTGATGGGCAGGAACTTCACCATATGCACCACCCAGATGCAACTAAGAATTGGTTTAAAAGCTGACAGACTGATTTCCTAAGGCAAGTTGCTTCCAAAGCCTATGGGGCTCCAACCCCAAACTTCTAGCCAGGATTCTGCAACAGACAGGATGCACTGCTATGCACTGCCTTGTGCCAAGATCTAAAATACAGCTAGGAGCCAGGCTATGAAGTGCCTTGATCTCTGCATAGTAGCTGAGTTCTGGACATTCTGGACTGGAACCAGATTAATGATTAAGTAGTTTCTGTAGTCTAGACGTGAGGATATAAAGGCATGTATGATGATGGGCTTCAAGCGTCCTTCGAGTTCAAACCAGATCGCAATACAGCAATTATTAAAGGACGATTTTCATATAATTGGTTCTCTCTAATGCTCATGATATTATGGTACAATTATTTTCTTCTTCTGTGTCTCAGTGGAGGGCTGTGGACAGTTCAGAATCCCACCTACACGGTAGGCAGGTTTCTGAACTGTCCACAACCCTCCTATTGACACAGACTGAGTAGAAAAAATTGCACCATATTATCATGAGCATTAGTGAAGCAATTATATGAAGATTGAAAATGGGTGAAGTCGTCCTTTAAGTAAAAACAAAAGACTGGCCAGATTTGGTGTCTTAAGGGAACCAAGAGATGATCTGTCTGGAGAACTTTCACATCAACCAGTAGCCTCTACGAGTCTACTACATGGTGTAGTCAGCATAAAAGTGAAAAGAAAAGTCATGCCTGCAAATAACATGGCTGAGTGGAAGATCATGCACTTAGAAAAGTCCTACAATTGAGCCTTGTGGCACATTATCCCCTACTTGACCAGACAGAAGATAGGTGAGAGGTGATATCCTAAACCTTTTATTTATCAGCCATGAAGTAAACCAATTAAGAGCAGTCCCACTGTCCCAGATGCCAACTAATGCCTCAATTTAGCAATCAGCATATTGTGATCAATGGCATAAAAAGCTGCCCTTATTAGCAGCACTAACAGAGCATTTGTCAGCGTATGTATTTTTCTTTTATCATTAAGTCATTAGGGACCATGCAAAGTGCTATATATGTTGCTGATGGAAACCAGTTTGAACTTCTCATGACTCTTGCTTGTAGCCTGGTATAAGACCTATACAGGCATGATATAGGCGACAGCAGATCTAATCCACAAATAGGCAATCACATAAATAATTCACTGGCTTCATTTCCCATGTGGAGTAACATGCACAAAAAGGAATACATGTCATTTGTTATCTGTTTTTGTTTGTTTGTTTGTTTTCATTTGCTACTGGTTTGTATGGTAGGCTATAGCAGGTCGTTATCCAACAACACCAATGCTATACCACAGTAGGCGACCTATCAAATGCTGTGACTCCACATCAAGAAGGTGAGAGGACAACTTCACCTGAGAAAATGTGGTTGATGTTTGTTTTTCATATTGTCTGGTCACTTTTATTCGAATAGCATGGTGACATGTTTTCCACATGGATCAGAGTAAAAAAAGATTGAAAAGGTTTTTGCATTTGGTGTAATTATATTCCCATCCATGTTAATCTGAACCTAAGTAGGTTCAGCAGTTTACCTGGATCTATTTCAAATTGTATTGATGAACAAATGCATTTTTAATAGAATAAACAAATGGTAAACAAGAGTAACAAGAGAGAGGTAATTAAGGGAAGCTGGCATGCAGCTGCCAGCCAGTCTGGAATCAGAGAATCGATGGGTCACCAATTTCTGTGTAACACCAGTGATGTTGTTATGATCCATTAGCGCAGCCGGTAGTGGTCAATATGATATCCCGGTGCTGACGCACAGCAAGCCTCTGCTGTTGGCCACGGACCAACATACAGCACCCGAGCTGCAAGCGACCCAGTACAGTATGCAGGAATGCACCCTAGTGTGTGTGTGTGTGTGTGTGTGTGTGTGTGTGTGTGTGTGTGTGTGTGTGTGTGTGTGTGTGTGTGTGTTTAGCCTACTTACGGGATGATGCTGAGGAGGAGGAGGAGGATGCTACGCCAGGGATGCTCCATGCCAGGAGAACCCAGACCCACCACGCCGCCCCGAGACGATGCATCTTCATCTGGTGGTACATCTCAAAACGGAAACACAAATCTCCAATAAAACACCCCTATGTCCCCGTTAACAAAAATGCGTCATTATTTTGCCGCCTGGCCGCCGGTGCGCCTTCCTTCCGATCCGGTATGAAGACAATCCAGAGAGCAGCAGCAGACACGCTGCTTTGGTTTATTATGAGCAACACAAAGTGCCTCCTCTAAACCTCCACTGTTTCCCTCCAAGGAAGCAATGGCTCTCCTCTCCTCTCAGCCTCTTTGTGGCTGACAGTGCTGTTACCTTCCCTTCCTCCGGTAAAACATCAGCACTACTAGGCTAGAGATCCACGGAAATGTAAAGATCACCTATTAAATAAAACATGGCTCCTGGCGTTGGACCCGCAGCACGTACCGTACCGTCCGCATCGGTAGATAGATGCACCCGAGTCTGATTATTATCGGGAGGGAGGAGGACAGTGGAGCCGAGATCGGCTTTCCTCAAGGAGGAGCAGGAGGAGGTAGGGCAGAGAGAGAGGGAGTGGAGAGAGAGAGGGGGGGAGAGAGACAGAGAGAGAGAGAGCGAGGGAGGGAGAGAGAGAGAGACAGAGAGAGAGAGAGAGAGGTGGGGGGAGCTGTCCAGGTGCTGAATCGCTGCTTGCTCGGTCTAGCCTAGCCGCACCCCTTTGTTTTGGTACGGTCCGCGTCGGTGAGAAGAAGGCTGTGTAAAGAATGTGTGTGTGTGTGTGTGTGTGTGTGTGTGTGTGTGTGTGTGTGTGTGTGTGTGTGTGTGTGTGTGTGTGTGTGTGTGTGTGTGTGTGTGTGTGTGTGTGTGTGTGTGTGTGTGTGTGTGTGTGTGTGTGAGGGAGGGAGGGAGGGAGAGAGAGAGAGAGAGAGAGAGAGAGAGAGAGAGAGAGAGAGAGAGAGAGAGAGAGAGAGAGAGAGAGAGAGAGAGAGAGAGAGAGAGAGAGAGAGAGAGAGAGAGAGAGAGAGAGAGAGAGAGTGAACAATAGCATGTGTCCCCTCTCAATTATATACCCGAGTTTAAGAGAATTAAATATAAATAAGTAGTTACAATTACACAGAATCAAATAAAAATGTCATGAACACGAAAATCGAACTCCAACTGCTATTTCTGTCTTTCTTTAATTTTCAGGCATCAATAACCAACAAACAGGATGGGATGAAAGACATACTGAATACCCCTTTTATGGTGGTGGCCAGTCAATAGTGCCTACCAGAAGGTGGATTATGAAACCCATTAAAAAGGGCTTTGTAAACAGACACGCATTTTGTTGTGGTTTTTGATTGATATGAGGCCTATTCAACATAGACTATCTTTGTGATAACCGGCTTCACAAAACATACTCATATGATATAATGTTCATATGGTAAGGTTTTGGTAATAGCCTACCAACAAACAGCAAAAAGTTATTATACAAACTTTAAAAAAAAGTATATGTCCAGCAATCATTGCATGCAAGTGGATGTACTCTACATATTCAGTTTAGAATAAAAAAAATATTATTCAGTAGATTTGTATCTAATTATGAACCTTGTCAGTTTATTCATTTACCGCATAAAGCTTCTACAAACAGTTATTTGGTCATCTTTTCCTAAGTAATCTCCACACATGAGAGAGCGCTGTCCCGGTGCTGAATCGCTGCTGTTCAGTCTAGCCTAACTGCACCCATGGTCCTAGTCTGTAATGTGGCTTAAACACACACACACACACACACACACACACACACACACACACACACACACACACACACACACACACACACACACACACACACACACACACACACACACACACACACACACACACACACACACACACACACACACACACACACACACACACCAACCAGGCCGTACAGAAACTATAGATTACATGGGTCGCTTCCATCAATCAGAAGCTTGGGCCCTAGCTGCTCCACTGATAGAGTTGGTAGCTAAAAGGGCTTCTTGCAATAGGTCAGCACCTATGTTGCTGAAACTGGGACAGCTATTTCTTTCTGGGCATTTTTTCTGGGTTCTTTTTTTATATTTTTTGCCTGCTTCAGCACATATTCCACTTCCAATTAGTCGTTGCAAATTTATTTAAACATGAACCTGGAGAATTTGCAGGCTTCCGTATAGCCCTGAGGTGCCGGGGGTTTTGGTAATCTAACCAGGATTTGGTTTTTAATTGTATTCTATTTTTAAAGTTAGTTTTTTGGCAGAGGGTGTGAGGGAGGAAGACAAGGTGGGAGTCAGATTCAATCTCTGGCCCTGCACTCACAAAGGGCATAATGGTCTCTTCACTAGGCACTCTGATTTGCCTTTTAATTTCCACTCTTTGGAAAAGTAGTACAATTAGCAAAATACTCACTGTTAATTTGAGGGAGGGCGAGATCCAAGGTTAATTTAATTGTAAGTGTAAAAATGGTCACATTAAATGAACACTGAGGATGTTTCTGTGACAGGACAGGAGGTAACCCTTAAAACAAGTAGCAGATAAGCTGCTTTCTTTTTTCTATTCCCATCACAAAACGTTGCGATTCTTAAATGATATATCACTGTATACTGTATAATTGGGGGTCCAAACATTCAAGCTGCATGGAACAGTTACATTTTACATATTTTATGCCCATTAAAAGAAAATAAGGTATTCTGCCACTATGGATGTGGCATAATTAGCTGCACAGATTTGAGTGAAACATTTCCCATGTTTATGTTTGAAAGCATGAATATCTGTATTTATCTAACCAAATATTTGTTCTCACAAGGCTTCTGTCAATTACAAGTTAGAGGCAAAAGACATACTTGCATGTTAAGACCACCAAAGAGCTCTAAAATGCTCCAGTTTTCACAACTATGAATTATTTAGGTCAATTTCCTCACTACATGTAGGGTATATAGTTCAAATCACAATGGAAACAACCAAATTATGCCCCCACCCCCCTTTCTTATTCTTCTCTAAAGATGTATTTACCTTGTGCTTGGACCCAAATCATTGCCGCCTTATTGCTATAATTTGTATTTATGATTAGTTTTCTGTAATGCAATCAAAAACAAAGATGTAAAAGCAAACATATATGTTTCATTGGTGTTTCACAATAGGGGCTCATTCTAAAATATTACTTCTACCCCACCACCTACCTAGCTCAGGGAGACACGATGTATATAAAAACACTGCCCCCTAGTGGAAAACATAAAACATCACTACCAAACATCTGCATAGCAATAGTACACTCATTTGGTACCTGCTCACACATTCCAAGTCACCCTGGATACAATAATTGTTTTTAAATACCTACATTATGATGTGCTGAATTATAACTCCAGGAACACACACAAAATAACCAGGATGTCATTATAGATCTGTGAAGTTTATTCCAGCATAGAGATATGAGCACCCTCTCAACAGTCAGTAACAGTTACTCCAGCATTATTCCATATAGTTTTCACTGTTAAAATATATGTAGTTTTAGAATCTGTATAACCATAAACCAGGAACAAAATTCAGACAAATACAATTAAAATGTAGTACAGACACAGACACAAACAGAACAATTACAACGTTACCCAGAAATAGAAAGAAAATAAAAACAAAGATATGTGACAAGAAAAGATGGACCATGTATGAGAATATTTCATATATACATATAAAACAAGCCAAGTGTAAAAACATCAATCCAGTTCATTGACATCAAGTGATTCATTGATAATGAAATGTCATCATTGCATTAAAAGAAATATACAGTATAGAACTGCAGGGAATGCCACATATTAAGACAAAGCTATTGCTATGGTACCTCTTAAAATAAAAGACATTTAGTAATCCATTAAAACTTTTGTGCTACAATGTAAACCTAAATTAATATAATGCCCAAACAGACATGTAGTACCAAGATGGATAGATCTTTATGGACCAATGATTTACAACATATGTTAAAATAAAATAAGGAAATCTATGAATCCAATTGAAATGCATTTGCATTGAAATTAGCAAGATAATGAATGTATCTTTTCAGTAGAAAATCATGTGAAATGCATTTTATATTTAGTGTACACACTAAAATTAATCCAGCTAAAATCATTTTGCTTTGAAATAAGCAAATTACAATTCCTTTGAAATAAATCTTTTCAGTAATACATGATTAAATCTACCTGTATAGTGTATTTCAATGAACATCATTGGACAGTGTTATTTGTTATCAAAAGCTGCACTTATAGAATATTATATATATATTATATATTCAAGTCTATCAGAATGTTAAGTTGCCCTTTAGGATTTCTTAAACTCGTTTCATATAAACAGCATTTGTTCAACAGCAATTAAGATTAACGGTATTAAACAATTGTTATTATACAGTCAGTGATCAAGATGTGTCCAGAGTATTACGACTCACATATTCCACCATGTTGTATGACGCCAGAGAAAGTGATGCATTCACATCACTTCTCATGTCCTGAACACTACTTAGTGTTCCAATGTACCGACTAACGGCATGGCTTCCCTATGGATCTCTGACGTCATGCTGATGCCGTCAGTCTTACTCAAATACGGATTCACAATTTTTTTTAATAAATCCTGAAAAATACTGGCCTGCTACTACAAGATCGATCCAGTGGTATGTGAGATTATCTGAGGGGACACAAACATTTTACTTTGCCCAGTAAAAAGAATGTGGTAAGTTTTAAGTGTAAAAAATATGAGGACGCTTATTCTGGGAAAAAAACATCTTGGTGTTCAGATGGATTCAATGACCCTCATTTATTAAACCCTCTTAGAAAGGAGTGCAGATTCAAGCTAATTGAATTAATTAATGAGACTTAATAATGAGACTGCTAATGTGGATGATTTAACTGCAAGGCTAGACTTTTTCAGGTTATTGAAATGTGTGTACACTGTCTCTGAAATGGCGGTGATTTGATCATTTACGATCATTGTCATGACATTATATTTGCAAGTTTGATAAATGAGGGTAAATGTTTCCCAGTTGTTTGCTCTAAGCAAACAAGCTGTATCTGCCATCATTCCCACATGACAATACCAAATGCAGCATATGATCCGGGTAGCCAGAGGGGTTGAGGTTTTGGAGCTGAAGGGTCAAGACCTGAAACTCCAACTCCTCTGGAAGGTTTGTAAGGGTTTCTTGAGAGTACGGAACATGAGTTGTGGTTTGAGTCGTGGGGGTTTGTCGGGCAGGACAGCGGCTTCACTCTCAGCAGTAGGAAATCGCTTCTGGTAGATGTCTGGATAGGACCTCTGGAACTACAGAAAATGGAGTGTTAGTAGTTATGTAGATTTCTTGTAGGGCTTCACAGTTAATTTAAATACAAACAATATTAAATCATGCATTTTCCAATTCCAAAGAGATTGTAATTTTGTATAAATGCTCTTCCTAAACAGATTCTGACTCTGCAACCTCCACCTTTCTCTGTATCAACTTGTGGTTTCAATATTCTCTATCCTTTGTCCTCCAGGCTTTCTGAAACCATGTGAGCTGAAGGAACAAAGTAGCTAAAAGGAAGTGTCACAAAATAGTCTCAACCAATGCGCTCTCACTTTCAATCAACAGTTGTACAGTAACTTGACCAAAACTCACACATCTGTCAAAGCCAAGGAGTGATTGTTTTCCTTGTGATTTCACTGTCCTCTGTCCTTTTTTTTGGCATACCTGTTTGAGCCTCTTCCTCTTGTCCTTGGCAGAGAGCTCTTTGTCAGCAATCAGACCCTCCAGAAGCTCCTGCAGAGGCCCCTGCGTGGCCAGGCCCCTCTGCTTCTCAAACTCTGCCCTGCTGATCTGCTCACAGAATGCTGTAGACGGTGTGGATGGGTCTGCATCGGCACCCGAGTACTTGATCTGATGGAGAAATATAGTTCGATGCTTTAAAGCTCATCGAAAGCTCAAAGATCTTTCGATGGCTCTGCTGACTCCTTAAGCCAGCTTTCCTCTTTGCCCTCACCTGCGTCTACTGTAGCCAAAGCTAGACAACCCTGTGATGGAAAATCCACTATAGTGGGAACAATGGGTATGCTTTTCACAAGGTCTAAGGTTGGCTTGGAATTAAAAAGTACTTCCAGACTTCTACACATCGTTGGGGAAGGAGTGACAGGTGTGTGCTGACCTGTACCCGCCGGAGATGGGAGAGGTGATCCTCTACGTGCCGGTGGAGGTTGGACGGCACCTGGAGAACGATGTGGCTCTGTTCCAACATGAAGCTCACCAGCTGGGTGGCCAGGAGGTCATCCAGGTCCACCTCCTCAGCAGAGCCCAGGATGCAACGAGAGAATGTCTGCACCATCTGCAAAGAGACGGGCCATAAAGAACACTACTTGACTATCTATTCAAGGTCGAGATACATTTGATGGACAATGGGCATGTAGTTGATGATGGAAGAAAAGTGTATGTACCAGTGTACGGGTAGCAATAGTGTCATTAAGTGGAGGCAGAGCAGGGTTCTCGCACACGCGGGCCATGAGACGCAGTAGAAGCTGTAAGCGTCTTCTGTTAGCTGGTGGCAGCAGGAGGCAGCTGACCTGGAGAGCTTCAACTGCTACATCCTGCTGTGGGAGCAGGCCTGGGGAGGAGAAGAGAGAAGATGAAGGTACATAAATGTACTAGGGCCGCTTGATGTCAAGAGAAACACAAAGCGAAATTATCATACGATAAAAAATGTATATTCATTACGCTCTTGAGCTTGTACATAACAAATTGCACCCACTGGCAATGGGCGATTCAATACACAATATGTGCTGCTAGAACCTCAAGTGGTTTGGTGTGACCAGCCTTCTCGATTAAGGGACTTTCTTGTCCTGAATTTACCCTCTCAAGCAGCACTTACTCCCAGACTGTGTTTATGTTTATTAAAGGATCCCCATTAGAGACACATCAATGAGCCTCTAGTCTTCCCGGGGTCCTGTGTATCACCTATAAGACAGGTGCAGGCACTGTACTGGGTATATCTGTGCATAATTCTATTGTTTGTGAAGCACCTTCTATGAAATAAAACTGAATTGCCTGTAGTAAGTTCACAGACAGACAGACACAAACAATGACAACCCAGGGTTTCTCCTATAACGAATGACAGCTGACAAGCTGTGGAAGATCCACACCAGGACTGACTTACTGAGAATGTTGACATACACATCATACAGATGGAATGTCAGTAGTGGTTCCTTGAGTCTCTGAAAGTAATCTGCAACCGTCCTCAGGACGTCCCTCTCAAATCCTGGGTACATGGGTTGCTTGCTTTCACTGCCATTAGGCCCTGACAATAAAGATGAATACACATTTTAACTGCAGTGCTCACACAATGCTGAAGAAAAGATAGATCTTAACCACATTAACCTAGTGTCCCTATTGTGGGCATGTCATAGTAGGTGAACTTTCGGAGAAAATAGCCTAACGTTCGGTGAAAATAGCGTATCTACAAGCTCACACCGCGTGTAAATCCAAGTATAGATCCCTGGGGGCCCCCCGGTCAAAGGGTTTAAGTGGTTAAACTGAAATTAAACAAATCTATTTTTTAGATGGAGGTCAAATCCATTCAGTGAATATAGTACTGTACAAGCACTCACACATACACTTACAATACTACCCATGTATATAACACCACAGCTAGTAGTCTAATAATTTCTCTCTAAGCAACTTAGTTTTTTTCCACAGATATGCCAATAAAGCATCTTAGAATTTCAAGGTTGAATAGTACAATAATATAATACTCACAGTTAGCGAGGCATTTCATGGCTGATAACACCCAATAGGGCATGTCCTCTGTGCAGTAAGAAAAAGGGGGAGACAGGTGAGGAAAAACAAAAAACATAACATCCTAATGAGGGCTGAGCAGCAGAAATGACAATATCTGTATCTGTTCACTAATTATTTATTATATTATTATTATTATTATTATTCACTAAACTATTATTTGCATCTGTATTTTTGGATTGACAAAAAAACAAGACGTGTCTATGACTTAATCCAGTGGTTCTCACACGTTTTAATTTCAAAGACACCAGTGTACAAATGGAACCAAATGGACCCTTATTTTGACATTTTCCACGTGTGGGAACCCTGGCTTACACTGCCTGCATAAATACTGTATGAACAAATTGGAAACAATTAAACATTTTGAAAGATTTTCCTTTTTTTTTTTAAAGAAAAGAAATGGCTCAAGAATATACTGCACCTGCTTTGTTCTTTAATATGACTATTCCACTCTTGTTAACACTGAACACATTTTCAACAATGTGCTTTGCATTCACATGTTTTGGGTCCAGTACTCCGCTCATCGTCTTCAGTTCCAGGACTCTCTGTAAACTAATGAAAACAAAAATGCAAATCAGCAATTTAGTTCATGCTTTTGTGCAAGAGCCCCAAGTGCTACCATAAACTAAGCTTCAGTTCTTCTTAGATCAGCAACGTTACAATGACATAATAGTAGGCCCTTCAATTATTGAAAATACCGTAAATAAAAACAAAATAAAACAAATTGGGTTACCTTTATAAAAATCAAGAGTATATTAGAGGTGCCAGGAAGGTACTTACTGTGCAATCGTCATGGTCTTCCAAATATGGTCCACTTCCTTGGGGGTAATCTCCTTTCTGCGGACAAGCTTGCACTCCTGCACCTCCCCAATAGCTATGCTGTGCCTCTTATTCCATGACTCAGGGTTCTGAAACAGAGTTAAGTGTATAGAGATTCCTTTCTGGTGTCACCAGATAGATATCTGCTTTTGAACCTATCTTTGGTCCACTTGGTCCACCTCTTGTATTTTTGCCATGGCATTTTGCCATGTTCCATCTAGCCAACACCAGATATACCTCATATCCCAAACTCATAGAACTCCATCGTTGTCCAACATACTATCAAAACAAGTGCCAGAGCCATACTGTAACTAGGTCAGCATAATTATTGAGGGTTCCCACATAACTTTTCCAAAGTATTTTACCTAATTTCCAGGCATATAGCAACCATATGGTGCAATAATAAGGCTCTTACACCAGTGTTCTAGCGATGCACCAAGACAGAGTCGAGCGAAGGTATCACGTGACAAAAAGAACAGATCTACAAGCTCACAACGTCTACGTATCACAGTGCAACGTGTTGTTAGCTTGTAGATCTATTATTTTGGTCATGTGACGTCCTATATACATTCACGCAGCTCGTGCAGCACAGCACTACATGTTACCATGTTACCTTTTTCAGATAATGTTAGACAAAAACAATGTATTTCCTAACATTTTCCAAAACATTAGAATTTTACAAGCCTGGATTTTTCAATTTCAAAATATTTCCAGGCATTTCATGATGATGGGAACCCTCTTCATTGTAATGAACAAGTCCATTCTACTTTTTCCTGGAACATTATGAAGTGACAGGTATTGCTTTTTCGATCTCCATATATGTGAGGACGAATGTGTGCATTGTCATACCAGTGCTACTGTTAACATTGTCATCTCTAGCGCTATTACTATGGTCATCTCACAGTCAAACCAGTGCTATTGTCATATCTCTGTCACAGCAGTGTTATTGCTAGAATGGTCGTCTCGCTGTCATACCACTGCTCTCGTGTTCTCGTGCAGTGGCAGCTCCTCATAGTCATCCCAGCGGATCAGTCTGGGCAGGTCCCCTTCTGTCAGTGGGGGTCTCTGGGGAACAGGCTTCAGAGGAGAAGTAGCTGGGAACCTGGACACAGAAGTAAACAGAGTGTGACAGCACCACTGTGTACATGTTTCCAATGATTTAAAGCTGGCTTTAAAGGATATGGGAGTGCTTTTTTATTTTATTTTTCCACTTATGGTTCTATCGAGGTATAATAAATGATTGTCAAAACGTGGTCAAGTAAAATAAATTACTGACTAATAACAATAACAAAAACGAAATTAATGCACTGCAACAACGTAGACATAGTTACTTCCGTGTTGTCAGACAAGTATCACTCAACATATCTACTATTTTGAATTTTGCCATAGCATGAACTAGGATACAATGGTAAATATGCAGAGTGACACTACTCTGACAATGCTGTAGTATGTCTACTTCAGTCAGTGCAGTATGATTTTTTTTCCCTTGAAAGTATTGTAAGTATAATTCTGTGTAAACTATACCGTTTGACTGTGATT
The DNA here is from genome assembly GCF_963280865.1 of Gymnoscopelus braueri. Lineage (NCBI taxonomy): Eukaryota > Metazoa > Chordata > Actinopteri > Myctophiformes > Myctophidae > Gymnoscopelus > Gymnoscopelus braueri. The sequence continues at coordinate 29,717,380 of NC_137611.1, forward strand.
TTGTTAAACCAGTGAAAAAAACACCACCGCTGTTCCTGTTTTCAAAAAAGATTGGGGGCTCTCTCTCAATAAATACAGGCTGAATGAATGAATGAATGAACTTCCAGTGAGTTGAAATTGGAAACTCTCAGAACAACAGTTGGTGACACTCATGTTCAAACCTGTTGATCAATCATAATAATCACTGTAAGACAATGAAACCTGTGTTGTTGCTTTTCCTGTGCAGCGCGTGACGGGTCATGACGAGATGCTGTTGTTTTCCTGCATAGTGCAGGACAGTTGTAGAGGTTTTACTTGTTCTTATTTTTGCCTTGTATTGCTGTACACGACTCTGTAACCTTAACTGCTGTGCTGCATCTGGGCGACTGAATTTCCCCCGCTGGATAATAAAGGTATCTACCTACCTACCTACCTACCTACCTACCTACCTACCTACCTACCTACCTATCTATCTATCTATCGATCATTACCTGTACAGCTGACCATTGTCTTCAAGGTCCTCTTTCCCATAGCGTCCCTTGATGTCCTCAATGACGTGGTTCTTCAGGAACTTCCTGAGCAGCTGCAGTGTCTGGTAGCGGG
>NC_137611.1:29720461-30198185 GCF_963280865.1 Gymnoscopelus braueri
TAAGGCTACAGAATTTATTTTAACATAAAAGTCATACATAGCTATGTAAGTAGTGTGCACAGTGTTATGAAACAGCCTAGCCCTAGGCTATTCCATAACACATCATTAGTAATTTGTACAAGAAAGCAATGGTATGCCATTTCATCACCAGCTCTTTCAGGAACAGGATTTAAAAGAGCCTCAACATTATGGCCATAAAACACAATACATTTGTAAAAAGAAAAGAAAGAAAAAAAGAACAATGTAAATAAATATAATTGAATACAAATAAAACAGTATAAATAAATATTAAATACATTCATAATCGAAGAGAAAGAATAAACTGTTACTTTATGATATTATGGCATCAAGTGTCATTCTTTGAACAAGCTTGAAATCTGAAGCTTGAATTTCCACTGTCCTGCCAGGGCCTCTTTCTAGCTTTCATATAGCCCAAAATCAATTCAGGAGTTATTCATATTTCCTTAATTATACATTTTTAGTCCAAGAACCATATAGCCAATTAGCCATTGGGTGTTTTTTTATAACATAATACATAAAACACCAAGGTTAAAACTAAGTGAAAGATTCTGAGAAATGTTTGAAATTAAGACACTTTAGATACTGTAGTAGCCTAGAGGGTTTTCCTGATAATTTTTGATTAGGAATTAGGACACTAGGAATCACAGTCACAGAGGCAAGAACCTTTGTGCCCACTGGGAGGTGGTCCATTGTACTGTTTCTTTCTCTTGACAAACACAACCAGTAAATGGAGGTTCTGCGGGAAACTCATCAACTGTACATGGGAGGGCAGAGGTAGTCAGGGGTGGCGCCGGTCCAGTGAAAGATTTTAGGTAAAACCCTAAGATTACACCTTTAATCATACTGTAGCTGAGTGACTTATAAAGCAGTGGTTCTCAAGGTGGGGTCCAGGTTCTTTTAGGCCAGGGGTTCCAAATAATGGACCAAATGGACCTGTTACGGGTTCATTTAGTTCCATGCATACACTCTCAGAGTTATTGGGGTCTTTGAAATTAAAAGGTTTGAGAACCACTGTTATAAGGAATCCTTGTATGGAAGTTTTTAATCATCCTTATTAAGTACACATTGGCTGCGGCTCCTCCCATTGCTGCGAATGCTGTTGTCATTTTGAAGAGTTTTGTCATTCTGGAGATGCATGGGAAGCCTCTTGCCTTTGATGTATGCTTGGGAAGCCTCTTGCCTTTGATGTATGCATGGAAATAGAAGTTGAGGAAGAGGACCAGGAACACCACAGCATAGAGCCCAATGAGGTACAGGAAGATGGGGAACTGGTAGGGACAGTCCTTCGTGAAGAAGACCTGGCCAATGTGGATGGTCACGATCACAAACTGGACCTGGGTTAAGGAAGAACATAAATGTTTTAGAAGAACATTTTGTTTAAATACATGTTCAAGGAATTTTGTCTGCTGTAAAACAAATTGAGGTTCACTTAAAATAAACATACTAACAGGAGGCATCAATAAAAAAATATATATATATAAGGGCACCTACCAGTTGGATAGAGGTCATGTACTTCTTCCACCACAGGTACTTCTGGTAGGCAGGTCCCAGGGCAGCCAAGGCATAGTATGAATACATGATGACATGAACACAACAGTTAACCAGGGCATGGAAGGTTCCCTGGCCACCGGCGGAAAACTTGACCCCAAACCACCAGGTGAATGGCATGATGGAATGGTGATAGACATGGAGGAACGACACCTGTTTGGTCTTTTTTCGGAGAACAAAGAAGATCTGATGAAGAGAGGGGGAGAAAGACGTGGTTAATGCGGAATAAAATATTTTTTGCAAGTATTAGCCAGTAAGTAATGCAGTCATACTAGTAGAGAAGTTCATAGTGTGCTTACCGTGTCTAGCATTTCAATGAACTTTGAGAAGTAGTACAGCCAGCAGGTCCACGCCATCTAGAATGGAACAAAACATTTAAATCAGAAAGAAACTGACTAAGAGATGAGTCTAAAGCCAGCTGCTAGCAGTCCCTAGACTAGAGGCCATGCTGCACCTTACACCCAAATAGAAATGTTGGCTGAAGGGTGGCGCTAGAGGAAAGGCCATGACATCGCCATCCAAGTTATTCGGACTACTTGCGTAGCCTGAGTTACATTCTGATTCAAAGAATTGCAGTTAACTAGTTACAGATTAAACTATAACTGTTTGCCAAATAACTATCTTCATCTGAGTTCACCCAATGGCCTGCCTGTTTGCCTGACCATCTGTCTGTCTGCCTGCTACCCCTGCCCCTACCCCTACCCCTACCCCTAGCTCTGCTGCTAACGTAACTAAAACAATTATTGGATATTTGTAAATATCAGGTTCTAATTTGTTACTTACCCTGAGTGCCAGAGGCGAGTTGGAGTAGTCCACAATCTCACAACGGTACGAGTAGCCATTGGCCCACCCTGACATGAGAAACTAGAAAACACAATGGGGAAGCAGTTAGTCCCTATTCTGGGGATGTCATATTAGACAAACATTCTAATATATAAAAATAGCAGATCTTTCTAGATCAGCAATTTTTGGCAAAGAGAAGTGATGCACGAGAAAAAAAGAAGGGGCCAAGTAGACCCCTGTGGGACCCTATAGGGGTTAATTACAAGGCTCCATGTTATGGGGAAACTTAAATAATTCCACTTATGTAAACTAATTTCAATATTACATCAATGTCTATGACTATATCACTGCAAAGATGTTAGATACATTAAAACATAATTGATCTGAGCATACAGTAGGCACTTGTTTTCCAATAGAAGACAAGTGCACAAACAAAATATCAGAATATCAAGTATATTGGCTTAAATACAGCAGATTTACAATTGGTGAGTTCAGTGCAGAACCATTTTACTTTATCGTTGCTGTCCGGCAGGAACCAGCTAACTCCATTTTGACGCTTTTGCATTTTTTCCCCCATAAATCAGTGCTATTGAACACCCTTTACGTCTGTGAAAAACAAATATTGAACCGATGAAAAGTATTAAAAAGCACTTCTGACAAAACCAGCAAACTCCATTGGATCCTAAAACTTTCTGCTAAACCAGCTAAGTCCACCAAAGGGGGTGGAGTTAGCTGGTTTTGCTGACTCCAGGCTCCACCCCCTTTTGACCCCCAACCTCATTGTGAGCTTGGAGGTCCATTCAGCTGTTCTTATCAATGATGAACAAAGCCTCCTAAAAAAAAAAAATTCATTTCCTGAAAGATTAACATTTTGGAGCAGCTGGTTTCTGCCGGACAGCAGAGTTATATAAAAGTATAGACAAAGTTATGTCCAGATGCCTACTTATGTCTACAGGTATAGTCATCATGATGAGAGAACCTACCTCGTATATCATGTATAAAGACAAGCCCACAATGCTAAAGTTGTAGAAGATCATGGCGTTCTTGAGGTCAAAGGCCTTATAGTTTTCCATCAAACGTGGCCCCAGTGTTGTGACAAAGTATATGTATGATGCGATGATGATGGTCTGAGGCCAGACACAAGACATGAGAAACCAGTCCTCCACTCTGGGGTCTATGCCATCAATGAGAAGAGCACATTTTATCCAACTTTATACTGTTCGAATTACATGTTCCTGATCACCTCAATATCAAATAAGGTAGCCTGTTGCCATTTACTGTACATATTGTATCTTTAATGTTAATTAAAGTAATTCACATTAAAGATAATAATTCGAATTTCTGTGCAGCTGTGATACCTGCACTTTTTATTTGTAAATTAAACTCTTATAATAGTAATTGGAACATGCTGTTATTAAAGTTAGGTAACATTTGACAGTGATTTATAAATAATATCATAATTGCAACTTACCAGCGTTCTTAAACCAGCCATCATAAAGCAGCCCTGCGGGCTTGAATGAGTCGTTGTACATTTTTTACCTAAAATGTGAAAAGATTAGATCAATTTCTCCCCTACTACTCGCATACAAATACGCATATTATTTGTATTTAAAATAAAAATAAAAGTTACTTATATTTTTTAAGAGGAAACCCCCATAGAAATGTTGTTCATCATGAGTTCTTCAGTCAAATTAACAGTTTCTATACCTACAGGCACTCTGACATGCATGCAATTAAAAACAAACAAACTCCAGCCCAGAGGCATAGCCCAGGGACAATTAGATCAACCTACTTGTAGCGAAACAGGCAATTTCTCCTCTTTACGTGGCTATGCAGTCCTGATCCAGTGCTGAAACTGATTATTACCATTGTGATGCTCTGTCTTCATACATTAACCTACAGGTGACCACTCCCACACGGTAGTCCGGTTACCATATGGGGGTGGAACCGGATTTTTTATTTCTACACAGAAAAGGGGACATCCCAGATGCTCAATAACTTCCTTCCTCATCCTTGTCAGATGACAGTGTCATTCCAGGGATGCATTTGCTTGTAGTAGTAGTAAAAATAAATACCATTAAGATAGTAAAATTTGATTTCGATGTGGGCCGCCTTACATATAATTACAGAAACATTTCATGGCCAAGACATATGACACAACGGATATTCTACACACTGTCTCTGTCACAAAAACAAAACAAAAGCAGGAGAGTTGCGATGACACACCTTTCAGCTTGACAGGTCGGACAAGGTGTCAATGCCATAGTTTTTCCATGACAATATCATAGTAAACATTCCAATCAATTGCATCATGACTTCTGAAACAGGTGAAAGGTGGCCCCCTCATTGTGAAAACAAGAAAAGAAAAAACAAAGTAAAAAAAAATAAACAAAAACACAGTATAATGATATAAAGTGGGAGATTACTGAGCAAAACCCTGATTTAGTGCAAGTTAAGTGTAGTGTAGTTAAAGTAAAATAAACTTCTGTTCTCAGGTTTTAACCTTTTTTATAATCTATTGACACAGATTAATGGTACGCCTTGAATACTAAGACGGCCCTAGGCATAACTGTAGCTTACTAGTATAGGTGGTCATTTAGGCCCTAGGGCAGTGGTTCTCAACGTGGGATCCGGGCACCCCCCAGGGGTTCTTGAGGGGGTCCCCAGCCAAATTAGTTAATATAGTATCAAAATCGTTAAGCACTTGAACCCTATATACATTGGCTATTTGGAAATCTGAAATCCAATCTGCAAGCTCACATGTCGCATTGCGGTGCATTGTGAGCTTGTACTGTAGATCTGCTACTTAAAATAAGAAATCTTCCAAAACAAATGACAAAATGTAGAATATATTTAGAACGCTAATAAAATATTTTCATATGGGGGTCTGCGGCCACATACATATCAATTTGTGGGTCCTTTTTCTGGTGTCTTGTGTATTTATTTATTTTTGTACATTTTGCGAATCTTTAAAATAAAGTTGTCTACACAAAAATGCCTCACAGGGTAAAACACAAACAAGAAGACAGGGTACATGATGTCCCCACAAGCATTTGTGTTTGACTCTTACAATTACATAATGACAAAACAACTGTGAACAACACAGTCTCACTCCCAAGAAGGCACCTATTGAGACGTTTCTATGAACAATTCATTCGTACACACTGACTGACAAAACCAGTTCTCCCAGTTGGGCCACTACTCATCCGGATGAACCAAATAAGGCAGTGGTGGACAAGTATTCAAAAGTACATGCTTTTAAAATTACTCACTGTAAGTAGTCAACAGTACATGCTTTTAAAAATACTCAATGTAAGTATTCAAAAGTACAAATTACAAAGTGCATTTTCTTTTTGATATCAATGCATTTTCCCATTAACTGCCTTTGACGATTGAATTTCCCCTGTTAAATGGACACTTTGACCGGTCAAATTCGACACATTGCTGGCCAGGCTTGGAATCGAACCTGGGGCAACTGGGGACTCCTGCCCCTAATTACAATGGTACTTTAAACTGGTGGAAACGCAAGCCGGTTTGCGCTGGTTCTGTGAAAGCACAAAGGTTCCAGAATCAGAATCAGATTATCATAAATAACACATGTAATTTGTGTTATTTATGTACTTATATACATACAGAACATTAAATAACGTTCCCCCCACTTGCAGTGCAACATAAAACATCAAGCCTAAGAAACATAAAAAGACCCAAACTAAAAACAGTATAAACTAACATTTAAAAAAAAAAAATGAAAAATTGTACGACGTGCAATTCATCTAAAAAAGTTATCAACACAGCACATATAGGTGAAGTGCCATGGTGCAATCCTTTAAAAAAAAAGTTACCAGCACAGTCTTAGTAAAGTGCTGTTGTGCATTTCAAAAGTGCAATTACATCCTGTCCAGTCCAGCACAGTCCAATCAGTTTAGGTCAGTTGGCCTGGGGGGGAGGGCAGTTCATTGACAGTCCTCACTGCACTTGTGAAGAAGCTCAACTGTTTCGCATCCTGCTCATTCCGGCCTTAATCTCATTGACTGCCAGAGTTAAAACCTCGTTCATAGCAGCCCTTGCCAGCGATTTTCGTGTTTTTTTGTTTCGTTATTTTGTTATTTAATTCACATATAGAAAGTCTAGCTGGACAGTTGAATCGTTTTGATCGTTCCACCACTAGAGAGCAGCACATACCAGCTTGATCGCCTCTCGATCACACTCGCCCCCCCCCCACACCCACTCACACAGTCAAACACATGAACCGGAAGTGAAATGTCTCAGATTCTGTGATCGGCGAAAATTACGATGTGATAGACAATGGGGATGACTGTTCGTCACCCAGACCATAGATTATAGGAGGGGAGGTCTCCGATCGTTTTTTATAGCGTGTGAAAAACCGTTTGTTTCCCTATTATGGTCGAAAATGACTGGGGGGAAAAATGTAAAACCGGAAACGGAACCCAAGTCATGAAACCGGATGCAGTGGTGGTTGAAGTAAGTGGAACCTGAAACTTAGCCTGATTCATAACAGAATAGCGTGATCAGAGCATGAAGATCAATAAAGACCATAGATCGCATTAATGCGATCCTGGCGGCCAGGCGCGCTATTTATTAGATCGCATTAATGCGATAATGGCGGCCAATTTAATGCTCCTGTACCTCTTCCCAGAGGGTAGGAGGGCAAGCAGGCCATGGGAAGGGTGATCTAGCTCTAGAACGGAACTCGTTCTAGAACCAAAGTTCTTTTGGCGGAAAATGGGCCTTTGTGCCGCACTGCGAGCTTATGAAAATCTTGAAAGTATTAAGACATATTTAACACAGATCTTCTCTTCTATGGGTCCCTGGCAGAAAATATTTTCAGATGGGGGACCGGGGCAATTACATATCAATTTGGGGGTCCTTGACATGAAAAGGTCATTGGTCTACTCTATAATGTCTTCACATTGCCTTCATAAAAGGATGGGTTTTACACAATAGCCTACCTATTCTGAATGTCTCAAATCTTTCCCCTGACAAATACTAAAACTAATACTGAAACTAATGCAAAATATATAGCTGAAACTATTTGCTAACCCACTACAATTAATTGAAAAAAACATTAAAAACAAAATGGTAAAACAAACTAAGGAAACACAAATATTGGGTGAATCTTTCCACATCAAGTCCCAAATCAAAATCAAAATACTACCCCACCCCAACATTTAAAATGTGTATGTGAACGCTAGAATAAATGCATTACAGCATCAGTACACAATATAGTATACTGTACAATATTTATAACAACACAAATGTTAATGTCACAGCATGTATCATCAGTTGATCACACCTCACCTCACCTCACCTCACCTCACCTGACCAAACCTCACCCCACCCCATATCAGTTCACCTCGCCCTGGCGGGGTGGACCCCACCAATGTGTTTACATGTTCAACTTGCTGCACTTGAAACTGTAGTCTAGTCACCAAAAGCCCTGATACTGAAGTGGCAGTGATTGCTTTAAGATTGCTTTGAGATGGAATGAGGTAGGGTGCGGTCGGTGAGATTAGTCTGCCACAAAAGAACTCAGCAGAAGGCTTTTGTGCACTGGCAGATTAGTCTGGTTTTCCAGGCCACGGTGAGATGGGTTGAAATGGGATGAGGCGGATTTGGGGTGAGATGGGGTGGTGATGGGTGGTTTCTGATCTACTGATGAGACATGCTGTAACACTAACACATATTTGTACACCATATGTTTTGAGTTGTACAGTAGAATTGAGCATTTATGTGTGTGTGTGTGTGTGTGTGGGGGGGGGGGGGTCAGATCTACTCATGAGACATGGTTTGACATTAACACATTGTTGTATTGTAAAACATAAACTATTGTATTTAAATGTTGTAATATTTATGCCATTCTTTGAAATTTGGGGGGAATCTTTATAGCTTTCTGCCATTTGGGGCCACATTTGAAATTGTTCGTTTTTATTTTTCTTCCTCTCATGCATTAGCCTATAGGTTGAACCTGGGCTATAGGTTGCAAACCAATGTGTGAAACATATGTGTTTCGCAACATTTACCACATGTAATGTTTTAATGTGCTGAGTGCCAATCACTTAACAAGCTGGGAAGCGTTATCAAAATGTTAGTTTAATAAATTGTTGTCCTTGGTAAAACATTAGGAAGAAAAATATTCGTCTGAAATTATCGTTGGCCTTGGGAAAATGTCAGTCCATCAGCTTTGATCTTACCTTCTCTGATGGAGTGAAATAACCTCAATGCCTTCAGATCGAATAAATACCTCATCTTCATGTTCTCTTCAACACTTGACTTCACCTCCTCCTCTCTTCTACCATGTATCTTCCCTTCTTCTCCATCAGCTTCTTGCTGTAAAATGACACTCAAAATGCAATGATTATATGAATAAGCATTAAAAACAGCAAGCACAAAACACAATCAAATATGCTCCTAAAAACAATACAGTTAAGTGGACATTTCATACCGTACCTAGTTCGTACTTACATAGAAAATCAAGCATGTGTAGTACTTTAATGAAAGGAAACATTTTCATAATTACCAGTTAACAAGCTGGGAAGCATTATCAAAATGTAAGTTTAGAAAATTATTGTCCTTGGTAACACATTAGAAAGAAAAATATTCGTCTGAAATTATCGTTGGCCTTGGGAAAATGTCAGTCCATCAGCTTTGATCTTACCTTCTCTGATGGAGTGAAATAACCTCAATGCCTTCAGATCGAACAAATACCTCATCTTCTAGTTCTCTTCAACACTTCACTTCCTCCTCTCTTCTACCATGTCTCTTCCCTTCTTCTCCATCAGCTTCTAGCTGTAAAATGACACTCAAAATGCAATGATTATATGAATAAGCATTAAAAACAGCAAGCACAAAACACAATCAAATATGCTCCTAAAAACAATACAGTTAAGTGGACATTTCATACCGTACCTAGTTCGTACTTGCATAGAAAATCAAACATGTGTAGTACTGTAATGAAGGGAAACATTTTCATAATTACCAGTTAACAAGCTGGGAAGCATTATCAAAATGTTAGTTTAATAAATTGTTGTCCTTGGTAAAACATTAGAAAGAAAAATATTCGTCTGAAATTATCGTTGGCCTTGGGGAAATGTCAGTCCATCAGCTTTGATCTTACCTTCTCTGATGGAGTGAAATAACCTCAATGCCTTCAGATCGAATAAATACCTCATCTTCTCTTCATCTTCATGTTCTCTTCAACACTTCACTTCCTCCTCTCTTCTACCATGTATCTTCCCTTCTTCTCCATCAGCTTCTAGCTGTAAAATGACACTCAAAATGCAATGATTATATGAATAAGCATTAAAAACAGCAAGCAAAAAACACAATCAAATATGCTCCTAAAAACAATACAGTTAAGTGGACATTTCATACCGTACCTAGTTCGTACTTACATAGAAAATCAAGCATGTGTAGTACTTTAATGAAAGGAAACATTTTCATAATTACCAGTTAACAAGCTGGGAAGCATTATCAAAATGTAAGTTTAGAAAATTATTGTCCTTGGTAACACATTAGAAAGAAAAATATTCGTCTGAAATTATCGTTGGCCTTGGGAAAATGTCAGTCCATCAGCTTTGATCTTACCTTCTCTGATGGAGTGAAATAACCTCAATGCCTTCAGATCGAACAAATACCTCATCTTCATGTTCTCTTCAACACTTGACTTCACCTCCTCCTCTCTTCTACCATGTATCTTCCCTTCTTCTCCATCAGCTTCTTGCTGTAAAATGACACTCAAAATGCAATGATTATATGAATAAGCATTAAAAACAGCAAGCACAAAACACAATCAAATATGCTCCTAAAAACAATACAGTTAAGTGGACATTTCATACCGTACCTAGTTCGTACTTACATAGAAAATCAAGCATGTGTAGTACTTTAATGAAAGGAAACATTTTCATAATTACCAGTTAACAAGCTGGGAAGCATTATCAAAATGTAAGTTTAGAAAATTATTGTCCTTGGTAACACATTAGAAAGAAAAATATTCGTCTGAAATTATCGTTGGCCTTGGGAAAATGTCAGTCCATCAGCTTTGATCTTACCTTCTCTGATGGAGTGAAATAACCTCAATGCCTTCAGATCGAACAAATACCTCATCTTCTAGTTCTCTTCAACACTTCACTTCCTCCTCTCTTCTACCATGTCTCTTCCCTTCTTCTCCATCAGCTTCTAGCTGTAAAATGACACTCAAAATGCAATGATTATATGAATAAGCATTAAAAACAGCAAGCACAAAACACAATCAAATATGCTCCTAAAAACAATACAGTTAAGTGGACATTTCATACCGTACCTAGTTCGTACTTACATAGAAAATCAAACATGTGTAGTACTGTAATGAAGGGAAACATTTTCATAATTACCAGTTAACAAGCTGGGAAGCATTATCAAAATGTTAGTTTAATAAATTGTTGTCCTTGGTAAAACATTAGAAAGAAAAATATTCGTCTGAAATTATCGTTGGCCTTGGGGAAATGTCAGTCCATCAGCTTTGATCTTACCTTCTCTGATGGAGTGAAATAACCTCAATGCCTTCAGATCGAATAAATACCTCATCTTCTCTTCATCTTCATGTTCTCTTCAACACTTCACTTCCTCCTCTCTTCTACCATGTATCTTCCCTTCTTCTCCATCAGCTTCTAGCTGTAAAATGACACTCAAAATGCAATGATTATATGAATAAGCATTAAAAACAGTAAGCAAAAAACACAATCAAATATGCTCCTAAAAACAATACAGTTAAGTGGACATTTCATACCGTACCTAGTTCGTACTTACATAGAAAATCAAGCATGTGTAGTACTTTAATGAAAGGAAACATTTTCATAATTACCAGTTAACAAGCTGGGAAGCATTATCAAAATGTAAGTTTAGAAAATGATTGTCCTTGGTAACACATTAGAAAGAAAAATATTCGTCTGAAATTATCGTTGGCCTTGGGAAAATGTCAGTCCATCAGCTTTGATCTTACCTTCTCTGATGGAGTGAAATAACCTCAATGCCTTCAGATCGAATAAATACCTCATCTTCTCTTCATCTTCATGTTCTCTTCAACACTTCATTTCCTCCTCTCTTCTACCATGTCTCTTCCCTTCTTCTCCATCAGCTTCTAGCTGTAAAATGACACTCAAAATGCAATGATTATATGAATAAGCATTAAAAACAGCAAGCACACAACACAATCAAAATGCTCCTAAAAACAATACAGTTAAGTGGACATTTCATACCGTACCTAGTTCGTACTTACATAGAAAATCAAACATGTGTAGTACTTTAATGAAAGGAAACATTTTCATAATTACCAGTTAACAAGCTGGGAAGCATTATCAAAATGTAAGTTTAGAAAATTATTGTCCTTGGTAACACATTAGAAAGAAAAATATTCGTCTGAAATTATCGTTGGCCTTGGGAAAATGTCAGTCCATCAGCTTTGATCTTACCTTCTCTGATGGAGTGAAATAACCTCAATGCCTTCAGATCGAATAAATACCTCATCTTCTCTTCATCTTCATGTTCTCTTCAACACTTCATTTCCTCCTCTCTTCTACCATGTCTCTTCCCTTCTTCTCCATCAGCTTCTAGCTGTAAAATGACACTCAAAATGACATGATTATATGAATAAGCATTAAAAACAGCAAGCACACAACACAATCAAAATGCTCCTAAAAACAATACAGTTAAGTGGACATTTCATACCGTACCTAGTTCGTACTTACCTAGAAAATCAAACATGTGTAGTACTGTAATGAAGGGAAACATTTTCATAATTACCAGTTAACAAGCTGGGAAGCATTATCAAAATGTTAGTTTAATAAATTGTTGTCCTTGGTAAAACATTAGAAAGAAAAATATTCGTCTGAAATTATCGTTGGCCTTGGGAAAATGTCAGTCCATCAGCTTTGATCTTACCTTCTCTGATGGAGTGAAATAACCTCAATGCCTTCAGATCGAATAAATACCTCATCTTCTCTTCATCTTCATGTTCTCTTCAACACTTCATTTCCTCCTCTCTTCTACCATGTCTCTTCCCTTCTTCTCCATCAGCTTCTAGCTGTAAAATGACACTCAAAATGACATGATTATATGAATAAGCATTAAAAACAGCAAGCACACAACACAATCAAAATGCTCCTAAAAACAATACAGTTAAGTGGACATTTCATACCGTACCTAGTTCGTACTTACCTAGAAAATCAAACATGTGTAGTACTGTAATGAAAAGAAATATTTTCATAATTACCAGTTAACAAGCTGAGAAGCGTTATCAAAATGTTAGTTTCATAAATTGTTGTCCTTGGTAAAACATTAGGAAGAAAAATATTCGTCTGAAATTATCGTTGGCCTTGAGAAAATGTCAGTCCATCAGCTTTGATCTTACCTTCTCTGATGGAGTGAAATAACCTCAATGCCTTCAGATCGAACAAATACCTCATCTTCACTTCCTCCTCTCTTCTACCATGTATCTTCCCTTCTTCTCCATCAGCTTCTAGCTGTAAAATGACACTCAAAATGCAATGATTACATGAATAAGCATTAAAAACAGCAAGCACAAAACACAATCAAATATGCTCCTAAAAACAATACAGTTAAGTGAACACATTAGAAAGAAAAATATTCGTCTGAAATTATCGCTGGCCTTGGGAAAATGTCAGTCCATCAGCTTTGATCTTACCTTCTCTGATGGAGTGAAATAACCTCAATGCCTTCAGATCAAACAAATACCTCATCTTCATGTTCTCTTCAACACTTCACTTCCTCCTCTCTTCTACCATGTCTCTTCCCTTTTTCTCCATCAGCTTCTAGCTGTAAAATGACACTCAAAATACAATGATTATATGACTAAGCATTAAAAACAGCAAGCACAAAACACAATCAAATATGCTCCTAAAAACAATACAGTTAAGTGGACACATTAGAAAGAAAAATATTCGTCTGAAATTATCGCTGGCCTTGGGAAAATGTCAGTCCATCAGCTTTGATCTTACCTTCTCTGATGGAGTGATATAATCTCAATGCCTTCAGATCGAACAAATACCTCATCTTCATGTTCTCTTCAACACTTCACTTCCTCCTCTCTTCTACCATGTCTCTTCCCTTCTTCTCCATCAGCTTCTAGCTGTAAAATGACACTCATAATCCAATGATTACATGAATAAGCATTAAAAACAGCAAGCACAAAACACAATCAAATATGCTCCTAAAAACAATACAGTTAAGTGGACATTTCATACCGTACCTAGTTCGTACTTGCATAGAAAATCAAACATGTGTAGTACTGTAATGAAAGGAAACATTTTCATAATTACCAGTTAACAAGCTGGGAAGCATTATCAAAATGTTAGTTTATATATTGTTGTCCTTGGTAAAACATTAGGAAGAAAAATATTGGTCTGAAATTATCGTTGGCCTTGGGAAAATGTCAGTCCATCAGCTTTGATCTTACCTTCTCTGATGGAGTGAAATAACCTCAATGCCTTCAGATCGAACAAATACCTCATCTTCATGTTCTCTTCAACACTTCACTTCCTCCTCTCTTCTACCATGTCTCTTCCCTTCTTCTCCATCAGCTTCTAGCTGTAAAATGACACTCAAAATGCAATGATTACATGAATAAGCATTAAAAACAGCAAGCACAAAACACAATCAAATATGCTCCTAAAAACAATACAGTTAAGTGGACACATTAGAAAGAAAAATATTCGTCTGAAATTATCGCTGGCCTTGGGAAAATGTCAGTCCATCAGCTTTGATCTTACCTTCTCTGATGGAGTGAAATAATCTCAATGCCTTCAGATCGAACAAATACCTCATCTTCTCTTCATCTTCATGTTCTCTTCAACACTTCACTTCCTCCTCTCTTCTACCATGTCTCTTCCCTTCTTCTCCATCAGCTTCTAGCTGTAAAATGACACTCAAAACTCAATGATTATATGAATAAGCATTAAAAACAGCAAGCACAAAACACAATCAAATATGCTCCTAAAAACAATACAGTTAAGTGGACATTTCATACCGTACCTAGTTCGTACTTGCATAGAAAATCAAACATGTGTAGTACTGTAATGAAAGGAAACATTTTCATAATTACCAGTTAACAAGCTGGGAAGCATTATCAAAATGCTAGTTTCATAAATTGTTGTCCTTGGTAAAACATTAGGAAGAAAAATATTCGTCTGAAATTATCGTTGGCCTTGGGAAAATGTCAGTCCATCAGCTTTGATCTTACCTTCTCTGATGGAGTGAAATAACCTCAATGCCTTCAGATCGAACAAATACCTCATCTTCTCTTCATCTTCATGTTCTCTTCAACACTTCACTTCCTCCTCTCTTCTACCATGTATCTTCCCTTCTTCTCCATCAGCTTCTAGCTGTAAAATGACACTCAAAATGCAATGATTATATGAATAAGCATTAAAAACAGCAAGCACAAAACACAATCAAATATGCTCCTAAAAACAATACAGTTAAGTGGACACATTAGAAAGAAAAATATTCGTCTGAAATTATCGTTGGCCTTGGGAAAATGTCAGTCCATCAGCTTTGATCTTACCTTCTCTGATGGAGTGAAATAACCTCAATGCCTTCAGATCGAACAAATACCTCATCTTCATGTTCTCTTCAACACTTCACTTCCTCCTCTCTTCTACCATGTCTCTTACCTTCTTCTCCATCAGCTTCTAGCTGTAAAATGACACTCAAAATGCAATGATTATAAGAATAAGCATTAAAAACAGCAAGCACAAAACACAATCAAATATGCTCCTAAAAACAATACAGTTAAGTGGACATTTCATACCGTACCTAGTTCGTACTTACATAGAAAATCAAACATGTGTAGTACTGTAATGAAGGGAAACATTTTCATAATTACCAGTTAACAAGCTGGGAAGCATTATCAAAATGTTAGTTTAATAAATTGTTGTCCTTGGTAAAACATTAGAAAGAAAAATATTCGTCTGAAATTATCGTTGGCCTTGGGGAAATGTCAGTCCATCAGCTTTGATCTTACCTTCTCTGATGGAGTGAAATAACCTCAATGCCTTCAGATCGAATAAATACCTCATCTTCTCTTCATCTTCATGTTCTCTTCAACACTTCACTTCCTCCTCTCTTCTACCATGTATCTTCCCTTCTTCTCCATCAGCTTCTAGCTGTAAAATGAAACTCAAAATGCAATGATTATATGAATAAGCATTAAAAACAGCAAGCAAAAAACACAATCAAATATGCTCCTAAAAACAATACAGTTAAGTGGACATTTCATACCGTACCTAGTTCGTACTTACATAGAAAATCAAGCATGTGTAGTACTTTAATGAAAGGAAACATTTTCATAATTACCAGTTAACAAGCTGGGAAGCATTATCAAAATGTAAGTTTAGAAAATTATTGTCCTTGGTAACACATTAGAAAGAAAAATATTCGTCTGAAATTATCGTTGGCCTTGGGAAAATGTCAGTCCATCAGCTTTGATCTTACCTTCTCTGATGGAGTGAAATAACCTCAATGCCTTCAGATCGAATAAATACCTCATCTTCTCTTCATCTTCATGTTCTCTTCAACACTTCATTTCCTCCTCTCTTCTACCATGTCTCTTCCCTTCTTCTCCATCAGCTTCTAGCTGTAAAATGACACTCAAAATGACATGATTATATGAATAAGCATTAAAAACAGCAAGCAAAAAACACAATCAAATATGCTCCTAAAAACAATACAGTTAAGTGGACATTTCATACCGTACCTAGTTCGTACTTACCTAGAAAATCAAACATGTGTAGTACTGTAATGAAAAGAAATATTTTCATAATTACCAGTTAACAAGCTGAGAAGCGTTATCAAAATGTTAGTTTCATAAATTGTTGTCCTTGGTAAAACATTAGGAAGAAAAATATTCGTCTGAAATTATCGTTGGCCTTGAGAAAATGTCAGTCCATCAGCTTTGATCTTACCTTCTCTGATGGAGTGAAATAACCTCAATGCCTTCAGATCGAACAAATACCTCATCTTCTAGTTCTCTTCAACACTTCACTTCCTCCTCTCTTCTACCATGTATCGTCCCTTCTTCTCCATCAGCTTCTAGCTGTAAAATGACACTCAAAATGCAATGATTACATGAATAAGCATTAAAAACAGCAAGCACAAAACACAATCAAATATGCTCCTAAAAACAATACAGTTAAGTGAACACATTAGAAAGAAAAATATTCGTCTGAAATTATCGCTGGCCTTGGGAAAATGTCAGTCCATCAGCTTTGATCTTACCTTCTCTGATGGAGTGAAATAACCTCAATGCCTTCAGATCAAACAAATACCTCATCTTCATGTTCTCTTCAACACTTCACTTCCTCCTCTCTTCTACCATGTCTCTTCCCTTTTTCTCCATCAGCTTCTAGCTGTAAAATGACACTCAAAATACAATGATTATATGACTAAGCATTAAAAACAGCAAGCACAAAACACAATCAAATATGCTCCTAAAAACAATACAGTTAAGTGGACACATTAGAAAGAAAAATATTCGTCTGAAATTATCGCTGGCCTTGGGAAAATGTCAGTCCATCAGCTTTGATCTTACCTTCTCTGATGGAGTGATATAATCTCAATGCCTTCAGATCGAACAAATACCTCATCTTCATGTTCTCTTCAACACTTCACTTCCTCCTCTCTTCTACCATGTCTCTTCCCTTCTTCTCCATCAGCTTCTAGCTGTAAAATGACACTCATAATCCAATGATTACATGAATAAGCATTAAAAACAGCAAGTACAAAACACAATCAAATATGCTCCTAAAAACAATAAAGTTAAGTGGACATTTCATACCGTACCTAGTTCGTACTTGCATAGAAAATCAAACATGTGTAGTACTGTAATGAAAGGAAACATTTTCATAATTACCAGTTAACAAGCTGGGAAGCATTATCAAAATGTTAGTTTATATATTGTTGTCCTTGGTAAAACATTAGGAAGAAAAATATTGGTCTGAAATTATCGTTGGCCTTGGGAAAATGTCAGTCCATCAGCTTTGATCTTACCTTCTCTGATGGAGTGAAATAACCTCAATGCCTTCAGATCGAACAAATACCTCATCTTCATGTTCTCTTCAACACTTCACTTCCTCCTCTCTTCTACCATGTCTCTTCCCTTCTTCTCCATCAGCTTCTAGCTGTAAAATGACACTCAAAATGCAATGATTACATGAATAAGCATTAAAAACAGCAAGCCCAAAACACAATCAAATATGCTCCTAAAACAATACAGTTAAGTGGACACATTAGAAAGAAAAATATTCGTCTGAAATTATCGCTGGCCTTGGGAAAATGTCAGTCCATCAGCTTTGATCTTACCTTCTCTGATGGAGTGAAATAATCTCAATGCCTTCAGATCGAACAAATACCTCATCTTCTCTTCATCTTCATGTTCTCTTCAACACTTCACTTCCTCCTCTCTTCTACCATGTCTCTTCCCTTCTTCTCCATCAGCTTCTAGCTGTAAAATGACACTCAAAACTCAATGATTATATGAATAAGCATTAAAAACAGCAAGCACAAAACACAATCAAATATGCTCCTAAAAACAATACAGTTAAGTGGACATTTCATACCGTACCTAGTTCGTACTTGCATAGAAAATCAAACATGTGTAGTACTGTAATGAAAGGAAACATTTTCATAATTACCAGTTAACAAGCTGGGAAGCATTATCAAAATGCTAGTTTCATAAATTGTTGTCCTTGGTAAAACATTAGGAAGAAAAATATTCGTCTGAAATTATCGTTGGCCTTGGGAAAATGTCAGTCCATCAGCTTTGATCTTACCTTCTCTGATGGAGTGAAATAACCTCAATGCCTTCAGATCAAACAAATACCTCATCTTCTCTTCATCTTCATGTTCTCTTCAACACTTCACTTCCTCCTCTCTTCTACCATGTATCTTCCCTTCTTCTCCATCAGCTTCTAGCTGTAAAATGACACTCAAAATGCAATGATTATATGAATAAGCATTAAAAACAGCAAGCACAAAACACAATCAAATATGCTCCTAAAAACAATACAGTTAAGTGGACACATTAGAAAGAAAAATATTCGTCTGAAATTATCGCTGGCCTTGGGAAAATGTCAGTCCATCAGCTTTGATCTTACCTTCTCTGATGGAGTGATATAATCTCAATGCCTTCAGATCGAACAAATACCTAATCTTCATGTTCTCTTCAACACTTCACTTCCTCCTCTCTTCTACCATGTCTCTTCCCTTCTTCTCCATCAGCTTCTAGCTGTAAAATGACACTCATAATCCAATGATTATATGAATAAGCATTAAAAACAGCAAGCATAAAACACAATCAAATATGCTCCTAAAAACAATACAGTTAAGTGGACATTTCATACCGTACCTAGTTCGTACTTGCATAGAAAATCAAACATGTGTAGTACTGTATTGAAAGGAAACATTTTCATAATTACCAGTTAACAAGCTGGGAAGCATTATCAAAATGTTAGTTTCATAAATTGTTGTCCTTGGGAAAACATTAGGAAGAAAAATATTCGTCTGAAATTATCGCTGGCCTTGGGAAAATGTCAGTCCATCAGCTTTGATCTTACCTTCTCTGATGGAGTGAAATAACCTCAATGCCTTCAGATCGAACAAATACCTCATCTTCTCTTCATCTTCATGTTCTCTTCAACACTTCACTTCCTCCTCTCTTCTACCATGTATCTTCCCTTCTTCTCCATCAGCTTCTAGCTGTAAAATGACACTCAAAATGCAATGATTATATGAATAAGCATTAAAAACAGCAAGCACAAAACACAATCAAATATGCTCCTAAAAACAATACAGTTAAGTGGACACATTAGAAAGAAAAATATTCGTCTGAAATTATCGTTGGCCTTGGGAAAATGTCAGTCCATCAGCTTTGATCTTACCTTCTCTGATGGAGTGAAATAACCTCAATGCCTTCAGATCGAACAAATACCTCATCTTCATGTTCTCTTCAACACTTCACTTCCTCCTCTCTTCTACCATGTCTCTTACCTTCTTCTCCATCAGCTTCTAGCTGTAAAATGACACTCAAAATGCAATGATTATATGAATAAGCATTAAAAACAGCAAGCACAAAACACAATCAAATATGCTCCTAAAAACAATACAGTTAAGTGGACATTTCATACCGTACCTAGGTCGTACTTACATAGAAAATCAAACATGTGTAGTACTGTAATGAAGGGAAACATTTTCATAATTACCAGTTAACAAGCTGGGAAGCATTATCAAAATGTTAGTTTAATAAATTGTTGTCCTTGGTAAAACATTAGAAAGAAAAATATTCGTCTGAAATTATCGTTGGCCTTGGGGAAATGTCAGTCCATCAGCTTTGATCTTACCTTCTCTGATGGAGTGAAATAACCTCAATGCCTTCAGATCGAATAAATACCTCATCTTCTCTTCATCTTCATGTTCTCTTCAACAATTCACTTCCTCCTCTCTTCTACCATGTATCTTCCCTTCTTCTCCATCAGCTTCTAGCTGTAAAATGACACTCAAAATGACATGATTATATGAATAAGCATTAAAAACAGCAAGCACACAACACAATCAAAATGCTCCTAAAAACAATACAGTTAAGTGGACATTTCATACCGTACCTAGTTCGTACTTACCTAGAAAATCAAACATGTGTAGTACTGTAATGAAAAGAAATATTTTCATAATTACCAGTTAACAAGCTGAGAAGCGTTATCAAAATGTTAGTTTCATAAATTGTTGTCCTTGGTAAAACATTAGGAAGAAAAATATTCGTCTGAAATTATCGTTGGCCTTGAGAAAATGTCAGTCCATCAGCTTTGATCTTACCTTCTCTGATGGAGTGAAATAACCTCAATGCCTTCAGATCGAACAAATACCTCATCTTCTAGTTCTCTTCAACACTTCACTTCCTCCTCTCTTCTACCATGTATCTTCCCTTCTTCTCCATCAGCTTCTAGCTGTAAAATGACACTCAAAATGCAATGATTACATGAATAAGCATTAAAAACAGCAAGCACAAAACACAATCAAATATGCTCCTAAAAACAATACAGTTAAGTGAACACATTAGAAAGAAAAATATTCGTCTGAAATTATCGTTGGCCTTGGGAAAATGTCAGTCCATCAGCTTTGATCTTACCTTCTCTGATGGAGTGAAATAACCTCAATGCCTTCAGATCGAACAAATACCTCATCTTCATGTTCTCTTCAACACTTCACTTCCTCCTCTCTTCTACCATGTCTCTTACCTTCTTCTCCATCAGCTTCTAGCTGTAAAATGACACTCAAAATGCAATGATTATATGAATAAGCATTAAAAACAGCAAGCACAAAACACAATCAAATATGCTCCTAAAAACAATACAGTTAAGTGGACATTTCATACCGTACCTAGGTCGTACTTACATAGAAAATCAAACATGTGTAGTACTGTAATGAAGGGAAACATTTTCATAATTACCAGTTAACAAGCTGGGAAGCATTATCAAAATGTTAGTTTAATAAATTGTTGTCCTTGGTAAAACATTAGAAAGAAAAATATTCGTCTGAAATTATCGTTGGCCTTGGGGAAATGTCAGTCCATCAGCTTTGATCTTACCTTCTCTGATGGAGTGAAATAACCTCAATGCCTTCAGATCGAATAAATACCTCATCTTCTCTTCATCTTCATGTTCTCTTCAACAATTCACTTCCTCCTCTCTTCTACCATGTATCTTCCCTTCTTCTCCATCAGCTTCTAGCTGTAAAATGACACTCAAAATGACATGATTATATGAATAAGCATTAAAAACAGCAAGCACACAACACAATCAAAATGCTCCTAAAAACAATACAGTTAAGTGGACATTTCATACCGTACCTAGTTCGTACTTACCTAGAAAATCAAACATGTGTAGTACTGTAATGAAAAGAAATATTTTCATAATTACCAGTTAACAAGCTGAGAAGCGTTATCAAAATGTTAGTTTCATAAATTGTTGTCCTTGGTAAAACATTAGGAAGAAAAATATTCGTCTGAAATTATCGTTGGCCTTGAGAAAATGTCAGTCCATCAGCTTTGATCTTACCTTCTCTGATGGAGTGAAATAACCTCAATGCCTTCAGATCGAACAAATACCTCATCTTCTAGTTCTCTTCAACACTTCACTTCCTCCTCTCTTCTACCATGTATCTTCCCTTCTTCTCCATCAGCTTCTAGCTGTAAAATGACACTCAAAATGCAATGATTACATGAATAAGCATTAAAAACAGCAAGCACAAAACACAATCAAATATGCTCCTAAAAACAATACAGTTAAGTGAACACATTAGAAAGAAAAATATTCGTCTGAAATTATCGCTGGCCTTGGGAAAATGTCAGTCCATCAGCTTTGATCTTACCTTCTCTGATGGAGTGAAATAACCTCAATGCCTTCAGATCAAACAAATACCTCATCTTCATGTTCTCTTCAACACTTCACTTCCTCCTCTCTTCTACCATGTCTCTTACCTTCTTCTCCATCAGCTTCTAGCTGTAAAATGACACTCATAATCCAATGATAACATGAATAAGCATTAAAAACAGCAAGCACAAAACACAATCAAATATGCTCCTAAAAACAATACAGTTAAGTGGACACATTAGAAAGAAAAATATTCGTCTGAAATTATCGCTGGCCTTGGGAAAATGTCAGTCCATCAGCTTTGATCTTACCTTCTCTGATGGAGTGATATAATCTCAATGCCTTCAGATCGAACAAATACCTAATCTTCATGTTCTCTTCAACACTTCACTTCCTCCTCTCTTCTACCATGTCTCTTCCCTTCTTCTCCATCAGCTTCTAGCTGTAAAATGACACTCATAATCCAATGATTATATGAATAAGCATTAAAAACAGCAAGCACAAAACACAATCAAATATGCTCCTAAAAACAATACAGTTAAGTGGACATTTCATACCGTACCTAGTTCGTACTTGCATAGAAAATCAAACATGTGTAGTACTGTATTGAAAGGAAACATTTTCATAATTACCAGTTAACAAGCTGGGAAGCATTATCAAAATGTTAGTTTCATAAATTGTTGTCCTTGGGAAAACATTAGGAAGAAAAATATTCGTCTGAAATTATCGCTGGCCTTGGGAAAATGTCAGTCCATCAGCTTTGATCTTACCTTCTCTGATGGAGTGAAATAACCTCAATGCCTTCAGATCGAACAAATACCTCATCTTCATGTTCTCTTCAACACTTCACTTCCTCCTCTCTTCTACCATGTCTCTTCCCTTCTTCTCCATCAGCTTCTAGCTGTAAAATGACACTCAAAACTCAATGATTATATGAATAAGCATTAAAAACAGCAAGCACAAAACACAATCAAATATGCTCCTAAAAACAATACAGTTAAGTGGACATTTCATACCGTACCTAGTTCGTACTTGCATAGAAAATCAAACATGTGTAGTACTGTAATGAAAGGAAACATTTTCATAATTACCAGTTAACAAGCTGGGAAGCATTATCAAAATGCTAGTTTCATAAATTGTTGTCCTTGGTAAAACATTAGGAAGAAAAATATTCGTCTGAAATTATCGTTGGCCTTGGGAAAATGTCAGTCCATCAGCTTTGATCTTACCTTCTCTGATGGAGTGAAATAACCTCAATGCCTTCAGATCGAACAAATACCTCATCTTCTCTTCATCTTCATGTTCTCTTCAACACTTCACTTCCTCCTCTCTTCTACCATGTATCTTCCCTTCTTCTCCAACAGCTTCTAGCTGTAAAATGACACTCAAAATGCAATGATTATATGAATAAGCATTAAAAACAGCAAACACAATCAAATATGCTCCTAAAAACAATACAGTTAAGTGGACACATTAGAAAGAAAAATATTCGTCTGAAATTATCGTTGGCCTTGGGAAAATGTCAGTCCATCAGCTTTGATCTTACCTTCTCTGATGGAGTGAAATAACCTCAATGCCTTCAGATCGAACAAATACCTCATCTTCATGTTCTCTTCAACACTTCACTTCCTCCTCTCTTCTACCATGTCTCTTACCTTCTTCTCCATCAGCTTCTAGCTGTAAAATGACACTCATAATCCAATGATTACATGAATAAGCATTAAAAACAGCAAGCACAAAACACAATCAAATATGCTCCTAAAAACAATACAGTTAAGTGGACACATTAGAAAGAAAAATATTCGTCTGAAATTATCGCTGGCCTTGGGAAAATGTCAGTCCATCAGCTTTGATCTTACCTTCTCTGATGGAGTGATATAATCTCAATGCCTTCAGATCGAACAAATACCTAATCTTCATGTTCTCTTCAACACTTCACTTCCTCCTCTCTTCTACCATGTCTCTTCCCTTCTTCTCCATCAGCTTCTAGCTGTAAAATGACACTCATAATCCAATGATTATATGAATAAGCATTAAAAACAGCAAGCACAAAACACAATCAAATATGCTCCTAAAAACAATACAGTTAAGTGGACATTTCATACCGTACCTAGTTCGTACTTGCATAGAAAATCAAACATGTGTAGTACTGTATTGAAAGGAAACATTTTCATAATTACCAGTTAACAAGCTGGGAAGCATTATCAAAATGTTAGTTTCATAAATTGTTGTCCTTGGGAAAACATTAGGAAGAAAAATATTCGTCTGAAATTATCGCTGGCCTTGGGAAAATGTCAGTCCATCAGCTTTGATCTTACCTTCTCTGATGGAGTGAAATAACCTCAATGCCTTCAGATCGAACAAATACCTCATCTTCATGTTCTCTTCAACACTTCACTTCCTCCTCTCTTCTACCATGTCTCTTCCCTTCTTCTCCATCAGCTTCTAGCTGTAAAATGACACTCAAAACTCAATGATTATATGAATAAGCATTAAAAACAGCAAGCACAAAACACAATCAAATATGCTCCTAAAAACAATACAGTTAAGTGGACATTTCATACCGTACCTAGTTCGTACTTGCATAGAAAATCAAACATGTGTAGTACTGTAATGAAAGGAAACATTTTCATAATTACCAGTTAACAAGCTGGGAAGCATTATCAAAATGTTAGTTTCATAAATTGTTGTCCTTGGTAAAACATTAGGAAGAAAAATATTCGTCTGAAATTATCGTTGGCCTTGGGAAAATGTCAGTCCATCAGCTTTGATCTTACCTTCTCTGATGGAGTGAAATAACCTCAATGCCTTCAGATCGAACAAATACCTCATCTTCATGTTCTCTTCAACACTTCACTTCCTCCTCTCTTCTACCATGTCTCTTCCCTTCTTCTCCATCAGCTTCTAGCTGTAAAATGACACTCAAAATGCAATGATTACATGAATAAGCATTAAAAACAGCAAGCCCAAAACACAATCAAATATGCTCCTAAAAACAATACAGTTAAGTGGACACATTAGAAAGAAAAATATTCGTCTGAAATTATCGCTGGCCTTGGGAAAATGTCAGTCCATCAGCTTTGATCTTACCTTCTCTGATGGAGTGAAATAATCTCAATGCCTTCAGATCGAACAAATACCTCATCTTCTCTTCATCTTCATGTTCTCTTCAACACTTCACTTCCTCCTCTCTTCTACCATGTCTCTTCCCTTCTTCTCCATCAGCTTCTAGCTGTAAAATGACACTCAAAACTCAATGATTATATGAATAAGCATTAAAAACAGCAAGCACAAAACACAATCAAATATGCTCCTAAAAACAATACAGTTAAGTGGACATTTCATACCGTACCTAGTTCGTACTTGCATAGAAAATCAAACATGTGTAGTACTGTAATGAAAGGAAACATTTTCATAATTACCAGTTAACAAGCTGGGAAGCATTATCAAAATGCTAGTTTCATAAATTGTTGTCCTTGGTAAAACATTAGGAAGAAAAATATTCGTCTGAAATTATCGTTGGCCTTGGGAAAATGTCAGTCCATCAGCTTTGATCTTACCTTCTCTGATGGAGTGAAATAACCTCAATGCCTTCAGATCGAACAAATACCTCATCTTCTCTTCATCTTCATGTTCTCTTCAACACTTCACTTCCTCCTCTCTTCTACCATGTATCTTCCCTTCTTCTCCAACAGCTTCTAGCTGTAAAATGACACTCAAAATGCAATGATTATATGAATAAGCATTAAAAACAGCAAACACAATCAAATATGCTCCTAAAAACAATACAGTTAAGTGGACACATTAGAAAGAAAAATATTCGTCTGAAATTATCGTTGGCCTTGGGAAAATGTCAGTCCATCAGCTTTGATCTTACCTTCTCTGATGGAGTGAAATAACCTCAATGCCTTCAGATCGAACAAATACCTCATCTTCATGTTCTCTTCAACACTTCACTTCCTCCTCTCTTCTACCATGTCTCTTACCTTCTTCTCCATCAGCTTCTAGCTGTAAAATGACACTCATAATCCAATGATTACATGAATAAGCATTAAAAACAGCAAGCACAAAACACAATCAAATATGCTCCTAAAAACAATACAGTTAAGTGGACACATTAGAAAGAAAAATATTCGTCTGAAATTATCGTTGGCCTTGGGAAAATGTCAGTCCATCAGCTTTGATCTTACCTTCTCTGATGGAGTGAAATAACCTCAATGCCTTCAGATCGAACAAATACCTCATCTTCATGTTCTCTTCAACACTTCACTTCCTCCTCTCTTCTACCATGTCTCTTACCTTCTTCTCCATCAGCTTCTAGCTGTAAAATGACACTCAAAATGCAATGATTATAAGAATAAGCATTAAAAACAGCAAGCACAAAACACAATCAAATATGCTCCTAAAAACAATACAGTTAAGTGGACATTTCATACCGTACCTAGTTCGTACTTACATAGAAAATCAAACATGTGTAGTACTGTAATGAAGGGAAACATTTTCATAATTACCAGTTAACAAGCTGGGAAGCATTATCAAAATGTTAGTTTAATAAATTGTTGTCCTTGGTAAAACATTAGAAAGAAAAATATTCGTCTGAAATTATCGTTGGCCTTGGGGAAATGTCAGTCCATCAGCTTTGATCTTACCTTCTCTGATGGAGTGAAATAACCTCAATGCCTTCAGATCGAATAAATACCTCATCTTCTCTTCATCTTCATGTTCTCTTCAACACTTCACTTCCTCCTCTCTTCTACCATGTATCTTCCCTTCTTCTCCATCAGCTTCTAGCTGTAAAATGAAACTCAAAATGCAATGATTATATGAATAAGCATTAAAAACAGCAAGCAAAAAACACAATCAAATATGCTCCTAAAAACAATACAGTTAAGTGGACATTTCATACCGTACCTAGTTCGTACTTACATAGAAAATCAAGCATGTGTAGTACTTTAATGAAAGGAAACATTTTCATAATTACCAGTTAACAAGCTGGGAAGCATTATCAAAATGTAAGTTTAGAAAATTATTGTCCTTGGTAACACATTAGAAAGAAAAATATTCGTCTGAAATTATCGTTGGCCTTGGGAAAATGTCAGTCCATCAGCTTTGATCTTACCTTCTCTGATGGAGTGAAATAACCTCAATGCCTTCAGATCGAATAAATACCTCATCTTCTCTTCATCTTCATGTTCTCTTCAACACTTCATTTCCTCCTCTCTTCTACCATGTCTCTTCCCTTCTTCTCCATCAGCTTCTAGCTGTAAAATGACACTCAAAATGACATGATTATATGAATAAGCATTAAAAACAGCAAGCAAAAAACACAATCAAATATGCTCCTAAAAACAATACAGTTAAGTGGACATTTCATACCGTACCTAGTTCGTACTTACCTAGAAAATCAAACATGTGTAGTACTGTAATGAAAAGAAATATTTTCATAATTACCAGTTAACAAGCTGAGAAGCGTTATCAAAATGTTAGTTTCATAAATTGTTGTCCTTGGTAAAACATTAGGAAGAAAAATATTCGTCTGAAATTATCGTTGGCCTTGAGAAAATGTCAGTCCATCAGCTTTGATCTTACCTTCTCTGATGGAGTGAAATAACCTCAATGCCTTCAGATCGAACAAATACCTCATCTTCTAGTTCTCTTCAACACTTCACTTCCTCCTCTCTTCTACCATGTATCGTCCCTTCTTCTCCATCAGCTTCTAGCTGTAAAATGACACTCAAAATGCAATGATTACATGAATAAGCATTAAAAACAGCAAGCACAAAACACAATCAAATATGCTCCTAAAAACAATACAGTTAAGTGAACACATTAGAAAGAAAAATATTCGTCTGAAATTATCGCTGGCCTTGGGAAAATGTCAGTCCATCAGCTTTGATCTTACCTTCTCTGATGGAGTGAAATAACCTCAATGCCTTCAGATCAAACAAATACCTCATCTTCATGTTCTCTTCAACACTTCACTTCCTCCTCTCTTCTACCATGTCTCTTCCCTTTTTCTCCATCAGCTTCTAGCTGTAAAATGACACTCAAAATACAATGATTATATGACTAAGCATTAAAAACAGCAAGCACAAAACACAATCAAATATGCTCCTAAAAACAATACAGTTAAGTGGACACATTAGAAAGAAAAATATTCGTCTGAAATTATCGCTGGCCTTGGGAAAATGTCAGTCCATCAGCTTTGATCTTACCTTCTCTGATGGAGTGATATAATCTCAATGCCTTCAGATCGAACAAATACCTCATCTTCATGTTCTCTTCAACACTTCACTTCCTCCTCTCTTCTACCATGTCTCTTCCCTTCTTCTCCATCAGCTTCTAGCTGTAAAATGACACTCATAATCCAATGATTACATGAATAAGCATTAAAAACAGCAAGTACAAAACACAATCAAATATGCTCCTAAAAACAATAAAGTTAAGTGGACATTTCATACCGTACCTAGTTCGTACTTGCATAGAAAATCAAACATGTGTAGTACTGTAATGAAAGGAAACATTTTCATAATTACCAGTTAACAAGCTGGGAAGCATTATCAAAATGTTAGTTTATATATTGTTGTCCTTGGTAAAACATTAGGAAGAAAAATATTGGTCTGAAATTATCGTTGGCCTTGGGAAAATGTCAGTCCATCAGCTTTGATCTTACCTTCTCTGATGGAGTGAAATAACCTCAATGCCTTCAGATCGAACAAATACCTCATCTTCATGTTCTCTTCAACACTTCACTTCCTCCTCTCTTCTACCATGTCTCTTCCCTTCTTCTCCATCAGCTTCTAGCTGTAAAATGACACTCAAAATGCAATGATTACATGAATAAGCATTAAAAACAGCAAGCCCAAAACACAATCAAATATGCTCCTAAAACAATACAGTTAAGTGGACACATTAGAAAGAAAAATATTCGTCTGAAATTATCGCTGGCCTTGGGAAAATGTCAGTCCATCAGCTTTGATCTTACCTTCTCTGATGGAGTGAAATAATCTCAATGCCTTCAGATCGAACAAATACCTCATCTTCTCTTCATCTTCATGTTCTCTTCAACACTTCACTTCCTCCTCTCTTCTACCATGTCTCTTCCCTTCTTCTCCATCAGCTTCTAGCTGTAAAATGACACTCAAAACTCAATGATTATATGAATAAGCATTAAAAACAGCAAGCACAAAACACAATCAAATATGCTCCTAAAAACAATACAGTTAAGTGGACATTTCATACCGTACCTAGTTCGTACTTGCATAGAAAATCAAACATGTGTAGTACTGTAATGAAAGGAAACATTTTCATAATTACCAGTTAACAAGCTGGGAAGCATTA
The DNA here is from genome assembly GCF_963280865.1 of Gymnoscopelus braueri. Classification (NCBI taxonomy): domain Eukaryota; kingdom Metazoa; phylum Chordata; class Actinopteri; order Myctophiformes; family Myctophidae; genus Gymnoscopelus; species Gymnoscopelus braueri. The sequence goes on from NC_137611.1 coordinate 29,749,588, forward strand.
TCAAAATGCTAGTTTCATAAATTGTTGTCCTTGGTAAAACATTAGGAAGAAAAATATTCGTCTGAAATTATCGTTGGCCTTGGGAAAATGTCAGTCCATCAGCTTTGATCTTACCTTCTCTGATGGAGTGAAATAACCTCAATGCCTTCAGATCAAACAAATACCTCATCTTCTCTTCATCTTCATGTTCTCTTCAACACTTCACTTCCTCCTCTCTTCTACCATGTATCTTCCCTTCTTCTCCATCAGCTTCTAGCTGTAAAATGACACTCAAAATGCAATGATTATATGAATAAGCATTAAAAACAGCAAGCACAAAACACAATCAAATATGCTCCTAAAAACAATACAGTTAAGTGGACACATTAGAAGAAAAATATTCGTCTGAAATTATCGCTGGCCTTGGGAAAATGTCAGTCCATCAGCTTTGATCTTACCTTCTCTGATGGAGTGATATAATCTCAATGCCTTCAGATCGAACAAATACCTAATCTTCATGTTCTCTTCAACACTTCACTTCCTCCTCTCTTCTACCATGTCTCTTCCCTTCTTCTCCATCAGCTTCTAGCTGTAAAATGACACTCATAATCCAATGATTATATGAATAAGCATTAAAAACAGCAAGCACAAAACACAATCAAATATGCTCCTAAAAACAATACAGTTAAGTGGACATTTCATACCGTACCTAGTTCGTACTTGCATAGAAAATCAAACATGTGTAGTACTGTATTGAAAGGAAACATTTTCATAATTACCAGTTAACAAGCTGGGAAGCATTATCAAAATGTTAGTTTCATAAATTGTTGTCCTTGGGAAAACATTAGGAAGAAAAATATTCGTCTGAAATTATCGCTGGCCTTGGGAAAATGTCAGTCCATCAGCTTTGATCTTACCTTCTCTGATGGAGTGAAATAACCTCAATGCCTTCAGATCGAACAAATACCTCATCTTCTCTTCATCTTCATGTTCTCTTCAACACTTCACTTCCTCCTCTCTTCTACCATGTATCTTCCCTTCTTCTCCATCAGCTTCTAGCTGTAAAATGACACTCAAAATGCAATGATTATATGAATAAGCATTAAAAACAGCAAGCACAAAACACAATCAAATATGCTCCTAAAAACAATACAGTTAAGTGGACACATTAGAAAGAAAAATATTCGTCTGAAATTATCGTTGGCCTTGGGAAAATGTCAGTCCATCAGCTTTGATCTTACCTTCTCTGATGGAGTGAAATAACCTCAATGCCTTCAGATCGAACAAATACCTCATCTTCATGTTCTCTTCAACACTTCACTTCCTCCTCTCTTCTACCATGTCTCTTACCTTCTTCTCCATCAGCTTCTAGCTGTAAAATGACACTCAAAATGCAATGATTATATGAATAAGCATTAAAAACAGCAAGCACAAAACACAATCAAATATGCTCCTAAAAACAATACAGTTAAGTGGACATTTCATACCGTACCTAGGTCGTACTTACATAGAAAATCAAACATGTGTAGTACTGTAATGAAGGGAAACATTTTCATAATTACCAGTTAACAAGCTGGGAAGCATTATCAAAATGTTAGTTTAATAAATTGTTGTCCTTGGTAAAACATTAGAAAGAAAAATATTCGTCTGAAATTATCGTTGGCCTTGGGGAAATGTCAGTCCATCAGCTTTGATCTTACCTTCTCTGATGGAGTGAAATAACCTCAATGCCTTCAGATCGAATAAATACCTCATCTTCTCTTCATCTTCATGTTCTCTTCAACAATTCACTTCCTCCTCTCTTCTACCATGTATCTTCCCTTCTTCTCCATCAGCTTCTAGCTGTAAAATGACACTCAAAATGACATGATTATATGAATAAGCATTAAAAACAGCAAGCACACAACACAATCAAAATGCTCCTAAAAACAATACAGTTAAGTGGACATTTCATACCGTACCTAGTTCGTACTTACCTAGAAAATCAAACATGTGTAGTACTGTAATGAAAAGAAATATTTTCATAATTACCAGTTAACAAGCTGAGAAGCGTTATCAAAATGTTAGTTTCATAAATTGTTGTCCTTGGTAAAACATTAGGAAGAAAAATATTCGTCTGAAATTATCGTTGGCCTTGAGAAAATGTCAGTCCATCAGCTTTGATCTTACCTTCTCTGATGGAGTGAAATAACCTCAATGCCTTCAGATCGAACAAATACCTCATCTTCTAGTTCTCTTCAACACTTCACTTCCTCCTCTCTTCTACCATGTATCTTCCCTTCTTCTCCATCAGCTTCTAGCTGTAAAATGACACTCAAAATGCAATGATTACATGAATAAGCATTAAAAACAGCAAGCACAAAACACAATCAAATATGCTCCTAAAAACAATACAGTTAAGTGAACACATTAGAAAGAAAAATATTCGTCTGAAATTATCGCTGGCCTTGGGAAAATGTCAGTCCATCAGCTTTGATCTTACCTTCTCTGATGGAGTGAAATAACCTCAATGCCTTCAGATCAAACAAATACCTCATCTTCATGTTCTCTTCAACACTTCACTTCCTCCTCTCTTCTACCATGTCTCTTACCTTCTTCTCCATCAGCTTCTAGCTGTAAAATGACACTCATAATCCAATGATAACATGAATAAGCATTAAAAACAGCAAGCACAAAACACAATCAAATATGCTCCTAAAAACAATACAGTTAAGTGGACACATTAGAAAGAAAAATATTCGTCTGAAATTATCGCTGGCCTTGGGAAAATGTCAGTCCATCAGCTTTGATCTTACCTTCTCTGATGGAGTGATATAATCTCAATGCCTTCAGATCGAACAAATACCTAATCTTCATGTTCTCTTCAACACTTCACTTCCTCCTCTCTTCTACCATGTCTCTTCCCTTCTTCTCCATCAGCTTCTAGCTGTAAAATGACACTCATAATCCAATGATTATATGAATAAGCATTAAAAACAGCAAGCACAAAACACAATCAAATATGCTCCTAAAAACAATACAGTTAAGTGGACATTTCATACCGTACCTAGTTCGTACTTGCATAGAAAATCAAACATGTGTAGTACTGTATTGAAAGGAAACATTTTCATAATTACCAGTTAACAAGCTGGGAAGCATTATCAAAATGTTAGTTTCATAAATTGTTGTCCTTGGGAAAACATTAGGAAGAAAAATATTCGTCTGAAATTATCGCTGGCCTTGGGAAAATGTCAGTCCATCAGCTTTGATCTTACCTTCTCTGATGGAGTGAAATAACCTCAATGCCTTCAGATCGAACAAATACCTCATCTTCATGTTCTCTTCAACACTTCACTTCCTCCTCTCTTCTACCATGTCTCTTCCCTTCTTCTCCATCAGCTTCTAGCTGTAAAATGACACTCAAAACTCAATGATTATATGAATAAGCATTAAAAACAGCAAGCACAAAACACAATCAAATATGCTCCTAAAAACAATACAGTTAAGTGGACATTTCATACCGTACCTAGTTCGTACTTGCATAGAAAATCAAACATGTGTAGTACTGTAATGAAAGGAAACATTTTCATAATTACCAGTTAACAAGCTGGGAAGCATTATCAAAATGCTAGTTTCATAAATTGTTGTCCTTGGTAAAACATTAGGAAGAAAAATATTCGTCTGAAATTATCGTTGGCCTTGGGAAAATGTCAGTCCATCAGCTTTGATCTTACCTTCTCTGATGGAGTGAAATAACCTCAATGCCTTCAGATCGAACAAATACCTCATCTTCTCTTCATCTTCATGTTCTCTTCAACACTTCACTTCCTCCTCTCTTCTACCATGTATCTTCCCTTCTTCTCCAACAGCTTCTAGCTGTAAAATGACACTCAAAATGCAATGATTATATGAATAAGCATTAAAAACAGCAAACACAATCAAATATGCTCCTAAAAACAATACAGTTAAGTGGACACATTAGAAAGAAAAATATTCGTCTGAAATTATCGTTGGCCTTGGGAAAATGTCAGTCCATCAGCTTTGATCTTACCTTCTCTGATGGAGTGAAATAACCTCAATGCCTTCAGATCGAACAAATACCTCATCTTCATGTTCTCTTCAACACTTCACTTCCTCCTCTCTTCTACCATGTCTCTTACCTTCTTCTCCATCAGCTTCTAGCTGTAAAATGACACTCATAATCCAATGATTACATGAATAAGCATTAAAAACAGCAAGCACAAAACACAATCAAATATGCTCCTAAAAACAATACAGTTAAGTGGACACATTAGAAAGAAAAATATTCGTCTGAAATTATCGCTGGCCTTGGGAAAATGTCAGTCCATCAGCTTTGATCTTACCTTCTCTGATGGAGTGATATAATCTCAATGCCTTCAGATCGAACAAATACCTAATCTTCATGTTCTCTTCAACACTTCACTTCCTCCTCTCTTCTACCATGTCTCTTCCCTTCTTCTCCATCAGCTTCTAGCTGTAAAATGACACTCATAATCCAATGATTATATGAATAAGCATTAAAAACAGCAAGCACAAAACACAATCAAATATGCTCCTAAAAACAATACAGTTAAGTGGACATTTCATACCGTACCTAGTTCGTACTTGCATAGAAAATCAAACATGTGTAGTACTGTATTGAAAGGAAACATTTTCATAATTACCAGTTAACAAGCTGGGAAGCATTATCAAAATGTTAGTTTCATAAATTGTTGTCCTTGGGAAAACATTAGGAAGAAAAATATTCGTCTGAAATTATCGCTGGCCTTGGGAAAATGTCAGTCCATCAGCTTTGATCTTACCTTCTCTGATGGAGTGAAATAACCTCAATGCCTTCAGATCGAACAAATACCTCATCTTCATGTTCTCTTCAACACTTCACTTCCTCCTCTCTTCTACCATGTCTCTTCCCTTCTTCTCCATCAGCTTCTAGCTGTAAAATGACACTCAAAACTCAATGATTATATGAATAAGCATTAAAAACAGCAAGCACAAAACACAATCAAATATGCTCCTAAAAACAATACAGTTAAGTGGACATTTCATACCGTACCTAGTTCGTACTTGCATAGAAAATCAAACATGTGTAGTACTGTAATGAAAGGAAACATTTTCATAATTACCAGTTAACAAGCTGGGAAGCATTATCAAAATGTTAGTTTCATAAATTGTTGTCCTTGGTAAAACATTAGGAAGAAAAATATTCGTCTGAAATTATCGTTGGCCTTGGGAAAATGTCAGTCCATCAGCTTTGATCTTACCTTCTCTGATGGAGTGAAATAACCTCAATGCCTTCAGATCGAACAAATACCTCATCTTCATGTTCTCTTCAACACTTCACTTCCTCCTCTCTTCTACCATGTCTCTTCCCTTCTTCTCCATAAGCTTCTAGCTGTAAAATGACACTCAAAATGCAATGATTATATGAATAAGCATTAAAAACAGCAAGCACAAAACACAATCAAATATGCTCCTAAAAACAATACAGTTAAGTGAACACATTAGAAAGAAAAATATTCGTCTGAAATTATCGTTGGCCTTGGGAAAATGTCAGTCCATCAGCTTTGATCTTACCTTCTCTGATGGAGTGAAATAACCTCAATGCCTTCAGATCGAACAAATACCTCATCTTCTCTTCATCTTCATGTTCTCTTCAACACTTCACTTCCTCCTCTCTTCTACCATGTATCTTCCCTTCTTCTCCAACAGCTTCTAGCTGTAAAATGACACTCAAAATGCAATGATTATATGAATAAGCATTAAAAACAGCAAACACAATCAAATATGCTCCTAAAAACAATACAGTTAAGTGGACACATTAGAAAGAAAAATATTCGTCTGAAATTATCGTTGGCCTTGGGAAAATGTCAGTCCATCAGCTTTGATCTTACCTTCTCTGATGGAGTGACATAACCTCAATGCCTTCAGATCGAACAAATACCTCATCTTCATGTTCTCTTCAACACTTCACTTCCTCCTCTCTTCTACCATGTCTCTTACCTTCTTCTCCATCAGCTTCTAGCTGTAAAATGACACTCATAATCCAATGATTACATGAATAAGCATTAAAAACAGCAAGCACAAAACACAATCAAATATGCTCCTAAAAACAATACAGTTAAGTGGACACATTAGAAAGAAAAATATTCGTCTGAAATTATCGCTGGCCTTGGGAAAATGTCAGTCCATCAGCTTTGATCTTACCTTCTCTGATGGAGTGATATAATCTCAATGCCTTCAGATCGAACAAATACCTAATCTTCATGTTCTCTTCAACACTTCACTTCCTCCTCTCTTCTACCATGTCTCTTCCCTTCTTCTCCATCAGCTTCTAGCTGTAAAATGACACTCATAATCCAATGATTATATGAATAAGCATTAAAAACAGCAAGCACAAAACACAATCAAATATGCTCCTAAAAACAATACAGTTAAGTGGACATTTCATACCGTACCTAGTTCGTACTTGCATAGAAAATCAAACATGTGTAGTACTGTATTGAAAGGAAACATTTTCATAATTACCAGTTAACAAGCTGGGAAGCATTATCAAAATGTTAGTTTCATAAATTGTTGTCCTTGGGAAAACATTAGGAAGAAAAATATTCGTCTGAAATTATCGCTGGCCTTGGGAAAATGTCAGTCCATCAGCTTTGATCTTACCTTCTCTGATGGAGTGAAATAACCTCAATGCCTTCAGATCGAACAAATACCTCATCTTCATGTTCTCTTCAACACTTCACTTCCTCCTCTCTTCTACCATGTCTCTTCCCTTCTTCTCCATCAGCTTCTAGCTGTAAAATGACACTCAAAACTCAATGATTATATGAATAAGCATTAAAAACAGCAAGCACAAAACACAATCAAATATGCTCCTAAAAACAATACAGTTAAGTGGACATTTCATACCGTACCTAGTTCGTACTTGCATAGAAAATCAAACATGTGTAGTACTGTAATGAAAGGAAACATTTTCATAATTACCAGTTAACAAGCTGGGAAGCATTATCAAAATGTTAGTTTCATAAATTGTTGTCCTTGGTAAAACATTAGGAAGAAAAATATTCGTCTGAAATTATCGTTGGCCTTGGGAAAATGTCAGTCCATCAGCTTTGATCTTACCTTCTCTGATGGAGTGAAATAACCTCAATGCCTTCAGATCGAACAAATACCTCATCTTCATGTTCTCTTCAACACTTCACTTCCTCCTCTCTTCTACCATGTCTCTTCCCTTCTTCTCCATAAGCTTCTAGCTGTAAAATGACACTCAAAATGCAATGATTATATGAATAAGCATTAAAAACAGCAAGCACAAAACACAATCAAATATGCTCCTAAAAACAATACAGTTAAGTGAACACATTAGAAAGAAAAATATTCGTCTGAAATTATCGTTGGCCTTGGGAAAATGTCAGTCCATCAGCTTTGATCTTACCTTCTCTGATGGAGTGAAATAACCTCAATGCCTTCAGATCGAACAAATACCTCATCTTCTCTTCATCTTCATGTTCTCTTCAACACTTCACTTCCTCCTCTCTTCTACCATGTATCTTCCCTTCTTCTCCATCAGCTTCTAGCTGTAAAATGACACTCAAAATGCAATGATTATATGAATAAGCATTAAAAACAGCAAGCACAAAACACAATCAAATATGCTCCTAAAAACAATACAGTTAAGTGGACACATTAGAAAGAAAAATATTCGTCTGAAATTATCGTTGGCCTTGGGAAAATGTCAGTCCATCAGCTTTGATCTTACCTTCTCTGATGGAGTGAAATAACCTCAATGCCTTCAGATCGAACAAATACCTCATCTTCATGTTCTCTTCAACACTTCACTTCCTCCTCTCTTCTACCATGTCTCTTACCTTCTTCTCCATCAGCTTCTAGCTGTAAAATGACACTCATAATCCAATGATTACATGAATAAGCATTAAAAACAGCAAGCACAAAACACAATCAAATATGCTCCTAAAAACAATACAGTTAAGTGGACACATTAGAAAGAAAAATATTCGTCTGAAATTATCGCTGGCCTTGGGAAAATGTCAGTCCATCAGCTTTGATCTTACCTTCTCTGATGGAGTGATATAATCTCAATGCCTTCAGATCGAACAAATACCTAATCTTCATGTTCTCTTCAACACTTCACTTCCTCCTCTCTTCTACCATGTCTCTTCCCTTCTTCTCCATCAGCTTCTAGCTGTAAAATGACACTCATAATCCAATGATTATATGAATAAGCATTAAAAACAGCAAGCACAAAACACAATCAAATATGCTCCTAAAAACAATACAGTTAAGTGGACATTTCATACCGTACCTAGTTCGTACTTGCATAGAAAATCAAACATGTGTAGTACTGTATTGAAAGGAAACATTTTCATAATTACCAGTTAACAAGCTGGGAAGCATTATCAAAATGTTAGTTTCATAAATTGTTGTCCTTGGGAAAACATTAGGAAGAAAAATATTCGTCTGAAATTATCGCTGGCCTTGGGAAAATGTCAGTCCATCAGCTTTGATCTTACCTTCTCTGATGGAGTGAAATAACCTCAATGCCTTCAGATCGAACAAATACCTCATCTTCATGTTCTCTTCAACACTTCACTTCCTCCTCTCTTCTACCATGTCTCTTCCCTTCTTCTCCATCAGCTTCTAGCTGTAAAATGACACTCAAAACTCAATGATTATATGAATAAGCATTAAAAACAGCAAGCACAAAACACAATCAAATATGCTCCTAAAAACAATACAGTTAAGTGGACATTTCATACCGTACCTAGTTCGTACTTGCATAGAAAATCAAACATGTGTAGTACTGTAATGAAAGGAAACATTTTCATAATTACCAGTTAACAAGCTGGGAAGCATTATCAAAATGTTAGTTTCATAAATTGTTGTCCTTGGTAAAACATTAGGAAGAAAAATATTCGTCTGAAATTATCGTTGGCCTTGGGAAAATGTCAGTCCATCAGCTTTGATCTTACCTTCTCTGATGGAGTGAAATAACCTCAATGCCTTCAGATCGAACAAATACCTCATCTTCATGTTCTCTTCAACACTTCACTTCCTCCTCTCTTCTACCATGTCTCTTCCCTTCTTCTCCATCAGCTTCTAGCTGTAAAATGACACTCAAAATGCAATGATTACATGAATAAGCATTAAAAACAGCAAGCCCAAAACACAATCAAATATGCTCCTAAAAACAATACAGTTAAGTGGACACATTAGAAAGAAAAATATTCGTCTGAAATTATCGCTGGCCTTGGGAAAATGTCAGTCCATCAGCTTTGATCTTACCTTCTCTGATGGAGTGAAATAATCTCAATGCCTTCAGATCGAACAAATACCTCATCTTCTCTTCATCTTCATGTTCTCTTCAACACTTCACTTCCTCCTCTCTTCTACCATGTCTCTTCCCTTCTTCTCCATCAGCTTCTAGCTGTAAAATGACACTCAAAACTCAATGATTATATGAATAAGCATTAAAAACAGCAAGCACAAAACACAATCAAATATGCTCCTAAAAACAATACAGTTAAGTGGACATTTCATACCGTACCTAGTTCGTACTTGCATAGAAAATCAAACATGTGTAGTACTGTAATGAAAGGAAACATTTTCATAATTACCAGTTAACAAGCTGGGAAGCATTATCAAAATGCTAGTTTCATAAATTGTTGTCCTTGGTAAAACATTAGGAAGAAAAATATTCGTCTGAAATTATCGTTGGCCTTGGGAAAATGTCAGTCCATCAGCTTTGATCTTACCTTCTCTGATGGAGTGAAATAACCTCAATGCCTTCAGATCGAACAAATACCTCATCTTCATGTTCTCTTCAACACTTCACTTCCTCCTCTCTTCTACCATGTCTCTTCCCTTCTTCTCCATCAGCTTCTAGCTGTAAAATGACACTCATAATCCAATGATTACATGAATAAGCATTAAAAACAGCAAGCACAAAACACAATCAAATATGCTCCTAAAAACAATACAGTTAAGTGGACACATTAGAAAGAAAAATATTCGTCTGAAATTATCGCTGGCCTTGGGAAAATGTCAGTCCATCAGCTTTGATCTTACCTTCTCTGATGGAGTGATATAATCTCAATGCCTTCAGATCGAACAAATACCTAATCTTCATGTTCTCTTCAACACTTCACTTCCTCCTCTCTTCTACCATGTCTCTTCCCTTCTTCTCCATCAGCTTCTAGCTGTAAAATGACACTCATAATCCAATGATTATATGAATAAGCATTAAAAACAGCAAGCACAAAACACAATCAAATATGCTCCTAAAAACAATACAGTTAAGTGGACATTTCATACCGTACCTAGTTCGTACTTGCATAGAAAATCAAACATGTGTAGTACTGTATTGAAAGGAAACATTTTCATAATTACCAGTTAACAAGCTGGGAAGCATTATCAAAATGTTAGTTTCATAAATTGTTGTCCTTGGGAAAACATTAGGAAGAAAAATATTCGTCTGAAATTATCGCTGGCCTTGGGAAAATGTCAGTCCATCAGCTTTGATCTTACCTTCTCTGATGGAGTGAAATAACCTCAATGCCTTCAGATCGAACAAATACCTCATCTTCATGTTCTCTTCAACACTTCACTTCCTCCTCTCTTCTACCATGTCTCTTCCCTTCTTCTCCATCAGCTTCTAGCTGTAAAATGACACTCAAAACTCAATGATTATATGAATAAGCATTAAAAACAGCAAGCACAAAACACAATCAAATATGCTCCTAAAAACAATACAGTTAAGTGGACATTTCATACCGTACCTAGTTCGTACTTGCATAGAAAATCAAACATGTGTAGTACTGTAATGAAAGGAAACATTTTCATAATTACCAGTTAACAAGCTGGGAAGCATTATCAAAATGTTAGTTTCATAAATTGTTGTCCTTGGTAAAACATTAGGAAGAAAAATATTCGTCTGAAATTATCGTTGGCCTTGGGAAAATGTCAGTCCATCAGCTTTGATCTTACCTTCTCTGATGGAGTGAAATAACCTCAATGCCTTCAGATCGAACAAATACCTCATCTTCATGTTCTCTTCAACACTTCACTTCCTCCTCTCTTCTACCATGTCTCTTCCCTTCTTCTCCATAAGCTTCTAGCTGTAAAATGACACTCAAAATGCAATGATTATATGAATAAGCATTAAAAACAGCAAGCACAAAACACAATCAAATATGCTCCTAAAAACAATACAGTTAAGTGAACACATTAGAAAGAAAAATATTCGTCTGAAATTATCGTTGGCCTTGGGAAAATGTCAGTCCATCAGCTTTGATCTTACCTTCTCTGATGGAGTGAAATAACCTCAATGCCTTCAGATCGAACAAATACCTCATCTTCTCTTCATCTTCATGTTCTCTTCAACACTTCACTTCCTCCTCTCTTCTACCATGTATCTTCCCTTCTTCTCCATCAGCTTCTAGCTGTAAAATGACACTCAAAATGCAATGATTATATGAATAAGCATTAAAAACAGCAAGCACAAAACACAATCAAATATGCTCCTAAAAACAATACAGTTAAGTGGACACATTAGAAAGAAAAATATTCGTCTGAAATTATCGTTGGCCTTGGGAAAATGTCAGTCCATCAGCTTTGATCTTACCTTCTCTGATGGAGTGAAATAACCTCAATGCCTTCAGATCGAACAAATACCTCATCTTCATGTTCTCTTCAACACTTCACTTCCTCCTCTCTTCTACCATGTCTCTTACCTTCTTCTCCATCAGCTTCTAGCTGTAAAATGACACTCATAATCCAATGATTACATGAATAAGCATTAAAAACAGCAAGCACAAAACACAATCAAATATGCTCCTAAAAACAATACAGTTAAGTGGACACATTAGAAAGAAAAATATTCGTCTGAAATTATCGCTGGCCTTGGGAAAATGTCAGTCCATCAGCTTTGATCTTACCTTCTCTGATGGAGTGATATAATCTCAATGCCTTCAGATCGAACAAATACCTAATCTTCATGTTCTCTTCAACACTTCACTTCCTCCTCTCTTCTACCATGTCTCTTCCCTTCTTCTCCATCAGCTTCTAGCTGTAAAATGACACTCATAATCCAATGATTATATGAATAAGCATTAAAAACAGCAAGCACAAAACACAATCAAATATGCTCCTAAAAACAATACAGTTAAGTGGACATTTCATACCGTACCTAGTTCGTACTTGCATAGAAAATCAAACATGTGTAGTACTGTATTGAAAGGAAACATTTTCATAATTACCAGTTAACAAGCTGGGAAGCATTATCAAAATGTTAGTTTCATAAATTGTTGTCCTTGGGAAAACATTAGGAAGAAAAATATTCGTCTGAAATTATCGCTGGCCTTGGGAAAATGTCAGTCCATCAGCTTTGATCTTACCTTCTCTGATGGAGTGAAATAACCTCAATGCCTTCAGATCGAACAAATACCTCATCTTCATGTTCTCTTCAACACTTCACTTCCTCCTCTCTTCTACCATGTCTCTTCCCTTCTTCTCCATCAGCTTCTAGCTGTAAAATGACACTCAAAACTCAATGATTATATGAATAAGCATTAAAAACAGCAAGCACAAAACACAATCAAATATGCTCCTAAAAACAATACAGTTAAGTGGACATTTCATACCGTACCTAGTTCGTACTTGCATAGAAAATCAAACATGTGTAGTACTGTAATGAAAGGAAACATTTTCATAATTACCAGTTAACAAGCTGGGAAGCATTATCAAAATGTTAGTTTCATAAATTGTTGTCCTTGGTAAAACATTAGGAAGAAAAATATTCGTCTGAAATTATCGTTGGCCTTGGGAAAATGTCAGTCCATCAGCTTTGATCTTACCTTCTCTGATGGAGTGAAATAACCTCAATGCCTTCAGATCGAACAAATACCTCATCTTCATGTTCTCTTCAACACTTCACTTCCTCCTCTCTTCTACCATGTCTCTTCCCTTCTTCTCCATCAGCTTCTAGCTGTAAAATGACACTCAAAATGCAATGATTACATGAATAAGCATTAAAAACAGCAAGCCCAAAACACAATCAAATATGCTCCTAAAAACAATACAGTTAAGTGGACATTTCATACCGTACCTAGTTCGTACTTGCATAGAAAATCAAACATGTGTAGTACTGTAATGAAAGGAAACATTTTCATAATTACCAGTTAACAAGCTGGGAAGCATTATCAAAATGCTAGTTTCATAAATTGTTGTCCTTGGTAAAACATTAGGAAGAAAAATATTCGTCTGAAATTATCGTTGGCCTTGGGAAAATGTCAGTCCATCAGCTTTGATCTTACCTTCTCTGATGGAGTGAAATAACCTCAATGCCTTCAGATCGAACAAATACCTCATCTTCTCTTCATCTTCATGTTCTCTTCAACACTTCACTTCCTCCTCTCTTCTACCATGTATCTTCCCTTCTTCTCCAACAGCTTCTAGCTGTAAAATGACACTCAAAATGCAATGATTATATGAATAAGCATTAAAAACAGCAAACACAATCAAATATGCTCCTAAAAACAATACAGTTAAGTGGACACATTAGAAAGAAAAATATTCGTCTGAAATTATCGTTGGCCTTGGGAAAATGTCAGTCCATCAGCTTTGATCTTACCTTCTCTGATGGAGTGAAATAACCTCAATGCCTTCAGATCGAACAAATACCTCATCTTCATGTTCTCTTCAACACTTCACTTCCTCCTCTCTTCTACCATGTCTCTTACCTTCTTCTCCATCAGCTTCTAGCTGTAAAATGACACTCATAATCCAATGATTACATGAATAAGCATTAAAAACAGCAAGCACAAAACACAATCAAATATGCTCCTAAAAACAATACAGTTAAGTGGACACATTAGAAAGAAAAATATTCGTCTGAAATTATCGCTGGCCTTGGGAAAATGTCAGTCCATCAGCTTTGATCTTACCTTCTCTGATGGAGTGATATAATCTCAATGCCTTCAGATCGAACAAATACCTAATCTTCATGTTCTCTTCAACACTTCACTTCCTCCTCTCTTCTACCATGTCTCTTCCCTTCTTCTCCATCAGCTTCTAGCTGTAAAATGACACTCATAATCCAATGATTATATGAATAAGCATTAAAAACAGCAAGCACAAAACACAATCAAATATGCTCCTAAAAACAATACAGTTAAGTGGACATTTCATACCGTACCTAGTTCGTACTTGCATAGAAAATCAAACATGTGTAGTACTGTATTGAAAGGAAACATTTTCATAATTACCAGTTAACAAGCTGGGAAGCATTATCAAAATGTTAGTTTCATAAATTGTTGTCCTTGGGAAAACATTAGGAAGAAAAATATTCGTCTGAAATTATCGCTGGCCTTGGGAAAATGTCAGTCCATCAGCTTTGATCTTACCTTCTCTGATGGAGTGAAATAACCTCAATGCCTTCAGATCGAACAAATACCTCATCTTCATGTTCTCTTCAACACTTCACTTCCTCCTCTCTTCTACCATGTCTCTTCCCTTCTTCTCCATCAGCTTCTAGCTGTAAAATGACACTCAAAACTCAATGATTATATGAATAAGCATTAAAAACAGCAAGCACAAAACACAATCAAATATGCTCCTAAAAACAATACAGTTAAGTGGACATTTCATACCGTACCTAGTTCGTACTTGCATAGAAAATCAAACATGTGTAGTACTGTAATGAAAGGAAACATTTTCATAATTACCAGTTAACAAGCTGGGAAGCATTATCAAAATGTTAGTTTCATAAATTGTTGTCCTTGGTAAAACATTAGGAAGAAAAATATTCGTCTGAAATTATCGTTGGCCTTGGGAAAATGTCAGTCCATCAGCTTTGATCTTACCTTCTCTGATGGAGTGAAATAACCTCAATGCCTTCAGATCGAACAAATACCTCATCTTCATGTTCTCTTCAACACTTCACTTCCTCCTCTCTTCTACCATGTCTCTTCCCTTCTTCTCCATAAGCTTCTAGCTGTAAAATGACACTCAAAATGCAATGATTATATGAATAAGCATTAAAAACAGCAAGCACAAAACACAATCAAATATGCTCCTAAAAACAATACAGTTAAGTGAACACATTAGAAAGAAAAATATTCGTCTGAAATTATCGTTGGCCTTGGGAAAATGTCAGTCCATCAGCTTTGATCTTACCTTCTCTGATGGAGTGAAATAACCTCAATGCCTTCAGATCGAACAAATACCTCATCTTCTCTTCATCTTCATGTTCTCTTCAACACTTCACTTCCTCCTCTCTTCTACCATGTATCTTCCCTTCTTCTCCAACAGCTTCTAGCTGTAAAATGACACTCAAAATGCAATGATTATATGAATAAGCATTAAAAACAGCAAACACAATCAAATATGCTCCTAAAAACAATACAGTTAAGTGGACACATTAGAAAGAAAAATATTCGTCTGAAATTATCGTTGGCCTTGGGAAAATGTCAGTCCATCAGCTTTGATCTTACCTTCTCTGATGGAGTGACATAACCTCAATGCCTTCAGATCGAACAAATACCTCATCTTCATGTTCTCTTCAACACTTCACTTCCTCCTCTCTTCTACCATGTCTCTTACCTTCTTCTCCATCAGCTTCTAGCTGTAAAATGACACTCATAATCCAATGATTACATGAATAAGCATTAAAAACAGCAAGCACAAAACACAATCAAATATGCTCCTAAAAACAATACAGTTAAGTGGACACATTAGAAAGAAAAATATTCGTCTGAAATTATCGCTGGCCTTGGGAAAATGTCAGTCCATCAGCTTTGATCTTACCTTCTCTGATGGAGTGATATAATCTCAATGCCTTCAGATCGAACAAATACCTAATCTTCATGTTCTCTTCAACACTTCACTTCCTCCTCTCTTCTACCATGTCTCTTCCCTTCTTCTCCATCAGCTTCTAGCTGTAAAATGACACTCATAATCCAATGATTATATGAATAAGCATTAAAAACAGCAAGCACAAAACACAATCAAATATGCTCCTAAAAACAATACAGTTAAGTGGACATTTCATACCGTACCTAGTTCGTACTTGCATAGAAAATCAAACATGTGTAGTACTGTATTGAAAGGAAACATTTTCATAATTACCAGTTAACAAGCTGGGAAGCATTATCAAAATGTTAGTTTCATAAATTGTTGTCCTTGGGAAAACATTAGGAAGAAAAATATTCGTCTGAAATTATCGCTGGCCTTGGGAAAATGTCAGTCCATCAGCTTTGATCTTACCTTCTCTGATGGAGTGAAATAACCTCAATGCCTTCAGATCGAACAAATACCTCATCTTCATGTTCTCTTCAACACTTCACTTCCTCCTCTCTTCTACCATGTCTCTTCCCTTCTTCTCCATCAGCTTCTAGCTGTAAAATGACACTCAAAACTCAATGATTATATGAATAAGCATTAAAAACAGCAAGCACAAAACACAATCAAATATGCTCCTAAAAACAATACAGTTAAGTGGACATTTCATACCGTACCTAGTTCGTACTTGCATAGAAAATCAAACATGTGTAGTACTGTAATGAAAGGAAACATTTTCATAATTACCAGTTAACAAGCTGGGAAGCATTATCAAAATGTTAGTTTCATAAATTGTTGTCCTTGGTAAAACATTAGGAAGAAAAATATTCGTCTGAAATTATCGTTGGCCTTGGGAAAATGTCAGTCCATCAGCTTTGATCTTACCTTCTCTGATGGAGTGAAATAACCTCAATGCCTTCAGATCGAACAAATACCTCATCTTCATGTTCTCTTCAACACTTCACTTCCTCCTCTCTTCTACCATGTCTCTTCCCTTCTTCTCCATAAGCTTCTAGCTGTAAAATGACACTCAAAATGCAATGATTATATGAATAAGCATTAAAAACAGCAAGCACAAAACACAATCAAATATGCTCCTAAAAACAATACAGTTAAGTGAACACATTAGAAAGAAAAATATTCGTCTGAAATTATCGTTGGCCTTGGGAAAATGTCAGTCCATCAGCTTTGATCTTACCTTCTCTGATGGAGTGAAATAACCTCAATGCCTTCAGATCGAACAAATACCTCATCTTCTCTTCATCTTCATGTTCTCTTCAACACTTCACTTCCTCCTCTCTTCTACCATGTATCTTCCCTTCTTCTCCATCAGCTTCTAGCTGTAAAATGACACTCAAAATGCAATGATTATATGAATAAGCATTAAAAACAGCAAGCACAAAACACAATCAAATATGCTCCTAAAAACAATACAGTTAAGTGGACACATTAGAAAGAAAAATATTCGTCTGAAATTATCGTTGGCCTTGGGAAAATGTCAGTCCATCAGCTTTGATCTTACCTTCTCTGATGGAGTGAAATAACCTCAATGCCTTCAGATCGAACAAATACCTCATCTTCATGTTCTCTTCAACACTTCACTTCCTCCTCTCTTCTACCATGTCTCTTACCTTCTTCTCCATCAGCTTCTAGCTGTAAAATGACACTCATAATCCAATGATTACATGAATAAGCATTAAAAACAGCAAGCACAAAACACAATCAAATATGCTCCTAAAAACAATACAGTTAAGTGGACACATTAGAAAGAAAAATATTCGTCTGAAATTATCGCTGGCCTTGGGAAAATGTCAGTCCATCAGCTTTGATCTTACCTTCTCTGATGGAGTGATATAATCTCAATGCCTTCAGATCGAACAAATACCTAATCTTCATGTTCTCTTCAACACTTCACTTCCTCCTCTCTTCTACCATGTCTCTTCCCTTCTTCTCCATCAGCTTCTAGCTGTAAAATGACACTCATAATCCAATGATTATATGAATAAGCATTAAAAACAGCAAGCACAAAACACAATCAAATATGCTCCTAAAAACAATACAGTTAAGTGGACATTTCATACCGTACCTAGTTCGTACTTGCATAGAAAATCAAACATGTGTAGTACTGTATTGAAAGGAAACATTTTCATAATTACCAGTTAACAAGCTGGGAAGCATTATCAAAATGTTAGTTTCATAAATTGTTGTCCTTGGGAAAACATTAGGAAGAAAAATATTCGTCTGAAATTATCGCTGGCCTTGGGAAAATGTCAGTCCATCAGCTTTGATCTTACCTTCTCTGATGGAGTGAAATAACCTCAATGCCTTCAGATCGAACAAATACCTCATCTTCATGTTCTCTTCAACACTTCACTTCCTCCTCTCTTCTACCATGTCTCTTCCCTTCTTCTCCATCAGCTTCTAGCTGTAAAATGACACTCAAAACTCAATGATTATATGAATAAGCATTAAAAACAGCAAGCACAAAACACAATCAAATATGCTCCTAAAAACAATACAGTTAAGTGGACATTTCATACCGTACCTAGTTCGTACTTGCATAGAAAATCAAACATGTGTAGTACTGTAATGAAAGGAAACATTTTCATAATTACCAGTTAACAAGCTGGGAAGCATTATCAAAATGTTAGTTTCATAAATTGTTGTCCTTGGTAAAACATTAGGAAGAAAAATATTCGTCTGAAATTATCGTTGGCCTTGGGAAAATGTCAGTCCATCAGCTTTGATCTTACCTTCTCTGATGGAGTGAAATAACCTCAATGCCTTCAGATCGAACAAATACCTCATCTTCATGTTCTCTTCAACACTTCACTTCCTCCTCTCTTCTACCATGTCTCTTCCCTTCTTCTCCATCAGCTTCTAGCTGTAAAATGACACTCAAAATGCAATGATTACATGAATAAGCATTAAAAACAGCAAGCCCAAAACACAATCAAATATGCTCCTAAAAACAATACAGTTAAGTGGACACATTAGAAAGAAAAATATTCGTCTGAAATTATCGCTGGCCTTGGGAAAATGTCAGTCCATCAGCTTTGATCTTACCTTCTCTGATGGAGTGAAATAATCTCAATGCCTTCAGATCGAACAAATACCTCATCTTCTCTTCATCTTCATGTTCTCTTCAACACTTCACTTCCTCCTCTCTTCTACCATGTCTCTTCCCTTCTTCTCCATCAGCTTCTAGCTGTAAAATGACACTCAAAACTCAATGATTATATGAATAAGCATTAAAAACAGCAAGCACAAAACACAATCAAATATGCTCCTAAAAACAATACAGTTAAGTGGACATTTCATACCGTACCTAGTTCGTACTTGCATAGAAAATCAAACATGTGTAGTACTGTAATGAAAGGAAACATTTTCATAATTACCAGTTAACAAGCTGGGAAGCATTATCAAAATGCTAGTTTCATAAATTGTTGTCCTTGGTAAAACATTAGGAAGAAAAATATTCGTCTGAAATTATCGTTGGCCTTGGGAAAATGTCAGTCCATCAGCTTTGATCTTACCTTCTCTGATGGAGTGAAATAACCTCAATGCCTTCAGATCGAACAAATACCTCATCTTCATGTTCTCTTCAACACTTCACTTCCTCCTCTCTTCTACCATGTCTCTTCCCTTCTTCTCCATCAGCTTCTAGCTGTAAAATGACACTCAAAATGCAATGATTACATGAATAAGCATTAAAAACAGCAAGCCCAAAACACAATCAAATATGCTCCTAAAAACAATACAGTTAAGTGGACACATTAGAAAGAAAAATATTCGTCTGAAATTATCGCTGGCCTTGGGAAAATGTCAGTCCATCAGCTTTGATCTTACCTTCTCTGATGGAGTGAAATAATCTCAATGCCTTCAGATCGAACAAATACCTCATCTTCTCTTCATCTTCATGTTCTCTTCAACACTTCACTTCCTCCTCTCTTCTACCATGTCTCTTCCCTTCTTCTCCATCAGCTTCTAGCTGTAAAATGACACTCAAAACTCAATGATTATATGAATAAGCATTAAAAACAGCAAGCACAAAACACAATCAAATATGCTCCTAAAAACAATACAGTTAAGTGGACATTTCATACCGTACCTAGTTCGTACTTGCATAGAAAATCAAACATGTGTAGTACTGTAATGAAAGGAAACATTTTCATAATTACCAGTTAACAAGCTGGGAAGCATTATCAAAATGCTAGTTTCATAAATTGTTGTCCTTGGTAAAACATTAGGAAGAAAAATATTCGTCTGAAATTATCGTTGGCCTTGGGAAAATGTCAGTCCATCAGCTTTGATCTTACCTTCTCTGATGGAGTGAAATAACCTCAATGCCTTCAGATCGAACAAATACCTCATCTTCTCTTCATCTTCATGTTCTCTTCAACACTTCACTTCCTCCTCTCTTCTACCATGTATCTTCCCTTCTTCTCCAACAGCTTCTAGCTGTAAAATGACACTCAAAATGCAATGATTATATGAATAAGCATTAAAAACAGCAAACACAATCAAATATGCTCCTAAAAACAATACAGTTAAGTGGACACATTAGAAAGAAAAATATTCGTCTGAAATTATCGTTGGCCTTGGGAAAATGTCAGTCCATCAGCTTTGATCTTACCTTCTCTGATGGAGTGAAATAACCTCAATGCCTTCAGATCGAACAAATACCTCATCTTCATGTTCTCTTCAACACTTCACTTCCTCCTCTCTTCTACCATGTCTCTTACCTTCTTCTCCATCAGCTTCTAGCTGTAAAATGACACTCATAATCCAATGATTACATGAATAAGCATTAAAAACAGCAAGCACAAAACACAATCAAATATGCTCCTAAAAACAATACAGTTAAGTGGACACATTAGAAAGAAAAATATTCGTCTGAAATTATCGCTGGCCTTGGGAAAATGTCAGTCCATCAGCTTTGATCTTACCTTCTCTGATGGAGTGAAATAACCTCAATGCCTTCAGATCGAACAAATACCTCATCTTCATGTTCTCTTCAACACTTCACTTCCTCCTCTCTTCTACCATGTCTCTTCCCTTCTTCTCCATCAGCTTCTAGCTGTAAAATGACACTCAAAACTCAATGATTATATGAATAAGCATTAAAAACAGCAAGCACAAAACACAATCAAATATGCTCCTAAAAACAATACAGTTAAGTGGACATTTCATACCGTACCTAGTTCGTACTTGCATAGAAAATCAAACATGTGTAGTACTGTAATGAAAGGAAACATTTTCATAATTACCAGTTAACAAGCTGGGAAGCATTATCAAAATGTTAGTTTCATAAATTGTTGTCCTTGGTAAAACATTAGGAAGAAAAATATTCGTCTGAAATTATCGTTGGCCTTGGGAAAATGTCAGTCCATCAGCTTTGATCTTACCTTCTCTGATGGAGTGAAATAACCTCAATGCCTTCAGATCGAACAAATACCTCATCTTCATGTTCTCTTCAACACTTCACTTCCTCCTCTCTTCTACCATGTCTCTTCCCTTCTTCTCCATCAGCTTCTAGCTGTAAAATGACACTCAAAATGCAATGATTACATGAATAAGCATTAAAAACAGCAAGCCCAAAACACAATCAAATATGCTCCTAAAAACAATACAGTTAAGTGGACACATTAGAAAGAAAAATATTCGTCTGAAATTATCGCTGGCCTTGGGAAAATGTCAGTCCATCAGCTTTGATCTTACCTTCTCTGATGGAGTGAAATAATCTCAATGCCTTCAGATCGAACAAATACCTCATCTTCTCTTCATCTTCATGTTCTCTTCAACACTTCACTTCCTCCTCTCTTCTACCATGTCTCTTCCCTTCTTCTCCATCAGCTTCTAGCTGTAAAATGACACTCAAAACTCAATGATTATATGAATAAGCATTAAAAACAGCAAGCACAAAACACAATCAAATATGCTCCTAAAAACAATACAGTTAAGTGGACATTTCATACCGTACCTAGTTCGTACTTGCATAGAAAATCAAACATGTGTAGTACTGTAATGAAAGGAAACATTTTCATAATTACCAGTTAACAAGCTGGGAAGCATTATCAAAATGCTAGTTTCATAAATTGTTGTCCTTGGTAAAACATTAGGAAGAAAAATATTCGTCTGAAATTATCGTTGGCCTTGGGAAAATGTCAGTCCATCAGCTTTGATCTTACCTTCTCTGATGGAGTGAAATAACCTCAATGCCTTCAGATCGAACAAATACCTCATCTTCTCTTCATCTTCATGTTCTCTTCAACACTTCACTTCCTCCTCTCTTCTACCATGTATCTTCCCTTCTTCTCCAACAGCTTCTAGCTGTAAAATGACACTCAAAATGCAATGATTATATGAATAAGCATTAAAAACAGCAAACACAATCAAATATGCTCCTAAAAACAATACAGTTAAGTGGACACATTAGAAAGAAAAATATTCGTCTGAAATTATCGTTGGCCTTGGGAAAATGTCAGTCCATCAGCTTTGATCTTACCTTCTCTGATGGAGTGAAATAACCTCAATGCCTTCAGATCGAACAAATACCTCATCTTCATGTTCTCTTCAACACTTCACTTCCTCCTCTCTTCTACCATGTCTCTTACCTTCTTCTCCATCAGCTTCTAGCTGTAAAATGACACTCATAATCCAATGATTACATGAATAAGCATTAAAAACAGCAAGCACAAAACACAATCAAATATGCTCCTAAAAACAATACAGTTAAGTGGACACATTAGAAAGAAAAATATTCGTCTGAAATTATCGCTGGCCTTGGGAAAATGTCAGTCCATCAGCTTTGATCTTACCTTCTCTGATGGAGTGATATAATCTCAATGCCTTCAGATCGAACAAATACCTAATCTTCATGTTCTCTTCAACACTTCACTTCCTCCTCTCTTCTACCATGTCTCTTCCCTTCTTCTCCATCAGCTTCTAGCTGTAAAATGACACTCATAATCCAATGATTATATGAATAAGCATTAAAAACAGCAAGCACAAAACACAATCAAATATGCTCCTAAAAACAATACAGTTAAGTGGACATTTCATACCGTACCTAGTTCGTACTTGCATAGAAAATCAAACATGTGTAGTACTGTAATGAAAGGAAACATTTTCATAATTACCAGTTAACAAGCTGGGAAGCATTATCAAAATGTTAGTTTCATAAATTGTTGTCCTTGGTAAAACATTAGGAAGAAAAATATTCGTCTGAAATTATCGTTGGCCTTGGGAAAATGTCAGTCCATCAGCTTTGATCTTACCTTCTCTGATGGAGTGAAATAACCTCAATGCCTTCAGATCGAACAAATACCTCATCTTCATGTTCTCTTCAACACTTCACTTCCTCCTCTCTTCTACCATGTCTCTTCCCTTCTTCTCCATCAGCTTCTAGCTGTAAAATGACACTCAAAATGCAATGATTACATGAATAAGCATTAAAAACAGCAAGCCCAAAACACAATCAAATATGCTCCTAAAAACAATACAGTTAAGTGGACACATTAGAAAGAAAAATATTCGTCTGAAATTATCGCTGGCCTTGGGAAAATGTCAGTCCATCAGCTTTGATCTTACCTTCTCTGATGGAGTGAAATAATCTCAATGCCTTCAGATCGAACAAATACCTCATCTTCTCTTCATCTTCATGTTCTCTTCAACACTTCACTTCCTCCTCTCTTCTACCATGTCTCTTCCCTTCTTCTCCATCAGCTTCTAGCTGTAAAATGACACTCAAAACTCAATGATTATATGAATAAGCATTAAAAACAGCAAGCACAAAACACAATCAAATATGCTCCTAAAAACAATACAGTTAAGTGGACATTTCATACCGTACCTAGTTCGTACTTGCATAGAAAATCAAACATGTGTAGTACTGTAATGAAAGGAAACATTTTCATAATTACCAGTTAACAAGCTGGGAAGCATTATCAAAATGCTAGTTTCATAAATTGTTGTCCTTGGTAAAACATTAGGAAGAAAAATATTCGTCTGAAATTATCGTTGGCCTTGGGAAAATGTCAGTCCATCAGCTTTGATCTTACCTTCTCTGATGGAGTGAAATAACCTCAATGCCTTCAGATCGAACAAATACCTCATCTTCTCTTCATCTTCATGTTCTCTTCAACACTTCACTTCCTCCTCTCTTCTACCATGTATCTTCCCTTCTTCTCCAACAGCTTCTAGCTGTAAAATGACACTCAAAATGCAATGATTATATGAATAAGCATTAAAAACAGCAAACACAATCAAATATGCTCCTAAAAACAATACAGTTAAGTGGACACATTAGAAAGAAAAATATTCGTCTGAAATTATCGTTGGCCTTGGGAAAATGTCAGTCCATCAGCTTTGATCTTACCTTCTCTGATGGAGTGAAATAACCTCAATGCCTTCAGATCGAACAAATACCTCATCTTCATGTTCTCTTCAACACTTCACTTCCTCCTCTCTTCTACCATGTCTCTTACCTTCTTCTCCATCAGCTTCTAGCTGTAAAATGACACTCATAATCCAATGATTACATGAATAAGCATTAAAAACAGCAAGCACAAAACACAATCAAATATGCTCCTAAAAACAATACAGTTAAGTGGACACATTAGAAAGAAAAATATTCGTCTGAAATTATCGCTGGCCTTGGGAAAATGTCAGTCCATCAGCTTTGATCTTACCTTCTCTGATGGAGTGATATAATCTCAATGCCTTCAGATCGAACAAATACCTAATCTTCATGTTCTCTTCAACACTTCACTTCCTCCTCTCTTCTACCATGTCTCTTCCCTTCTTCTCCATCAGCTTCTAGCTGTAAAATGACACTCATAATCCAATGATTATATGAATAAGCATTAAAAACAGCAAGCACAAAACACAATCAAATATGCTCCTAAAAACAATACAGTTAAGTGGACATTTCATACCGTACCTAGTTCGTACTTGCATAGAAAATCAAACATGTGTAGTACTGTATTGAAAGGAAACATTTTCATAATTACCAGTTAACAAGCTGGGAAGCATTATCAAAATGTTAGTTTCATAAATTGTTGTCCTTGGGAAAACATTAGGAAGAAAAATATTCGTCTGAAATTATCGCTGGCCTTGGGAAAATGTCAGTCCATCAGCTTTGATCTTACCTTCTCTGATGGAGTGAAATAACCTCAATGCCTTCAGATCGAACAAATACCTCATCTTCATGTTCTCTTCAACACTTCACTTCCTCCTCTCTTCTACCATGTCTCTTCCCTTCTTCTCCATCAGCTTCTAGCTGTAAAATGACACTCAAAACTCAATGATTATATGAATAAGCATTAAAAACAGCAAGCACAAAACACAATCAAATATGCTCCTAAAAACAATACAGTTAAGTGGACATTTCATACCGTACCTAGTTCGTACTTGCATAGAAAATCAAACATGTGTAGTACTGTAATGAAAGGAAACATTTTCATAATTACCAGTTAACAAGCTGGGAAGCATTATCAAAATGTTAGTTTCATAAATTGTTGTCCTTGGTAAAACATTAGGAAGAAAAATATTCGTCTGAAATTATCGTTGGCCTTGGGAAAATGTCAGTCCATCAGCTTTGATCTTACCTTCTCTGATGGAGTGAAATAACCTCAATGCCTTCAGATCAAACAAATACCTCATCTTCTCTTCAACACTTCACTTCCTCCTCTCTTCTACCATGTCTCTTCCCTTCTTCTCCATCAGCTTCTAGCTGTAAAATGACACTCAAAATGCAATGATTACATGAATAAGCATTAAAAACAGCAAGCACAAAACACAATCAAATATGCTCCTAAAAACAATACAGTTAAGTGGACACATTAGAAAGAAAAATATTCGTCTGAAATTATCGCTGGCCTTGGGAAAATGTCAGTCCATCAGCTTTGATATTACCTTCTCTGATGGAGTGAAATAATCTCAATGCCTTCAGATCGAACAAATACCTCATCTTCTCTTCATCTTCATGTTCTCTTCAACACTTCACTTCCTCCTCTCTTCTACCATGTATCTTCCCTTCTTCTCCATCAGCTTCTAGCTGTAAAATGACACTCAAAATGCAATGATTATATGAATAAGCATTAAAAACAGCAAGCACAAAACACAATCAAATATGCTCCTAAAAACAATACAGTTAAGTGGACACATTAGAAAGAAAAATATTCGTCTGAAATTATCGTTGGCCTTGGGAAAATGTCAGTCCATCAGCTTTGATCTTACCTTCTCTGATGGAGTGAAATAACCTCAATGCCTTCAGATCGAACAAATACCTCATCTTCATGTTCTCTTCAACACTTCACTTCCTCCTCTCTTCTACCATGTCTCTTCCCTTCTTCTCCATCAGCTTCTAGCTGTAAAATGACACTCAAAATGCAATGATTACATGAATAAGCATTAAAAACAGCAAGCACAAAACACAATCAAATATGCTCCTAAAAACAATACAGTTAAGTGAACACATTAGAAAGAAAAATATTCGTCTGAAATTATCGCTGGCCTTGGGAAAATGTCAGTCCATCAGCTTTGATCTTACCTTCTCTGATGGAGTGAAATAACCTCAATGCCTTCAGATCGAACAAATACCTCATCTTCATGTTCTCTTCAACACTTCACTTCCTCCTCTCTTCTACCATGTCTCTTCCCTTCTTCTCCATAAGCTTCTAGCTGTAAAATGACCCTCAAAATGCAATGATTATATGAATAAGCATTAAAAACAGCAAGCACAAAACACAATCAAATATGCTCCTAAAAACAATACAGTTAAGTGGACATTTCATACTGTAACTAGTTCGTACTTGCATAGAAAATCAAACATGTGTAGTACTGTAATGAAAGGAAACATTTTAATAATTACCGGTTAACAAGCTGGGAAGCATTATCAAAATGTTAGTTTCATAAATTGTTGTCCTTGGTAAAACATTAGGAAGAAAAATATTCGTCTGAAATTATCGTTGGCCTTGGGAAAATGTCAGTCCATCAGCTTTGATCTTACCTTCTCTGATGGAGTGAAATAACCTCAATGCCTTCAGATCGAACAAATACCTCATCTTCATGTTCTCTTCAACACTTCACTTCCGCCTCTCTTCTACCATGTCTCTTCCCTTCTTCTCCATCAGCTTCTAGTTGTAAAATGACACTCATAATCCAATGATTACATGAATAAGCATTAAAAACAGCAAGCACAAAACACAATCAAATATGCTCCTAAAAACAATACAGTTAAGTGGACACATTAGAAAGAAAAATATTCGTCTGAAATTATCGCTGGCCTTGGGAAAATGTCAGTCCATCAGCTTTGATCTTACCTTCTCTGATGGAGTGAAATAACCTCAATGCCTTCAGATCAAACAAATACCTCATCTTCTCTTCAACACTTCACTTCCTCCTCTCTTCTACCATGTCTCTTCCCTTCTTCTCCATCAGCTTCTAGCTGTAAAATGACACTCAAAATGCAATGATTACATGAATAAGCATTAAAAACAGCAAGCACAAAACACAATCAAATATGCTCCTAAAAACAATACAGTTAAGTGGACACATTAGAAAGAAAAATATTCGTCTGAAATTATCGCTGGCCTTGGGAAAATGTCAGTCCATCAGCTTTGATCTTACCTTCTCTGATGGAGTGAAATAATCTCAATGCCTTCAGATCGAACAAATACCTCATCTTCTCTTCATCTTCATGTTCTCTTCAACACTTCACTTCCTCCTCTCTTCTACCATGTATCTTCCCTTCTTCTCCATCAGCTTCTAGCTGTAAAATGACACTCAAAATGCAATGATTATATGAATAGGCATTAAAAACAGCAAGCACAAAACACAATCAAATATGCTCCTAAAAACAATACAGTTAAGTGAACACATTAGAAAGAAAAATATTCGTCTGAAATTATCGCTGGCCTTGGGAAAATGTCAGTCCATCAGCTTTGATCTTACCTTCTCTGATGGAGTGAAATAACCTCAATGCCTTCAGATCGAACAAATACCTCATCTTCATGTTCTCTTCAACACTTCACTTCCTCCTCTCTTCTACCATGTCTCTTCCCTTCTTCTCCATCAGCTTCTAGCTGTAAAATGACACTCAAAATGCAATGATTACATGAATAAGCATTAAAAACAGCAAGCACAAAACACAATCAAATATGCTCCTAAAAACAATACAGTTAAGTGAACACATTAGAAAGAAAAATATTCGTCTGAAATTATCGCTGGCCTTGGGAAAATGTCAGTCCATCAGCTTTGATCTTACCTTCTCTGATGGAGTGAAATAACCTCAATGCCTTCAGATCGAACAAATACCTCATCTTCATGTTCTCTTCAACACTTCACTTCCTCCTCTCTTCTACCATGTCTCTTCCCTTCTTCTCCATAAGCTTCTAGCTGTAAAATGACCCTCAAAATGCAATGATTATATGAATAAGCATTAAAAACAGCAAGCACAAAACACAATCAAATATGCTCCTAAAAACAATACAGTTAAGTGGACATTTCATACTGTAACTAGTTCGTACTTGCATAGAAAATCAAACATGTGTAGTACTGTAATGAAAGGAAACATTTTAATAATTACCGGTTAACAAGCTGGGAAGCATTATCAAAATGTTAGTTTCATAAATTGTTGTCCTTGGTAAAACATTAGGAAGAAAAATATTCGTCTGAAATTATCGTTGGCCTTGGGAAAATGTCAGTCCATCAGCTTTGATCTTACCTTCTCTGATGGAGTGAAATAACCTCAATGCCTTCAGATCGAACAAATACCTCATCTTCATGTTCTCTTCAACACTTCACTTCCGCCTCTCTTCTACCATGTCTCTTCCCTTCTTCTCCATCAGCTTCTAGTTGTAAAATGACACTCATAATCCAATGATTACATGAATAAGCATTAAAAACAGCAAGCACAAAACACAATCAAATATGCTCCTAAAAACAATACAGTTAAGTGGACACATTAGAAAGAAAAATATTCGTCTGAAATTATCGCTGGCCTTGGGAAAATGTCAGTCCATCAGCTTTGATCTTACCTTCTCTGATGGAGTGAAATAACCTCAATGCCTTCAGATCAAACAAATACCTCATCTTCTCTTCAACACTTCACTTCCTCCTCTCTTCTACCATGTCTCTTCCCTTCTTCTCCATCAGCTTCTAGCTGTAAAATGACACTCAAAATGCAATGATTACATGAATAAGCATTAAAAACAGCAAGCACAAAACACAATCAAATATGCTCCTAAAAACAATACAGTTAAGTGGACACATTAGAAAGAAAAATATTCGTCTGAAATTATCGCTGGCCTTGGGAAAATGTCAGTCCATCAGCTTTGATCTTACCTTCTCTGATGGAGTGAAATAATCTCAATGCCTTCAGATCGAACAAATACCTCATCTTCTCTTCATCTTCATGTTCTCTTCAACACTTCACTTCCTCCTCTCTTCTACCATGTATCTTCCCTTCTTCTCCATCAGCTTCTAGCTGTAAAATGACACTCAAAATGCAATGATTATATGAATAGGCATTAAAAACAGCAAGCACAAAACACAATCAAATATGCTCCTAAAAACAATACAGTTAAGTGAACACATTAGAAAGAAAAATATTCGTCTGAAATTATCGCTGGCCTTGGGAAAATGTCAGTCCATCAGCTTTGATCTTACCTTCTCTGATGGAGTGAAATAACCTCAATGCCTTCAGATCGAACAAATACCTCATCTTCAACACTTCATTTCCTCCTCTCTTCTACCATGTCTCTTCCCTTTTTCTCCATCAGCTTCTAGCTGTAAAATGACACTCAAAATGCAATGATTATATGAATAAGCATTAAAAACAGCAAGCACAAAACACAATCAAATATGCTCCTAAAAACAATACAGTTAAGTGGACACATTAGAAAGAAAAATATTCGTCTGAAATTATCGCTGGCCTTGGGAAAATGTCAGTCCATCAGCTTTGATCTCAACTTCTCTGATGGAGTGAAATAATCTCAATGCCTTCAGATCGAACAAATACCTCATCTTCTCTTCATCTTCATGTTCTCTTCAACACTTCACTTCCGCCTCTCTTCTACCATGTCTCTTCCCTTCTTCTCCATCAGCTTCTAGCTGTAAAATGACACTCAAAATGCAATGATTACATGAATAAGCATTAAAAACAGCAAGCACAAAACACAATCAAATATGCTCCTAAAAACAATACAGTTAAGTGGACACATTAGAAAGAAAAATATTCGTCTGAAATTATCGCTGGCCTTGGGAAAATGTCAGTCCATCAGCTTTGATCTTACCTTCTCTGATGGAGTGAAATAACCTCAATGCCTTCAGATCAAACAAATACCTCATCTTCTCTTCAACACTTCACTTCCTCCTCTCTTCTACCATGTCTCTTCCCTTCTTCTCCATCAGCTTCTAGCTGTAAAATGACACTCAAAATGCAATGATTACATGAATAAGCATTAAAAACAGCAAGCACAAAACACAATCAAATATGCTCCTAAAAACAATACAGTTAAGTGGACACATTAGAAAGAAAAATATTCGTCTGAAATTATCGCTGGCCTTGGGAAAATGTCAGTCCATCAGCTTTGATATTACCTTCTCTGATGGAGTGAAATAATCTCAATGCCTTCAGATCGAACAAATACCTCATCTTCTCTTCATCTTCATGTTCTCTTCAACACTTCACTTCCTCCTCTCTTCTACCATGTATCTTCCCTTCTTCTCCATCAGCTTCTAGCTGTAAAATGACACTCAAAATGCAATGATTATATGAATAAGCATTAAAAACAGCAAGCACAAAACACAATCAAATATGCTCCTAAAAACAATACAGTTAAGTGGACACATTAGAAAGAAAAATATTCGTCTGAAATTATCGTTGGCCTTGGGAAAATGTCAGTCCATCAGCTTTGATCTTACCTTCTCTGATGGAGTGAAATAACCTCAATGCCTTCAGATCGAACAAATACCTCATCTTCATGTTCTCTTCAACACTTCACTTCCTCCTCTCTTCTACCATGTCTCTTCCCTTCTTCTCCATCAGCTTCTAGCTGTAAAATGACACTCAAAATGCAATGATTACATGAATAAGCATTAAAAACAGCAAGCACAAAACACAATCAAATATGCTCCTAAAAACAATACAGTTAAGTGGACACATTAGAAAGAAAAATATTCGTCTGAAATTATCGCTGGCCTTGGGAAAATGTCAGTCCATCAGCTTTGATCTTACCTTCTCTGATGGAGTGAAATAATCTCAATGCCTTCAGATCGAACAAATACCTCATCTTCTCTTCATCTTCATGTTCTCTTCAACACTTCACTTCCTCCTCTCTTCTACCATGTATCTTCCCTTCTTCTCCATCAGCTTCTAGCTGTAAAATGACACTCAAAATGCAATGATTATATGAATAGGCATTAAAAACAGCAAGCACAAAACACAATCAAATATGCTCCTAAAAACAATACAGTTAAGTGAACACATTAGAAAGAAAAATATTCGTCTGAAATTATCGCTGGCCTTGGGAAAATGTCAGTCCATCAGCTTTGATCTTACCTTCTCTGATGGAGTGAAATAACCTCAATGCCTTCAGATCGAACAAATACCTCATCTTCATGTTCTCTTCAACACTTCACTTCCTCCTCTCTTCTACCATGTCTCTTCCCTTCTTCTCCATAAGCTTCTAGCTGTAAAATGACACTCAAAATGCAATGATTATATGAATAAGCATTAAAAACAGCAAGCACAAAACACAATCAAATATGCTCCTAAAAACAATACAGTTAAGTGGACATTTCATACTGTAACTAGTTCGTACTTGCATAGAAAATCAAACATGTGTAGTACTGTAATGAAAGGAAACATTTTCATAATTACCAGTTAACAAGCTGGGAAGCATTATCAAAATGTTAGTTTCATAAATTGTTGTCCTTGGTAAAACATTAGGAAGAAAAATATTCGTCTGAAATTATCGTTGGCCTTGGGAAAATGTCAGTCCATCAGCTTTGATCTTACCTTCTCTGATGGAGTGAAATAACCTCAATGCCTTCAGATCGAACAAATACCTCATCTTCATGTTCTCTTCAACACTTCACTTCCTCCTCTCTTCTACCATGTCTCTTACCTTCTTCTCCATCAGCTTCTAGCTGTAAAATGACACTCATAATCCAATGATTACATGAATAAGCATTAAAAACAGCAAGCACAAAACACAATCAAATATGCTCCTAAAAACAATACAGTTAAGTGGACACATTAGAAAGAAAAATATTCGTCTGAAATTATCGCTGGCCTTGGGAAAATGTCAGTCCATCAGCTTTGATCTTACCTTCTCTGATGGAGTGATATAATCTCAATGCCTTCAGATCGAACAAATACCTCATCTTCATGTTCTCTTCAACACTTCACTTCCTCCTCTCTTCTACCATGTCTCTTCCCTTCTTCTCCATCAGCTTCTAGCTGTAAAATGACACTCATAATCCAATGATTACATGAATAAGCATTAAAAACAGCAAGCACAAAACACAATCAAATATGCTCCTAAAAACAATACAGTTAAGTGGACATTTCATACCGTACCTAGTTCGTACTTGCATAGAAAATCAAACATGTGTAGTACTGTAATGAAAGGAAACATTTTCATAATTACCAGTTAACAAGCTGGGAAGCATTATCAAAATGTTAGTTTATATATTGTTGTCCTTGGTAAAACATTAGGAAGACAAATATTCGTCTGAAATTATCGTTGGCCTTGGGAAAATGTCAGTCCATCAGCTTTGATCTTACCTTCTCTGATGGAGTGAAATAACCTCAATGCCTTCAGATCGAACAAATACCTCATCTTCAACACTTCATTTCCTCCTCTCTTCTACAATGTCTCTTCCCTTTTTCTCCATCAGCTTCTAGCTGTAAAATGACACTCAAAATGCAATGATTATATGAATAAGCATTAAAAACAGCAAGCACAAAACACAATCAAATATGCTCCTAAAAACAATACAGTTAAGTGGACACATTAGAAAGAAAAATATTCGTCTGAAATTATCGCTGGCCTTGGGAAAATGTCAGTCCATCAGCTTTGATCTCACCTTCTCTGATGGAGTGAAATAATCTCAATGCCTTCAGATCGAACAAATACCTCATCTTCTCTTCATCTTCATGTTCTCTTCAACACTTCACTTCCTCCTCTCTTCTACCATGTCTCTTCCCTTCTTCTCCATCAGCTTCTAGCTGTAAAATGACACTCAAAATGCAATGATTACATGAATAAGCATTAAAAACAGCAAGCACAAAACACAATCAAATATGCTCCTAAAAACAATACATATAAGTGGATACATTAGAAAGAAAAATATTCGTCTGAAATTATCGCTGGCCTTGGGAAAATGTCAGTCCATCAGCTTTGATCTTACCTTCTCTGATGGAGTGAAATAATCTCAATGCCTTCAGATCAAACAAATACCTCATCTTCATGTTCTCTTCAACACTTCACTTCCTCCTCTCTTCTACCATGTCTCTTCCCTTCTTCTCCATCAGCTTCTAGCTGTAAAATGACACTCAAAACTCAATGATTATATGAATAAGCATTAAAAACAGCAAGCACAAAACACAATCAAATATGCTCCTAAAAACAATACAGTTAAGTGGACACATTAGAAAGAAAAATATTCGTCTGAAATTATCGCTGGCCTTGGGAAAATGTCAGTCCATCAGCTTTGATCTCACCTTCTCTGATGGAGTGAAATAATCTCAATGCCTTCAGATCGAACAAATACCTCATCTTCTCTTCATCTTCATGTTCTCTTCAACACTTCACTTCCTCCTCTCTTCTACCATGTCTCTTCCCTTCTTCTCCATCAGCTTCTAGCTGTAAAATGACACTCAAAATGCAATGATTACATGAATAATCATTAAAAACAGCAAGCACAAAACACAATCAAATATGCTCCTAAAAACAATACATATAAGTGGATACATTAGAAAGAAAAATATTCGTCTGAAATTATCGCTGGCCTTGGGAAAATGTCAGTCCATCAGCTTTGATCTTACCTTCTCTGATGGAGTGAAATAATCTCAATGCCTTCAGATCAAACAAATACCTCATCTTCATGTTCTCTTCAACACTTCACTTCCTCCTCTCTTCTACCATGTCTCTTCCCTTCTTCT
Source organism: Gymnoscopelus braueri (assembly GCF_963280865.1). Classification (NCBI taxonomy): domain Eukaryota; kingdom Metazoa; phylum Chordata; class Actinopteri; order Myctophiformes; family Myctophidae; genus Gymnoscopelus; species Gymnoscopelus braueri. The sequence continues at coordinate 29,783,600 of NC_137611.1, forward strand.
CCATCAGCTTCTAGCTGTAAAATGACACTCAAAACTCAATGATTATATGAATAAGCATTAAAAACAGCAAGCACAAAACACAATCAAATATGCTCCTAAAAACAATACAGTTAAGTGGACATTTCATACCGTACCTAGTTCGTACTTGCATAGAAAATCAAACATGTGTAGTACTGTAATGAAAGGAAACATTTTCATAATTACCAGTTAACAAGCTGGGAAGCATTATCAAAATGTTAGTTTCATAAATTGTTGTCCTTGGTAAAACATTAGGAAGAAAAATATTCGTCTGAAATTATCGTTGGCCGTGGGAAAATGTCAGTCCATCAGCTTTGATCTTACCTTCTCTGATGGAGTGAAATAACCTCAATGCCTTCATATCGAACAAATACCTCATCTTAATGTTCTCTTCACTTCCTCCTCTCTTCTACCATTCTCTTCCCTTCTTCTCCATCAGCTTCTAGCTGTAAAATGACACTCAAAATGCAATGATTACATGAATAAGCATTAAAAACAGCAAGCACAAAACACAATCAAATATGCTCCTAAAAACAATACAGTTAAGTGGACACATTAGAAAGAAAAATATTCGTCTGAAATTATCGCTGGCCTTGGGAAAATGTCAGTCCATCAGCTTTGATCTTACCTTCTCTGATGGAGTGAAATAACCTCAATGCCTTCAGATCGAACAAATACCTCATCTTCATGTTCTCTTCAACACTTCACTTCCTCCTCTCTTCTACCATGTCTCTTCCCTTCTTCTCCATCAGCTTCTAGCTGTAAAATGACACTCATAATGCAATGATTACATGAATAAGCATTAAAAACAGCAAGCACAAAACACAATCAAATATGCTCCTAAAAATAATACAGTTAAGTGGACATTTCATACCGTACCTAGTTCGTACTTGCATAGAAAATCAAACATTTGTAGTACTGTAATGAAAGGAAACATTTTCATAATTACCAGTTAACAAGCTGGGAAGCATTATCAAAATGTTAGTTTCATAAATTGTTGTCCTTGGTAAAACATTAGGAAGAAAAATATTCGTCTGAAATTAGCGTTGGCCTTGGGAAAATGTCAGTCCATCAGCTTTGATCTTACCTTCTCTGATGGAGTGAAATAACCTCAATGCCTTCAGATCGAACAAATACCTCATCTTCATGTTCTCTTCAACACTTCACTTCCTCCTCTCTTCTACCATGTCTCTTCCCTTCTTCTCCATCAGCTTCTAGCTGTAAAATGACACTCAAAATGCAATGATTACATGAATAAGCATTAAAAACAGCAAGCACAAAACACAATCAAATATGCTCCTAAAAACAATACAGTTAAGTGGACACATTAGAAAGAAAAATATTCGTCTGAAATTATCGCTGGCCTTGAGAAAATGTCACTCCATCAGCTTTGATCTTACCTTCTCTGATGGAGTGAAATAATGTCAATGCCTTCAGATCGAACAAATACCTCATCTTCATGTTCTCTTCAACACTTCACTTCCTCCTCTCTTCTACCATGTCTCTTCCCTTTTTCTCCATCAGCTTCTAGCTGTAAAATGACACTCAAAATGAAATGATTACATGAATAAGCATTAAAAACAGCAAGCACAAAACACAATCAAATATGCTCCTAAAAACAATACAGTTAAGTGGACACATTAGAAAGAAAAATATTCGTCTGAAATTATCGCTGGCCTTGGGAAAATGTCAGTCCATCAGCTTTGATCTTACCTTCTCTGATGGAGTGAAATAACCTCAATGCCTTCAGATCAAACAAATACCTCATCTTCATGTTCTCTTCAACACTTCACTTCCTCCTCTCTTCTACCATGTCTCTTACCTTCTTCTCCATCAGCTTCTAGCTGTAAAATGACACTCAAAATGCAATGTTTATATGAATAAGCATTAAAAACAGCAAGCGCAAAACACAATCAAATATGCTCCTAAAAACAATACAGTTAAGTGGACACATTAGAAAGAAAAATATTTGTCTGAAATTATCGCTGGCCTTGGGAAAATGTCAGTCCATCAGCTTTGATCTTACCTTCTCTGATGGAGTGAAATAATCTCAATGCCTTCAGATCGAACAAATACCTCATCTTCTCTTCATCTTCATGTTCTCTTCAACACTTCACTTCCTCCTCTCTTCTACCATGTATCTTCCCTTCTTCTCCATCAGCTTCTAGCTGTAAAATGACACTCAAAATGCAATGATTATATGAATAAGCATTAAAAACAGCAAGCACAAAACACAATCAAATATGCTCCTAAAAACAATACAGTTAAGTGGACACATTAGAAAGAAAAATATTCGTCTGAAATTATCGTTGGCCTTGGGAAAATGTCAGTCCATCAGCTTTGATCTTACCTTCTCTGATGGAGTGAAATAACCTCAATGCCTTCAGATCGAACAAATACCTCATCTTCATGTTCTCTTCAACACTTCACTTCCTCCTCTCTTCTACCATGTCTCTTCCCTTCTTCTCCATCAGCTTCTAGCTGTAAAATGACACTCAAAATGCAATGATTACATGAATAAGCATTAAAAACAGCAAGCACAAAACACAATCAAATATGCTCCTAAAAACAATACATATAAGTGGATACATTAGAAAGAAAAATATTCGTCTGAAATTATCGCTGGCCTTGGGAAAATGTCAGTCCATCAGCTTTGATCTTACCTTCTCTGATGGAGTGAAATAACCTCAATGCCTTCAGATCAAACAAATACCTCATCTTCATGTTCTCTTCAACACTTCACTTCCTCCTCTCTTCTACCATGTCTCTTCCCTTCTTCTCCATCAGCTTCTAGCTGTAAAATGACACTCAAAACTCAATGATTATATGAATAAGCATTAAAAACAGCAAGCACAAAACACAATCAAATATGCTCCTAAAAACAATACAGTTAAGTGGACATTTCATACCGTACCTAGTTCGTACTTGCATAGAAAATCAAACATGTGTAGTACTGTAATGAAAGGAAACATTTTCATAATTACCAGTTAACAAGCTGGGAAGCATTATCAAAATGTTAGTTTCATAAATTGTTGTCCTTGGTAAAACATTAGGAAGAAAAATATTCGTCTGAAATTATCGTTGGCCTTGGGAAAATGTCAGTCCATCAGCTTTGATCTTACCTTCTCTGATGGAGTGAAATAACCTCAATGCCTTCAGATCGAACAAATACCTCATCTTCATGTTCTCTTCAACACTTCACTTCCTCCTCTCTTCTACCATGTCTCTTACCTTCTTCTCCATCAGCTTCTAGCTGTAAAATGACACTCATAATCCAATGATTACATGAATAAGCATTAAAAACAGCAAGCACAAAACACAATCAAATATGCTCCTAAAAATAATACAGTTAAGTGGACATTTCATACCGTACCTAGTTCGTACTTGCATAGAAAATCAAACATGTGTAGTACTGTAATGAAAGGAAACATTTTCATAATTACCAGTTAACAAGCTGGGAAGCATTATCAAAATGTTAGTTTCATAAATTGTTGTCCTTGGTAAAACATTAGGAAGAAAAATATTCGTCTGAAATTAGCGTTGGCCTTGGGAAAATGTCAGTCCATCAGCTTTGATCTTACCTTCTCTGATGGAGTGAAATAACCTCAATGCCTTCAGATCGAACAAATACCTCATCTTCATGTTCTCTTCAACACTTCACTTCCTCCTCTCTTCTACCATGTCTCTTCCCTTCTTCTCCATCAGCTTCTAGCTGTAAAATGACACTCAAAATGCAATGATTACATGAATAAGCATTAAAAACAGCAAGCACAAAACACAATCAAATATGCTCCTAAAAACAATACAGTTAAGTGGACACATTAGAAAGAAAAATATTCGTCTGAAATTATCGCTGGCCTTGAGAAAATGTCACTCCATCAGCTTTGATCTTACCTTCTCTGATGGAGTGAAATAATGTCAATGCCTTCAGATCGAACAAATACCTCATCTTCATGTTCTCTTCAACACTTCACTTCCTCCTCTCTTCTACCATGTCTCTTCCCTTTTTCTCCATCAGCTTCTAGCTGTAAAATGACACTCAAAATGAAATGATTACATGAATAAGCATTAAAAACAGCAAGCACAAAACACAATCAAATATGCTCCTAAAAACAATACAGTTAAGTGGACACATTAGAAAGAAAAATATTCGTCTGAAATTATCGCTGGCCTTGGGAAAATGTCAGTCCATCAGCTTTGATCTTACCTTCTCTGATGGAGTGAAATAACCTCAATGCCTTCAGATCAAACAAATACCTCATCTTCATGTTCTCTTCAACACTTCACTTCCTCCTCTCTTCTACCATGTCTCTTCCCTTCTTCTCCATCAGCTTCTAGCTGTAAAATGACACTCAAAATGCAATGATTATATGAATAAGCATTAAAAACAGCAAGCGCAAAACACAATCAAATATGCTCCTAAAAACAATACAGTTAAGTGGACACATTAGAAAGAAAGATATTCGTCTGAAATTATCGCTGGCCTTGGGAAAATGTCAGTCCATCAGCTTTGATCTTACCTTCTCTGATGGAGTGAAATAATCTCAATGCCTTCAGATCGAACAAATACCTCATCTTCTCTTCATCTTCATGTTCTCTTCAACACTTCACTTCCTCCTCTCTTGTACCATGTATCTTCCCTTCTTCTCCATCAGCTTCTAGCTGTAAAATGACACTCAAAATGCAATGATTATATGAATAAGCATTAAAAACAGCAAGCACAAAACACAATCAAATATGCTCCTAAAAACAATACAGTTAAGTGGACACATTAGAAAGAAAAATATTCGTCTGAAATTATCGTTGGCCTTGGGAAAATGTCAGTCCATCAGCTTTGATCTTACCTTCTCTGATGGAGTGAAATAACCTCAATGCCTTCAGATCGAACAAATACCTCATCTTCATGTTCTCTTCAACACTTCACTTCCTCTTCTCTTCTACCATGTATCTTCCCTTCTTCTCCATCAGTTTCTAGCTGTAAAATGACACTCAAAATGGATATTTTCACCAAAGAGGGGTTTTCTTTGGGGGGGGGGGGGGGTTAAGTGTTTAACTGTCTGAAAATACACATTAACGTGAATCCAACACAACACTACACAATGATAGTGTTGTCAAGCTAGTCTATAAAATCTATGAAAAAGTTTTATCTGCAACACAATGTTATACAATATGTACTTCTTCAGCTCCCTCTCAGCTAAGGGGTCCTTTGGCTAAAACGTTGAAGACCCCTGATCTACAGATAAAACCAGTAACAACCCTAATATAATACAAATACAATCTATAAATGATAGTATCACACTAGTACAATATAGATAAAAGTGAAACATTAATTAGGTACAGATTAAAAGACATACATAAAAAATTAACAAAAACAAAAATGTTAAATAATGCAGTAATAAAGATGAAATTATGACCCATCAATCTAGCCTCAACAACACATTAACCATGTCAAACAACCAACCGTTAATAAGATTAACCAACCAAAATATATTTAACCATGTCAACAGACAACCAAAACGTATTTTAATGATGTCAAACAACTAACTGTTACTAAGATATTAACCTACCAAAACAAACGTCTATGTAACCCTCTTCGCAGATGAGTGAGGCTGGGACCGAGGTAGCTGTAGTATACAACCCTCGTAGACGTATTTATGATTCTGACGTTTTCAATCTACGAGAGTTGTAGGGTGCACTTCCCATAGTGACCTGGACTTTCTGCACTATGCCCCGTAGACACTCCAAACATTGTACAAAATGAAAATAAAGGTGCTTACCGCCGAGCCCCAAATGTTAACTGGGTCTACGGGGTAGTAGTGTAATGTAATAATCCATATATTTCAATAAAGAAGTGTTTTAATGCCGTCTGTGGCCGATTCTGTCGGAAGTTCCCAATGGGCGGTAGTGACGGGTAGTGACGGGGCGCATCCGGTGGAACCCGGAATTACACTAAATGTAAACAGGAAGTAAACGAGGGTGAAAAAATGGCGTTCGGCCACAGACGGCATTAAAACACTTCTTCATTGAAAGATATGGATTATTACATTACACTACTACCCCGTAGACCCAGTTAACATTTGGGGCTCGGCGGTAAGCACCTTTATTTTCATTTTGTACAATGTTTGGAGTGTCTACGGGGCATAGTGCAGAAAGTCCAGGTCACTATGGGAAGTGCACCCTACAACTCTCGTAGATTGAAAACGTCAGAATCATAAATACGTCTACGAGGGTTGTATACTACAGCTAGGACCGAGGCTACTAAGTAACAGGCAACCGTTATTAGCGTTTTTCTAACGTGACAAACTAAAAAAGAATGAACTGAAAGTGATTCATTTTACATTACTTAAAGAACGTTAGCGCTCTCCACTGGTGAAAACGAGTTATTTTCCCTTCATGCCTTGGCTAGCGATGCCCTCAGTACAATAATTAGGCTAGTGTTGCCAGATTTTGCGAGAGAAATAAGCAACCAGGTCTATGAAAACAAGCCCAAAAGAAGCGACTGTAGGCCACATAAGCACTTTAAACTTATGTTTATCGGTTATTTGAAAATAGCCAATCTACAATATCACAACGCGTCGCATCGCGACTTGTTGTGAGCTTAAACAATCCCCAAAAGCAACTTTACATAAAAAACAAGCCCAAAATCGCTTATAATAAGCGGACATGGCAACCCTGGGGGCCTAATGCGCTGTGCTTTAAACCTGAACGTCAACCACTGCGTGCGTCGGGCACGCTGTGCTTAAACCTGAACGGCAGAACGTCAACCGATGTGACGTCACCACGGCGTGCGTCACTCTCATTGGTCCAAACTGACACAACTGCCAAGTTCAAAAACAAACTAACACACAGGTGCTCTTTAACGTGCCAATCTCCGCTCCGTTTAGCTACGTGCTAAGCTAACCATATTAACAACCGAGCAACGGCCGCTGTAACGTTTTGAAAGTATTACGTTTTTTATGTGAGGTATTACTAATATCCAAATAAACGTAATACTTTCAAAACGTTACAGGGGCCGTTGCTCGGTTTAACTTCCGGGTTTCAGGAAAGTCCGTTGTCTTGGTTTTAAGTAGTCCGGTCCGGATGTATAAATTAACACCAGCATCAGTTGACAACGTGATTATTTACAGTAGCTAGCCTGTCCTGAACGGACGCTAGCAACAAAACAAGGCAGCAAGCTGCCAAAAATGACACGATCAAAACCGTCTCCCAGATTGATTCAAATGATGAACTGATAGATATGGTGCTGTGTGGCCTCAGACTCACTCGGAGGCTAAATTTGCTTGTATAAAATGTAACCACTAACCCTAAAACACAAAAACACACAGAAACCACGTATAAACGAAACCTAATTAAAAAAATAACTAAAATATATTTTTACCTGCATGATGTAACCAAAAAGTTCCCAGGCCTAGTGAACGTGGATTGATTCCCAAGCTTGGAGCACCCTCTGCTGGCAAAACAAAGCCGTTGTATCGACCAGTTGAAGTGGACGGTGCGTGTCGCTGGTCTGTGCTCTGTGGCTCCTGCTGCAGGCGCGTCTGCTCCACTGCACCTCAGGCTTGGACCCGCCTTTCATACCCCCCCACACCCTAGCTCGTCATTGGTTGAGAGGCTGGCACGCGCGTCACGCTCATTGGTCCAAAACGCGCAAACTGAAAAACACACAGGTGCACTGCGCGTGTCTATGACGCGTGCCGATCCCAACTAGCGCACTGTCCATAGTAACCACCATAGCAACCAGCAACGGCTGCTGAAACACTTTGAAAGTATTACTTTTATAACAGAATATGGATATTAAACTGACATTAACATGTAGATGTAGTCTACTAATCTGTGTTGTTTAAGAGGACATTTTTTTTTTTTTTACATGGTTACGTTTGTAAGCTGAAGTAAAACAGACCTGTAGGCCTATGTTTTGATTTAATGATAGGGTAAGAATTATGAAATTAAGAAAATAATGTATGATAAATCAAACTCTCTCAGTATGTGAATAACCAGAATATATAGGCCATTGTAAAAAAAAAAAGAAGAAAAAAAAAGATCAGTCTTTTAAGTTGAAGCATTTGTTTTGAAAGATTTGTTTCATGGTTTAACCTTTTTCACATGTGAGTAGCCCTAATGCACCAATACTTTTAAGAGAGATTGTGTCATTTATGGCTCATGACAAAAAAAATGCAGGATATTTTGATAATAACTTCTAACCCAAAGTCCAAAAGGTTATTTTTTGTGGTTCACCTACATTCAGCAAAGAATGTTGTCTGAGTGGCTACTGCAAATCCACCTTTATCCACTAGATGTAGCTGTTTATTTAAGTTTATGATGGTGGGTGAAGATTAGAGAAGATTCTTTTAAATAAACACTGTCTGACAACACTTTATCATTTTCAACTGTCATAGTTGTTTTCAGAAAACCCCAGCAGCAAAATGAAGGAGAAGAGAAGAAGAAGAAGAAGAAGAAGAAGAAGAAGAAGAAGAAGAAGAAGAAGAAGAAGAAGAAGATGATGATGATGATTATACAGGAAATGTGCTTCTGACTTGACATGCTAAGTGTTTTTATAAAACTCCATGGTGTTAGCCAAGACAAAGCATCTTTGGTGTTAGTCAAGCAACTTCTTTTTGGTTGGTAACTTTTACAGGTATAATCTACAGGTTGAGCAAAAGTCCAAGGCCAGCCTGGTGACAGGTGGTGGTTAGGCTATGCATTGTTCAACAGTCTAGTAGCTGGGTGGAAGCTGTTCATAAACCTGCTGTTCTTGCCCTATAAGGCCTTAACATATTAATGTAGCTTTTTCACCTTCTCAAATAATGATTTACTTTCTCAAAATATTGAGAAGCGTTCTGAAAATAGTGATAGAACGAGTGATAGAACCTCTAAATAATGAAGCTTTCTCATAATGACTTTATCTCAAAGTAATGACTTCTCAAAATGAGCAACTTTATCAATTTTATTTTTGAACTACTGTAATTTTCATGAAGTTTCACACTATGTCTATTATGTAATTATTTTGAGATAGGCTACTAATAGTAGATAGTAAGTCATTTTGAGATTTAACAGTGGTTCTCAAAGTGGGATCCGGGACTCCCAGGGGTCCTTGAGGGGGTTCCAGGGGGTCCCCAGCTAAATGATTGATAGTAAGTAGGAACCAAATGGACATTTACAAGTCTAACTCTGAGAGTGTACAAATGGAACCTTACGGGTCTATTTGGTTCCATATCTACACTCTGACAGTTATGCGGGTACGTGGCCTTAATGCTGGGGCAAATTGAGGGTTCTTATTCTTAACACTGAAAAGGTTTAAGAACCACTGCTGTAGTAAGTCATTATTTTGAGACTGTCATTACTTTTACTGTCAGTGGTGTAAAGTAACTAAGAATATTTACTCAAGTACTGTACTTAAGTACAATTTTGAGGTATTTTTTACTTTACTGGAGTATTTTCAAATTTCAGTACTTCTACTCCACTACAGCTCAGAGGCAAATATTATACTTTTACTCCACTACATCTTTGAGGCAAATATTATACTTTTACTCCACTACAATTAGCCTATTTGAAAACTTTAGTTACTAGTATACTTTGTAGATTTTGATTATTATTACAAAACATACATTACCCACTTCAGCCCTACATATTTTGGCCATTTGAAAATAGCCGATCTACAAGCTCACAATGCGGCATTGTGAGCTTGTAGATCTGCTATTTTCAAAAGATTTGTATACATTTTATACTTGTGAAATGGGACATTATGCATAATGAGTACTTTCTACTTTTGGTACTATAAGTAAATTGTTATACCAAATAATTAATTTTGTACTTTTACTCAAATTTGGAGTATTTCTACATTGCAGTATTGATACTTTTACTTAAGTAAAAACAATGTGAGTACTTTTCCCACAACTGAATAGCCTACTGTACCATAGTAAAGTCATTAAGTAATTATTTGGAGATACTGTAATAGAAGTCATTATTTTTAGATCCATAGTCTATTTGAAGCCTGTGGTTTGTTCTAATCAAGGAGACTGTCTGGCTGTGGAACAGCCAGGGAGTCACTCCGCCCTCTGAGCCTCATCACAGGCCACCCACCCACCCACCCAGCACAGCCTCTCTGGGATCTGTAGCTTTTTCACCGTCTTGGTTCTTTTAGCTACTCAAATGTACGATACAGCCACGTTACACTCAAGTTCGTAACGAAGCTAAAGCGTTGCGATGGGGAGTAGTGGACACAGGCATGATAACAACCATTGTATTTAACCACCGAGAGGGGGAACTTTAGTGAAGTTCTTGCAGTGACTCCGGTGGGATCCATGGTGGAGTGGGAGGAGGATCATGGCGACCACAGCGGCCGATGTTAGTGTGAGCAGCGGCAGCAGCGATGCCTCCAGCACCGGCGAGGAGGAGAGGATGAGGCGGCTGTTCCAGACCTGCGACGGAGACGGAGACGGCTTCATCAACAGGTAAACACGGTGCCATAATGTGTGGGTAAACATACTCGATATGGAGAGAAAGTCGTTGGGGAAACTTTTGTAGCTGATACAAAACGTGTAGGATCCGAGAGGCAGCCCACACTACACTGTAGGTAGACTTTATGATCACGCTCTCGGCTCTTTAGACATTCCAATGTCAGCTGATCTGGACAACAATGAACAACCCGAACCCAAGTTGCCAAATATCTGCATCTGCATGAGAACACTGCATTATTCCCCCCTTCGTTTTGGGGAGTTAGTTACACCTTTGACTTGCAGCACTGCAGCAGCCAAACACCTTAAACAACAGTAACCTTGCAGCAAATGTTTGACAACATAACTGGTTTACATAGTCGTCGTATTGTGATCATAATTGGCTTTTTTGTGTGCATTATTTGTATAGCCGCCCGTTATTTGTATAGCCTTATATTTATAACTAAATACTTAAAAGGCAAAGTATGTAACTTTGCCCTGTCTTTACATAACACGATAATAATATTATTTTGTATATATATATATAATAATATATTATATTCATTGTTTTACCCATCAATTCCCTCTATACCAGTAGTTACCAGCCACTGGAGTAGTGTGGGGGTGTTTACCTGCTGAAACACATTGCCCTCTCACTGTGTTTTGGTGTTTTCACGGTTTGTTTTGGTAGCCCCAAAACATGAACATCCCTGTCTACCTAAACAAACTGTGCAAACACCAGAAAATACATATCCAAAACTGGAATTCTATTCTCTTATCTCTGCCAGGCTGCCGTCTATGATGATCTGACCTCACTCTGTCATCGTTTGGTCTCATAGATCCATAGTTAAAGTCTTACGTTTTTTCACCCATGTCCATGTCTGTTGCTCAAGTCTCACTGCATAAAATGTATGCGGTAAGGCTTTATGCCATACATGAAAAGGGTAGGTTAAATAGCATAGGGAACTGGTTAATGGCAAGAATTTGTTTTTCTTCAATTTAGGGAACGAAACAGGAATTTTGGGGAGAGAGAGAATAGGATTGGAAATGGCTAAACAAAAACATGATTGTTTGATGCTTCACTGTGTCATTGGAGTGCTGAAAAAGGTTGAAACCAGTTCAACTTTCTTTTTCATTATTGTTGCGTAACAACTGTCGTTGTTGGGCATCAGTTAAAAGATTCATGTTTCTGGCTTCCAATGAAAATGGCTTGTAATACACTGCTGTGTGTGTTTGGGTGTGTGTGTGTGTGTGTGTGTGTGTGTGTGTGTGTGTGTGTTTCTTTGTGTGTGCCTTTGTGTGTGCTGCTAATCTCGCAAACCTCTGGACCAATTGGTGCCACATGTTTTGTGCATACTGCCAGCAGAGCAAGGAAGACACTGCCCAAATATTTATCACCATGCAATGCAATTTCTAGGCTACACTGAAGGCCATTGTCTACTTTTCCCCTCAAAAACGCCCACTGATGATCAGTCAACCCAGAAATTAAAAAGTACATTATTGCAACAGAATTACATGCATGTGAACATAGGGAAAGTTAGGCTAATTATTTTCATAACCCTTTACATCCAGTTAAGATTATCTTATTGCTTTTTTATGATCATTAGATTTTGTTTCTCAATTCCTCTTCAAAGATAAACACTCCCCATCTGACAAAGGCATATGCAGATTCATTAATTTAGCCACTACTCAATGTGGAGTATCCTCTCCTCATGCAATGCTGATTTCCCTGTGGCATGTATATCATTGCCCCAAGCATAAACACATGAGTACACATGTCAATCCAAAGTCATATCCTACTACAAAGTTGTTGTTATGGATGAAAACATGATCCTTACAGTATATGTTGTGAACTTGGGTGTACTGTACACTCAACCTTTTTTTCCCCATTTGTCTTGGTATCAGGAATGACCTCCTTATGGTGTGTCGTCAGCTAAACATGGAGGAATCGGTGGCAGATATCATGAGCCAGCTAGGAGGCGATGAGCGTGGGAAGATATCCTATGAAGACTTCAGTCGCTGCCGCATGCGGCTGGTACAGGAGATCCACAAGGAGGAGGGCAAGCTCTACCGACATACCCAAGATCCGAACAGTAACCAGAAGCTCCTAGAACATATCATCTCCCTGCCAACCAGCGGTGACAACAGCCTGGGTCAGTATCAGGCTGTAAACAATGGAAATAACAATGGGGTTTTCACACCAGATGTGCAAACGCACATACAGTATAGTAGTGCAGAGCAAGGTAGAGTGTATTATACCATGGAGAAGAAAGTATATGGAAGAATTGTGAAGTTTATGGGCGGTGTAGGAGGAGAGGGACAGCAGGAAAGCTGAGAGGGGGACAATGTAGGAGGAGACGGGCAGTAGGAAAACTGAGAGGTTTGGGGCAGACAGGAGGAAAGCTAAGAGGGAGACAGCGAAGTGGAGACAGTAGAAAGTAGAAATCTGAGAAGACAGAGAGACTGGAAAGTGACCGTAGAAGAGGGAATGACATGACATGCAACACAGGTCTCTGGCCGGAGTTGAACCAGGGACATTGCAGTTATGTGGTTGACACTGTCAGGTCAGCTACTGGTGTAGTGTTTTAAAAAAAAAAAAGATTTTGAGGTGTAATACCTACTTTGCTGACTTCTTGTGGCTAACTGTACCACTAACGATTAGAGCACGTTGTTAAGTCAATGAATGCTTGCTGATGGATAATTGTCACATTGGTGTCACTGTGATCTTGGCAAACAGCATGCCTAACAACCAGGTTCTAAATGCATGTAGGTAAAGTGTTAACATGTATACGTGACATTAAAATGACAGAACACTCTTAACAGCTTTTGACCTAATGAACATTTATTACCCGTCAGCTGTGGTCCAAGTCCGACTACAGCTGCAACTACACACCTAGCAGACAACCCCCACACTCTGGACCCCTGATACTGAACTACCGTCGGCCTAATGTATTTCATCATCATAACTCCTCAATACATCTCCAGTAGTCCGCAGCTACAGCAGTGGTTCTCAAACCTTTTCATGTCAAGGAACCCCAAAATGATATGTAGTTTGGCCGGGGACCCCCATCTCAAATATCTTGTTCCAGGGACCCCCCAGAAGCAAAGATTTGAGTTACAAATGTTCGCTTAAAAATATATATATTGAAAGGTTTGCACAAATGTTCCAGATTTTTTCAAAAATAGCAGATCTACAAGCTCATAGCACGGCACTCGGTGCTCAAGCGCTATGAGCTTGTAGATCTCATATTTTTGAAAAGCCAAAGTATAAAAGTTATGCTTGTGATGCTATATTAACACATTTGGCTGGGGATCCCCTGGAACCCCCCCAAGTACTACAGTACATGACTTAAGGGACGTGACTAAAGGCATATTTAGGTCTGTGTAAATGTGGTAGACTCGGGCATTGGGCGTCATTCACCAAACCTGGGAAGAGGCCTCAGGAAAACCAACAAGGTACTCATGAAATCGAGTCCCGGCCCAAATGTTGTGTGTGTGCACCAAGTGTACCAGCTGATGCATTCCTTTTTCATGTTGATTTGCATCAGTAGACGCCCTGTCAACATGAAAAGACACGGAGATAAGCCATAACTTCTAATAGTGTAAATAGTTGAGTGACAGGAACAGATTAAACAAAAAAAAAGCATGGAAAGAAATGACTAATGCTGTCAACGCTGTGAAGGACACATGATTGATGAAGTCAAAATGAAGTGGTTTGACTTGAAATAAGAAAGTTATAAATGTTGCTTAGAACCCACACATTTATTGGTGACAGCTCAGTTTGGTTGTTTACACCCATTACAGTGACGCAAGTGACTAAGTGAGTGAGGAAAAGTGATTTGGTTAGACAGCAACAGCAGTGAACTGAGCAGCGATGTCTTTCACCCCTCGTATATCATTTTGCTGTCGGGCAAAAACCTCTTATCTCCATATTTTAAAAAAAGAAATTGGTGTAAATTTAAGCCCTACTTGATCATACTACAGCGTCTCACACAAGCTTGAGGTTTCAAAAGTATTTGAAGCTTGAGCGTTCTAGAAGCGTTTTGAGCTTGTAGATCTGCTACTTTTGCGGCAAAAGTAGAATCCTGAAAAGTAACAGTTTTGGACATACTGTATGAGGTTTCCACCCGACAGAGACAATATCATTTTGCTGTGTCTCTAGTTGGTCGAGTTGTGGTCGTGTCCCAAATCCAAACCTAAACACATTTGAGATCAGATCCACATGCTACGCTGAGTACAGCAATTATGATCATTCCAACATGGACGAGGAGAGATAAACTAATGTGGAAATGGGTCACCCTGTTCTTATGCTTTCTCCATTCCTTCTGCCATTTCAATTGCACAGTAATTCACAGTTCAACATTGCAATTCACGACTTTGCAATAGACAAAACAACTTCACTACAGCATTTTGTCTTGACGATACATATCATGTCATGTTTTATATCATGATATTTGTGGACCGATATATTTTGACACCCCTAGAAATAATACAATGTCTGGAAAGGCGTCCAAATGAACATGGGCATAGAATGCAGCCATTAACTCCTGTTTAAGAAGACCTCCTTCCATACCCAACAGTCTTTTTTTCCCCCAAGGTTTAGTCTCAAGGTCTGTGAGTGTGAGAGTTCAGTGAGGACAAAGATCCTATTCAGAAATAATTCTATTCTGCTTGTCCTCATCTGGGACTCTATCACTGTCACGAACATTTTCCATTTATAGAAGCTAACTCAATCATCCTAACTCAACTGCATTGTAGGGATTGGTCATTGGTGTCAGTGTACTAAAGCAGGGGTCTTCAACAGGGGGTCTGGGACCCCTAGGGGCCCTCGGACTTACTACAGGGGCGCCAAATCTTTGTGTGACATGATTTTAGTTTTTTTTGTTTTACATTAACCACTTGAACCCTAGCATCCCTTTTCTGAGGAGAACTTTAGCCAAAAATAGCAGATCTACAAGCTCACAACGCCGCGTAGCCAGTCTACACCTATACCTAAGAGGTATAGGTGTAGACTGTAGAGAGAAAAGAAGGGCAGACCGAGTAAAAAAAGTACAATTTTATACAATATGTAGTGGTTCAATATGTACTGCTTCATCTCTCTCTCAGCAAGGGGGTCCTTGGCCTGAAAGACCCCTGTACTAAATGCTATTTTAATAAATGAATATAATGTACAATAGTAAACAATGTTGGTGGTAATACAGCAGATTCCATTATTTTATCTTCTATTCATTATTTTACCGCCCTGTGTTTTCAGGCACCTTGTCAGGAGCCAGAGAGAGTTGGGAGTTTGACTCGGGAGCACGAGACCTCCGGAGTCCTGGGCTCCGGATTCATAGCCAGCAGCCTCAGAAGTCTATACTGCTCCACAAGTTTCTAGATCAGCCCGACTCTGTCCTGGAGCAGAAGGCTGCTCTCCACAAACTCCTGGCCCAGACCAGCGCTTGTGTCACGCCCAATGATAAGAACTACATGGAGCTGTCCAACACGGTGAGTAGGTCTCACGCCGACTGTCCAATGTGTCTTTTCACCTAATGCAATTTAACCCATTAAAGGATCTACACCATGAATTTAAAAAAAAAATTTGATATTTAATATCATATGGTGTATGTCCCTCAAACCTTTTTCAAAAGGTTTGAGCCTAAATCATCACTCAGATATACTCATCCCAAGTCAATTGTCTCTGGCTTATACAGCACTTTCAGCTGCAATACCAAAACGTCCTCTTGGGCAGGGGGGGGGCTACTAAGCAATTCTGTCTGTTAATAAAAAAAAATATTTAAAAAAAAAAAAGGAAAAATTCTGCATAGAAAGAAGCATCTAAGAAAAATACAAAATCGAAAAAAAAACACTTTGAACATTTTTTAACAATTCCACCAAGTGTTTGAGGTGCCTGTTTCACCCACTTCCGGGGGGCGGAGCCAAAATCCGAGCCCGAAGTATTTGTTCGTAGACCCCCACTTAGGGGGGGTAGAAAAAGTTTCGGAGCGAATTCGGGCACTTTTCATTTAACATTGGGTTTGCCATCATTAATGTTTGTGACATCAGAAACATTTCCATTCTGAGATCGCCTGTTCAGACACGCCCATTCTGGAAATCCATGAAATGAGAAGGAATGAGAAGGGTACAAGAGACACTGGGGACCCCAAAAAATACAAAAAAACCAAGAAAAAAGTGATTTTCATGGTGTAGACCCTTTAAGACCTGAGGCCGATTCTACAAATGCCGTCTAAATCAGTACTTTTGGAGATGTTTCAAAAATGTAAAGAAATAGCGGATGTACAAGGCGCGCTGTGAGCTTGTATATCTGCTATTTTGGAATAGCCAACGCTAAAATCTAAAATAACACAGATGCTTTCTCGGTTTTAACGGGACAAAGGGAAGGGGAGGCGACTTTAATATTAGTATTGAGCCCTGGAGACTAAATGACTCTAGGAAATAAATAACTTGTTTCAGTTCAGTTATCACATTGAGAACAAAAGATGCAGTAAAAAAGAGTTGGTTAACATACACAATCTAATAAAGTGTACATTTGTTAAAAATATTTTTTTTATTAAAAGAACACTCAGGAGAGAGACACCAAGGCCTGAATTTCAGCACAGGGTTGCAGGGATTGCAAATAATTTAATTGAATCCCCCGCACATTTACAGCAATGTTAATAACATAATCAGCCTACGGGAATGTGGGAGGATTGGCCTGGAAGCGCTTTAGACAGACCCTCTGTCTTCCGTACGCTCTCTTATCCTCTTTGCTTTCTCTGCAAGGATACAGGCACCAGCCCCCCTCCCCGTCCACTGTCTATGCTTATTTATAATCCGTTGTACGATGGTGTTGTTGCACCGAAAAAGTAATAAGCTTGGGACACATTGTGAGCATGTAGATCTGCTATTTTGGCACGCGACACAAATACTGGCACAAACCTCTCTCCCTCTTAAGACTCCATCTCTCCCTGTTCCGTCTCAAATGTTCTTCCCCCGTGCGTATGTCTGTCTGGTTCTTTAGTTCCTCTCCATCTCTGTTTCTTTGAAGTGTAAATTCACTTTTTCATATTATCATCAGTAGTGCATAGGATGTACAGTAGGAGACATGCACTGTCGGAACATACAGTAAAATGCATTGCATAGACCTCCTACCTACTGAACCTATATTCGTACATAAATTCTGCTGATCTTTCAGGAAATTCATAATAAACTGTCCGTAATGAACAGTTTCTGTCCGTCTCTCGTCCCCTGCTCTACGCATGAGCGCACAAACGCCCGTACACACCTGTGTGCTAAAAAGTCATGTGTTTTCCTTAATACTGAATGAGTCCACAGACACAAGAAACAGGAAACGACTCATTATTTAAGTTGGAAAGACATGAAGTGGAGGAGACAGAGTACAAAAATAGAGCATGGAGACAAGAGGGAGCTAGAAGAAAGACAGTGAGTGGTAGGACAATGTGTAAGACCTTTAGATAAGCTCACAAATAGTACCCCCCCCCCCCCCCCCCCTTAAGCTGTTAAGGGGGATCCCCTCAATTCAGGCCCTGGATATTGTGATTTATTGTCAATGGATAAAATGGTTTCTGAGAAATTATTATGATTGTGAAATATTCTACGGTTCTTGTATGAGCCATAGTATAATATTAGAAATAAAATGAAGACTGATGAGACAGTTGGATGCTTACTAAACTAATACTATGTTTATGTTGTCTGCAGCTACTGTTTGTTGCATCATAGTGAATAGAATAAACTTTTTGTGTTTTGGTACGCAATCTAAAGTTTTGCTTTTCATGTAGAATAAATGTTACAAGTTGTTGATCATTGATTGTTCACTCTACATGCTTATCTGCAATACCTCCCCAGTCTTACTTTTAAATCATTTTGTTCTTAGTAATGATAGTGATCAGTCGGTCCAAAACCTTGGTCCCAAACAATACATTTGACAACTAGTGACTAATATATTGTCATGGAATTTGCTGTGAACCTTCATAGTCCCCAAAGGAGGACCCCATACTTACTGGTTTTGGTAGCCAAATGGCCTTTAGTTAGTGCCACCATTAAGTCAAACTGTCTAATTGCTTACAAGTTAACACAAATCAAGTAGGCAGATTTCTACAAAAGTTGCTGAGTGCATCCCTTGAAGATGAATATTGTAATGACCCTATGGCCTTTACATCATGATCTCTAGGGGCTGCTAGCTGGACTTGTAGATTCTTAGGGCCCTATTTTACACCTGGCACTAAATGTCACTAAGGGCAGAGCAATTATCATTGCTAATTTACAAACTACAAAGTTGTCGTTTTCACAACAGTGCCCACGTTGTATAATGACCAAATGTACGTGGCTCATCTGTGTGCTGAAGGCTGTTGTTGGTCTTAGAATGAAGTGAGGTTTGGCACATTGCTATCTTATGTACAGTGAGGAAAGTCAAAAAGCGATTGCACTTAGACCAGGCCCGAGCTGGTCTTTCCAGCGGAGTGACAGCACAGATATTTCCTCACTATTTAAACTGGTTTCACATTTGATACGATTGCTTTGAACCGTGCACGAGTGCAATTGCCCCTCCCCCACCTGTCAGCTTTCACATTAGTAATGTGAGTACACTTAAAGGGGAGAGGGGGAGAGAGAGGGAGGGAGAGAGGGAGAGAGAGAGAGTTGTCAAATAGCTGTGAGCTTCTGTGTTTTGTATACGCTTGTTTTTCACACCTGATGCGTACCGTACACATGAAGACCAGTGGTTTTCCTTTTTAGGGAAACCTTTTTAGGCTGTGACCCCCCAAAATAATAATAATTATTTGAACTGGAAAGGGAATGTTAGACTACACCCTGATTGGTCCAATTTATGTTTATGTTTGGTCCAAAACACACCCAGGACTAAGAAATTAAATAGAACTTGGCTTTGAGTCAAGGAATTGTGCTGTTTAACTAACAAAATTGGTACTGGAACCCACCCCAACGCAACTGATGCTTAGTCCTGTTTATTTGGGCATTTTGATGACTCACAGTGTATTATACTGTACTTACTGCATCATTTATACTGTACGTTTATAGATGAATGACCTTTTTCATGGGGTAAAATGGATGGAGAATTGTGATAGATGTTTTACCTCCTTTTGAGGATGATTTACTCAAGACTATAATGACAATGCTAAGTAGTACTTTATTATGTATCATTAGTAAGAAGCTGTTTGACCTTACTATGGGATGAGGAGAGTGTGGAAATCTAACATGGTTGGCAGATGACCTCAAGAGGCGGCTGTTCGTGGCTACAGTTGAGTCAGTACTGCTGTACGGGCCGAGACATGAATGCTCACAGTACAGCAGGAAAAGGCCCTGGATGGCGTCTGCACAAGAATGCTACAAATAGCACTTGACTACATCAGAAACGTGAACCTATACAGAGGCCTCCCACGGGTCACAGGCAAGGTCAGGAAGAGAAGGATGAGGCTGGCAGGGCATTGTGTCAGGCACCTGGAACTGGTAGCAAGGAAACTGACTCTGTGGGAGCCAATCCAAGGTGCAACTATTAGGAGAAAGAGGCACAGAGGTGCATATCAATTAATTTGGATTACATATGAATTCATATTACATGTTAATAGTCAGGGGA
Organism: Gymnoscopelus braueri; assembly: GCF_963280865.1. NCBI lineage: Eukaryota > Metazoa > Chordata > Actinopteri > Myctophiformes > Myctophidae > Gymnoscopelus > Gymnoscopelus braueri. The sequence continues at coordinate 29,803,640 of NC_137611.1, forward strand.
TATTAAAAAAATCTTGGAATAAATTCCTTACCAAAAAAAATCTTCACCAATGTGTTTGTAAAGGTGTCTAGTAACACATCTCACAAAGACTGAAATGCAGTTTCCCTAGGGGAATTTGTGACAGCTCCTGAAAGTTGGGGTACCCACCATAACCTTATGCAGGGGGAAAAAATCTAATTTTAATTCTGTTTTAAGTAGCATGTGAGGGGTCAAACGAGGGTGTTTTTATGATTCTGAATCCATTGCAAGCATTTGTTTTGCACCAAAACCACTCCTTGGGCAAAAAACGGCCATAGCCATCCTTTTCCAGGTATACTTTTTGTGTAAAAAGCCCATTGAGATTGGGCTGTTTTTAGCCCAAGGAGTGGTTTTGGTGCAAAACAAATGCTTGCAATGGATTCAGAATCATAAAAACACCCTAGTTTGACCCCTCACATGCTACTTAAAACGGAATTAAAAAAATATTTTTTTCCCCTGCATAAGGTTATGGTGGGTACCCCAACTTTCAGCAGCTGTCAAAAATTCCCCTAGGGAAACTGCATTTCAGTCTTTGTGAGATGTGTTACTAGACACCTTTACAAACACATTGGTGAAGATTTTTTTTGGTAAGGAATTTATTCCAAGATTGGACATGTTTCTGCTAATATCCCCTGACTATAAGTTGATTTGTCAGTGAAAACCATCTAGTTTGGGCGTTGACAAAGTGTTTTCCACAGCACATTTCAGTGTTGACAGGTTTCACTGGCTCTTGTTATTTTGTGCAAACATTAGCATTTCATGCACATGTTTTTCCATTTTTTTATATACAGGTGTATATATTTTGGGGCTTGTCTGCCTTTATTTCGATAGTACAGTGGAGAGAGACAGGAAACGGGGAGAGTGTCAGGGAATGACATGCAGCAAAGCCGCGGCCGGGCTCGGGAATCTAACCCGGGACACTCTGTCAGGGCATCAAAGCCCCATGCACTCGTTATATTATAAACAATTTAATTTTGTTTTCTAAGTTTAGTTTTATGCAGTTATTATTATATATATTTTTTACCGTAGTAGGTGGTACCTCACATAAGGAACTGGCTGTCATGGTAGATTTCTTAAAGTGGAGTAGACTAATGGACAGTGAATGACAACTGACAATGGTTGTCTGTATGACTGGCACAAGCTGTAAGCTGAAGCCTGATTTATGCTTCGGTGACAAAGTGTCATGCAGCTTGTGCGGCTCAACTAAAATAATGTATTTTCAGTTGAAAAACAAGTGTTGATACCAAAACATAACAGCTGTTCGAAGCCAAAAAACATCTTACTTGGTGTTAAGATCCACCTCCTTAATTATGTTCTGGAGGTCCAGGTAGATCTCGTTAAGCATGTTAAGCATTCCTCTGTATACTTTTTATTTATTTAAATTTTACCGGCTGGATTCATACCGTTTTTAAAGAGAATTTATAAAGCGCGCGTTGTCGCATCTCCACTGAACTGTCACTCTCATTAACGCGTGTCTATTTATTATTCATCAGTGGGCATCTCCCAGGCTCCCGCGAACTTCATTGGAGCTGTCATACGCACCCATATCAGGTTTCATGGGTACATACTCTATAGATTTATATAAATCATTAAGTGGTTTTGCTGTTGTCCTACTCTGTCATGACAGAGTTCCTCTGTGGAGCAGTGCACGCCCCTGGGAGTAGAGAGGTTAAGTGCTATTGGGTGTGAGTAACAGAGAGTGGTGCCAGTAGGGATAAGCTCCATTTCTCCTGACACTGGCCATTAACAGTGCAGTATGTTTCAGTGAGATATGTACGCAGTACTACGCACACATGCACAACAACCAGTGGTGGAAAGTAACATTTACTTGAGTTTTGAGGTATTTGTACTTTACTTGAGTATTTCCAATTTCCAATACTTTTACTTCTACTCCACTACATCTTAAAGGCAAATATTGTACTTTTACTCCACTACAATTATTTGAAAACTTGAGTTACTTTGTAGATTTTGATTATTATTACAAAATTGCCCACTTCTTGAAATGGGACATTCTGTATAATGAGTACTTTTATTTTGGTACTTTAAGTATATTTTGATGCCAATACTTTTGTCCCTTTTACTCAAGTAAATTTAGAATTCCGGACTTTTACTTGTAACAGAGTATTTCTACATTGCAGTATTGATACTTTTACTTAAAACATTTGAGTACTTTTACCACCACCACAGCACCAATTAAGAGCTGCTTCCCCTTAGCTGCTAATTCTGATTTCAGCGTCCAAGCTGTAGGTTACAGCCCCCTGATAGAACATGTGCTAACAGCCTCTAGAGATTATGAGCAGCTGCAACAGGGTTCCATTTGCATCCATCTCCCACTATACTGTCAGCCACCTTCCATTGGTTCAAAGTTTCTTTGTTTGCAAATACTGTATAGTGGATGTCACATGCCTGCCTGGCTCCTTGCCAGCCTCCCATAATTGCTATTTGAGTTAATAGATGCATGTAATTCATCCAGCTCGTAATATGATGTGTTTTGCCTGTCTGTCTGTCACCAGAATAAATGTAGAGTCAAACGGTGTAAGATCATATTACTTGTTGGTCATTGTTCTCAATATTAAACCCGTGGCTTTATAGAAAAGTGTTTGTTTGCTATTTTTAGTGCTTCCCGAACAGAGCAGCAATGTTTAACAATCGGCATTGGCGTTTGCAATTTGGAAAACATTCGGTTCAGTATTATCTAGTCAGCTCCTGTGTTCATGATATAAAGACCTCTTTCACTGTTGTTATCAGTAGTACTACATCATAATGTGAATATATATATATATATATACACACACATCTGAGATAACAAGCAATACATTTGTAGGAGACTGTTGTGTGTTTTCTATAGCGGCAAATAGAGTATAAAACACCAACTATTGCTCCTGGTTAGTATATCCTATGGAAACGGATGTGACGGTGTGCATGGTCAGAATGTGCTGGTGACCCTTGCAGCCGGGAATGTTCAGGGTGATGAGCAAGGTTGTGTACAGCCGTTACAGCCTTACGGTACCACAGTAACGTCCCTCTGTCAGTGATTGGCTAAAACAAAGTGATGTCAGCATTGGTGGTGTTATTTTAGTTTGGCTAGGGTGTGTGTGATTGTCATAATGCCAGCGGTTCTCAACCTTTTCTGGATAAGAACGAAAGCATTTGCGGCGCATTTTCAGAGCATGTTATTATGATCAATCAATCTATTGTGTTCCGGCTTGGATCAATGGATTCTTTAAGTTCCTATTTATCGGTATCACAATGAAAACTAATTTATTTCAAATCTGCATTTTTGGGGCATTTATTTGAGGACCACTTGCAGTATCCAGAGATTCCTCACGGCTCACCAGTGGGCCCCGGCTCATAGGTTGAGAACCACTGTGTCATAATGTAAGGCCATGGGTGTTGTTCAAATACATGGAGGTCAGGTCACATCTGCTGAGCTGTGCACAGAGCCAAAGAGAGCATGAACCAGCCTTTGCTTTCAAGTTTATTTACTGAATATAATGTCCTCTTTTCTAAGAAAAGACCACATGCAGTTATAATTAATTAGTAACAGCAGGGAGCTCTCTGTTTCTTCAGAGTTTGAGAATTGACAAATTTAGCCTTGTATGAGCTTAGCTACTATATTTAAAAAAGAATATTCTAATTTGCTGAATTATATTAATATATATCATATTATTTATAGACGTTTATTATATTTATTCGATGCTAGTGGCCAATTATTGGCTGTTGTGCAGAATGCAGCCAGAAGGAGGCAGTCTTGACTCAGTTCAACTTACAGTACTTTAATTATGTGAAATTGAAAGCTGCACCATTTTAATGTTGGTTATTGATTGATTGCCATTTATGCATCTAGTGAGGGAGATGATGGCACTTGATTTAGTGCCACTCTACTAGATGTACCGGGAGTTTTCTTTTTACTGTTTTTTTTTTTTTTTTTTTACATTCAACCTTATTCAGAGGGAAGGGATTTAATTAAATTAAGTGCAATCATTGAATCAACGTCAGTTCCTAGTTCACCAACATTTAAAAATATAACTAGTTTAAAGGGTCAGAGCCATAGCGAAAACACTATATTCCAATGTTCCTTTGATGTTTGAAAGATCACAATAATGGAAGTGTGGATTAAGTTAACAGTTAAGAATTAGTTTAAGTTAAGAACAAGGTTAAGTAGTTTGTGTTAGACCACTAAAGCCCTATTAAAAAGTAGAATAATTCATATAATGGAGCATAATACAGAAAAGTGGCTCAAAATACAGTAAGTCTGGGATTACTGTAAACAAGTTCCTTGTTTACCCAGGGATAAAGGGACCATGTTAAATAAAAGACGTGTCAAATAGAAGTGATCAAAGTGTAAAATCCTTAGAGAGCCAGAATGAACTCATCTGAATATTGCTGTCCTTCATTTGCATTTTCATGGAAGATGGTGTCCAAACTCGTACAAAGTAAAACGTTGCTGGGAACCTTGACGGCATATTGCCTCTCTGGATAACAATTGCTTGTGACATGATGCCTTTCTCATTGAGTTATATTATGCAAAACATATTCTCTCAGAAGTTTTGGTGTCAAAATCAATCACCCTAGTCTCTTGTGAAAGTGGGTACACTCTGATTTTCTGTTTCATTGAAGAGGAAGGTTGTCCTGAAGACAGAAGTGGAAAGAAATATTGTTGAAACTCAACATCTGCATTCAAGAGAGAGAGAGAGAGAGAGAGGGGGGGGGTGGTGGTGGTGGAGAAGGGACAGAGGAGAGAGAGAGAGAGGGATTGAGGGAGGGACAGAAATGAACTGTGGCAGGCTGGAATCCGACAGGCAAAAAGGCAGCAGAACGGCCGAGACACAGAGACACAAGGGACCACCTTTTCTCTCTCTCTCTCTCTCTCTCTCTCTCTCTCTGCTACACACACACACACACGCGCACACACACACACACACACACACACACACACACACACACACACACACACACACACAGTCACACACACACACACGGTTCGTGCGCACACACACACTTTGAGCCTTGTCCAAACACTCCAGCATGTGAACATGACAAGGGGAACGGCAGGCAGGCGTCGGAGCCAGCAGGGAGAGCAAAGCCTCAGACCGACTCGGGAATGTGTTGCCTGAGGGGCAGCAGGCAGCAGGATCGCTGATGCCTTTCCACACGCCGTGGAGCCCGTACCAGCATGCGTGTCTGCTTCAGGGAGACGGAACTGTGTGAACATGTGTGTGGTGTGTTCTCACCGTACGTAGCACTATAAGGGGGGATTTCTCTGAATGGAAATGGCTGGCCAGCGCAGTCGGAGGACACTGGAGGTATCAGGCAGCTGAAGAGGAGGGAGGCTTTTTTTTTAATACTTCGTTTCATCTTGTCCTTTTCCATTCCTCCTTTGTCGTCTTCCGCTTCGCTGCCCGGTGAGGGCTCTGGAATCTTAATCTATTTTGAGAGTTTGAGGAATTATGAACTCTTCTGGGGCGCCTGTGAAATTGGGGAGTGACGCACAGAACGGGGCGGGTGAGGTAAGATGGCAACATATTATACACATACTGTATGACCACAGAAGTGTCATTCACCTTTTGAAGGATTTCTGGGAAAGGCTGTTAGTTCTTGGGTTTCTGAGTGTTGCCTTCTGATTTCAGTTTGTTTGACTTCTACGGTTTCAGAATCCCATTCATTAAAAATGGGTCAATCTTGCATCTTGCTTGGAAAGCCATTTGCTTAAGGCTGCTCTAAATAACTGCTGTTGTCATTCTTGCTTGTAACAGTCAGGTAAATTGTCTTTTTGTTGTAGACACCACTGCGGTATGTTTGTGTGTGTGTGTGTGCGTGCGTGTGTCAAAGCTCATGTAACACACAAGTTTGAAGGCAGCCTGTTGTCAGAATATCTTAGTCATCTGGGCAAGTTGTCTCTCCAGCCCCCCCCTTCCATTCCCCCGGACTGCTGCATATTAAAACCAGGTGGAGGGGAAGTTAGGTTGAAGCCAGATATCTCCCACTCAACAGGGAAACACAGAGGGAAGGGGGAGGTGAGGTTAAGGTAAAATGCTTGGGGGTGTAGTCCTGCTGCTGCACACACAGAGAGAGAGGCAAAAAAAAGATTGCTGTCGATTAACAAAGAAGGAACTTTTCTTCCTAACCCTCGTGACCAGCAGCATGTCAAACTACTCAGTTGGACAGAAACGTCTTTATTCAGACAGAGAATGCAAATGCTAATGCGTATTCTTTTTCAGACATTTATGCTTTATGGCCATGTTGATTAGTGGAGCGAAACGGCACCCCGGGTCTTGGTCCAGATTTCAGTTCAGTACAACATAGTTCTGTAGACTGGCCAGCAGGCACTGATATTGATGTATTCCAGTGAGCATATTATAGATGCTATGCTGGAATAATACTAGCCTCAAAACCAGGCGAATCTTGCTCATTTTCATGTGAAAACCTGTGAGATTTGTCTAGCTTGCGATGCTAGAATCAGTGGAATGATAATATGTTTGTCGATGATATTTGTTGCATGGTAATTATTCAGGAAACCATTGATGGCTGAATGCCAAAATGGTTGATAACTTAACCTCTGTCAGATCTGAGACACACCAAATATAATGGATGTCGTTGCTGTCAGGCAGAAACCTCATATCTCCATATTTCAACTGTTTGTTTTTTGGGGTAAATGAATGCCCTACTTCATCATACAAGGGTGTCGCACAAAAGTAGTGAACATAGCCGATCTACAAGCTCACAACGCATCATAACGTTACGCTCTATGAGCTTGTAGATCGGCTATCTTCACTGTTTTAAACAATACAAATAAAATGTAAAAGGAAGGCTTTTGGACTTGACAGCGACGATATACAGTGTCCCTATGGGTTACAGATAAACTTTGACTTGTGTTGGCCTTACCTGCTTTAAAGTGGTAAAGAGGGATGTAAAAAGCAGCTGGTACCACCCTTGATTCCCACTGACAACTGAGTGGATAAAGTGACCGCCCTGGTACTGGAAAGTCACAGCTTTCATCCCTTGCCAACAGCCAATTTATTCAGTTCAAATAACCTTGAGTAAGACACTGAACCCCACCTAATCACTCATTGGGGTTTGCTCTAGTAAAATTGAAATGACATTTAGCTGTGCTCTGCAGCTGAAATCCCCAGCAGAGATGGTTCAGGCAGGACAGGGAAGAAGAGAATTATAAGAAAATTTACTGATACCTGAGGGGAAAATGGGACATTTCATCACCCTGGCATACAGTATAGATAATGCTACAACACATGGGAAGAAAGATTTTGCCACAGGAGCTAGAACTACAACCCATAGCAAAATGAAATGGAACCAGCATTTATATATACAATACACGTAAATCGTTCTAAATCATCCTGCTTTAATTAAAGAAATAAACCTGGGGGTGCAAACCCTACATACATCACATTGCAAGGCATTGCGAGTTATTTTAGCTATTTCCCCTATTTGTTGTAGATGACATATATAGCACTTAACTTACGTGGTTAAGAGATGTAGAGCATTCTAGTTAGTTGAGGACAGACACAACATCTGCATAAATAAAACAATAAAGTGTGCATGCTGCTATTTTCTCCCGCTGTTTATTACAAGATGGATCCACATTTCGATCACGTCCGGATACATGTACATGATTATCCGGACGTGATCGAAATGTTGTTTTGTTTTGTTTATTCGCACAATAAAAAAATTGTACAAAGGTAACATTATTAAAAGACAATAAAAGACACAAATATTAAGGATACAAGGTTCTCACCCCAAATAATGAACAAGTAGTAAGTTAAACATTGTAATCAAACATAAGACATGACAGACAACAAGTACCTTGTGTTGAATGTGTGGGTGACAATATTGGATACATTAAACTGTATTAAAGGGTTAAGAGGCAAGCCTGATGAACCAAGCCCCTGATTCTTCTGATGATACCAAGTGATCTTGAAACTTTCTTTCATCGAATAGGATACCAAGAAATTTGGTGGATGAAACTTGACTAATTTTGATCCCACCAATAGAAATCTTAGCTCTATGATGACAGTATTTTTAGTTTTTACTTGCAAACACAATAAAGTTGGATTTTTTAAAGTTAAAATCAAATTAGTATCATCAACATAAAGGATGAGGATACAGCAGCCAGGTCATTGATATAAATAAGAAATAATAGGGGTCCAAGTATAGACTCCTGAGGAGCTCCACATGACATCTTAACTTTGGATGAAAAACAACCATTAGCAGACACATATTGGTCACGGTTATAAACATAACTGGACAGGCATTTAAATGTTATATCTTGAAAACCATAATTATGTAAGTTATCAAGTTACTTGCATGTTGAGCCATTACTTGCAATAAACGGTGGGAGGAAATAACAGTGTAAGAGCAGCACATTTTATTGGTGTCTTAATCCACTGATCATTCCTTCCAGGTTTCCTGAACATCTGTTAAGTATCTTTCGAACAAGCAAACAAACAAGCAAACAAACTGGAAGATTACAATACCCTGCCACGCACATCTGGCAGAAGGTAATACATCTAAAATACAAAGAAAGATGGAAAGAAAGTAATATAAGCATGCAAGAAGGTAAAGGGAGTGTTAGTTAACCTGCTACTAAATTTGTCTGTCTGTTCGGTCTTCATCCAAATTTCTCCTCAGTGGGTTGTCCAATCGATCTGAAATTGCGTAATGTGTATTGACCGTTGGCAGGGAGACCCAATTTTCATCTGTTTCTGGGTCGCAGTCCCATAGCCCGTTCGGATGGTGGGTGGAAATGCCGGTATGGACTAGTATATGTTAAAGCACTTATGGGAGACTTGCGAGTAAAGAGGAAAACCATGCATAAGAGTGTTGACACGTTTATGCTTTGTATCGTTAGCCTGCAGCTCTGTTTAAGCGATGTGCCGCACTGGGTGCTTAGCAGCTTCCTCCCACAACCCCCAAACACCTCAAACACAACTCTTGGCATCTTCCAGACCAGTGATTCTCAACCTTTTCAAGGACCCCCAGTTTGAAATGTATTGGGCCATGGACCCCCATTTGACAAGATTTTTTATTTATTTCTGGGGCCCCAATCTACAATAAAGTAAAGTACAGTAAAATTGTCTGTATTCATTTAATTGTGTTAATTTAACTCCATCTGAGTTACATAACCTTTGGGACCATTTGTTTCCTAACTATCAATCATTTAGCTGGGGACCCACTGGAACTCCCCCTGGGGGTCCCTAGGCCCCACAGTGTTCCTCAGTGGGTCGGGACTGGGAGCCCCAAAAGTGGTTCCTGTGATGTTCTGACTGGCTTTTTCAGAGTAATATTTTGTTTACAGGGTTTAAACTACATTCAATCAATGCAGAAGTCTGTTGAGAACCACTGGTCTAAGAGGTGACCTCAAGCAAACTATATTCCTGTTTGCTTCATTGCTCTGTGTAAGACTCATACCCCACAAGGACGAGGAGTAGTTTTCTTGCTAATGTTTTTATGTCTGAGAAAATGTTCTGGTGGCTTTTACCTCAGATTTATGGAGAGAGAAAGTAGGTTAGGTCATAGAGACAGTTTTAAACGTGTGGGCCATATAACGTAGCGCTCACTCATCATTTACGCTGGTGATATACAACCCCCAGAGCCCCTAGAAATGTAAAGGACATTGGCTGCTCAATCAATGCTACACACACACGCACACGCACACGCACACGCACACGCACACACACACACACACACGTATTGCTATACTCATTGGGACCTTCCATTGACTTCCATTTCCAAACCCCATATGTTATATTTTATACTACATGCCTAACCTTAACATGTCTTAACTCTTTGACTGCCAGAGTATTTTCATAAAGTACTCCCCCAGTGCCAGCAATTTTCGTGTTTTTTTATTTTTATATTTTGAATTTTTCTCATGAAAATAATTTAAGGACACATAATGTAAAGACCCAGCACAAATCCGCCACCAGAGAGCAGCACATGACAGCGTGATCATGTCGTTGGGTCTCTCTCACCCTTCTTCATAGATTAGACAAGGAAAAACATGAAAACGGATGTGACGTCACCCAGATTGTTTTGATCAGCGAAAATTACGTTGTGATGCACGACGGCGATGACTGATCGTCACCCAGACCATAGATTATAGAAGAGAAGCTGTCCGTTTGTCCGTTATACCGTGTGAAAACCCGTTTATTTACCTATTTTGGACGAAAATGACTGGGGAAAAAAATCAAAAACCGGAAACGGAATCCAGGCCATGAAACCGGATGCAGATGTCCGTGAAGTAAGTGGAACTCGAGAATAACATTGAATATTAAGCAGCATAGCGCAATCAGAGATTAAACAATGAACGCGCGTCCAGCGCGTCGAGCGCGTCGACGGCCAACTGGACAAAGTAGCACTTGACGCGTTATCGCGTCGTCCGCAGTCAAAGAGTTAATTGTAACTGCCCTTAATGCAAATTAGAAAACTTAAAAAAAGCTCCTCGTAAAAGCGAGGACCAGTTAAGTGTAAAATTTTGCTCAATTGTCCACATCCTTCCATTTTTATTTTGTATTTGACCCCATCCACACACACACACACACACACGCACACACACACACACACACACACACACACACACACACACACACACACACACACACACACATACACACCCACACACTGATCTGGGACTGCCATACTCCAACTAACATGCGTCAGCAATCAGGATTAATGACCACTAAAGAGGCTGTGTAATTCATTCAACTGTAAATGGCAAAGACGTGCTTAAGAAGTATGACCTCCTCTGGAAGTGTGCCGCACAAATGTAGTCTTTCTGACACACACGCACGCACGCGCAGGAACACGCACACACAATAACAAAAGGAATTGTGACCAGCATTTAAATTTCATCCCTTCCTGTTGCTGTTTTTCTCTCATGTGTTCTCTTGACAATGATTGTGGGAGAAGGCGTGCAGGTACAGAGTGTAAGCAGTGGATGTTTAGTGTTTAGCCTTTCAGAATGAGGTTGGATGGAGAGGAGGACATAATTAATCTTTCACAGTCCATTAAGCTGGAGAAGTGAGAGTTCAGCTTTCATTTAACCCTTGCCTCTTGACAATCCCCTTTATTCTCCTCCCCAAAATGGCTATTTATTTATACCACCGTTTATAAAAAGCCACTGGATCCCAACCAGATTTTCCACATTGGACTTGGATTTAGCTTTGAACATAAAGTCAGGACACACATTCTTCTATTAGAGTTCTTTATTCATGACCCTGTCAGGACATGTTTTGACACACATTTAGTTCCTGACCCTCCGTTTGACAAACACCATATTAACCACTTAAACCCTATATACGTGGTTGACCAGGGTCCCCCAGGGCTCTATACTTGGTCCGCTCATTTTTCCCATATTCCATCAATAAGTATGGAATAATATGTGTACAGTGTGCCGAATGGATACAGAATATTTCTCAGCGCTCAGTTTTTAATATGTAAACAAGTATTACATGTGAGTCTTATGTACGATTTCACTATGGATGTCAATGAGAACTGTAAAAGAAAGAAAAGGTATTCTCTTCTCTGTCTTTGCATATAGTTAAAGGAAATGATTTACTCAAACCTAATGGATTGTTCTGTGTGTGCCAACCATACAGTACAGCTTGAGTATTCTGAGGATATTCCACCCTAAAGCCTACATTTCCATTAAGTGTAAGAAAGTAGCTTTGGGAACCAATGGTTCCCGAGGCATTTGGCCCACAGGGCAGAAGCCTATCTCCTGTTTATGTAGCGTGAGGTGGCTTGATGTACATGAACATCCCACAGCCATGATGTACAAGTACACTGAGAGTGATGCTACTAGTACAGTATGTCTCAGGGACTTGCCCCCAATCCAACCTTTGATGCTGAGTGCCAGGCAGGGAGGCATTAGCTCCCATTTTTATAGTCCCAATCTCAGGGCGGACACTCTAACCACAAGGCCACGAAGCTGGTAACTCCTATACTGAACTCAGCCAGGCAGCCATGACCACCAGTGTAGACGATACCCTAGAATATTGTTTGTAAAATAATAAATACTACTTATGATTAATAATTATCTTATGAATATTTTCCACATTTGCGCTTTTACAACCTTTGCCTCTCACCGCGTTGCTAATGCATTTACCATACAGTGCTCATAGAGTAACTGCTACTGTAGGTTATCTATGAAAATACTGGCTTCTGTGGAGATAGTGTTGCGTAGCAGACGAAGGTCTGCCTATGCGAGATTGCTAAGGAGATAACAATCTCACTGTCAACATTGCAAACGCTGCATGAATTAATTTACTTAACGTACCTGTTACATGTGCTCAACTGACATGCTCAACAGAAATGCCACGATGATGAATACTTTTTTGGACCAGGGCCTAATTGAAAATCTTGAAAGTGTTCGCAGCCTGCCCATCTGTCCACTTAACACGGCTTCCGTGTTTAGTGGTCAGATGGGTGGGGCGCCTGCATTTTCTGAGCATGTCTATTCTTGTTTATAAATATTTTGACCTTTAGACCTTTTTAATGCCAAAAAAAAGACCAAGATTACGGCATCAAAAGTAATCAACAAACTATACTATAAAAACTGGACAAACATTGACCAAATTGTAATATAAGAAAGAGGCAAACATTTTGAAAATAGCCGATCTACAAGCTCTCAACGCCTCGCTTTGTATGCTTGTAGATCTGCTATTTTCACAATATTTATCTGTGGAACCGAGTCAAACAAAAATGTAATGCCTCAACTCCTACATTCCAAGTGCTTATCAGAGTGGGGGGTCCCCCAGTTCAAATATGATTATTTTGGGGGCTCACGGCCTGAAAAGGTTGAGAACCACGGTTCTAGAGCTCTGGTACTCAACCCTTATGGGTCTGTAACTCTCAATTTTCTCAGTTTTCAATACTGTTTGCCAGTGGTGAGCAGAGTGAAGAGTTTTTCTCTGGGGTTTTACCCGTGTCCCTGATGTCGTCAGACATCACCTGGAGACATTGGTGAGAGTCTGGGGGGGGGGCAGGCCAAATTCCTGGCATGCTTGTCCTGATCGCGGTTTCCGTGTGGCGTGAGTAACCATGTTAGGTCCTCTATGATGTGTGGATACAGAGGAACTTGATACTGCTGACCCGCTCATATGGATTTTACATTTACATTACCTGCAAAATGGATTGCTATCAATCACCCACTTAAAGGCTAACGCAGTTTGCTTCTTTTTTTACAGCGAGGCTGAAGGCCAACCCATCTAGAGCAGGGTCTGTCTGTATGTATTTACTGTATACGTGTGCGTATATCTACAAAGTTGATATATGCAGACAAGGTTTCTGCCGGAGATCCACTACTGAACACTGCATTGTGACTGACAGACAGACAGACAGACAGACAGATCGACATGTATTGATCCCATGGGGGAAATGCAGGTGTCATAGCAGCACTGCAGTAAGCATGAAACACAGGACAGACGAAGAGTAGAGCGATACAGCTAAGATTCAATCGTTTGTGTGGCTTCGTTTACAAACCGCACACATGACTTACTATCGATAGCTGAAGACTGGGAGGCCATTAAAAGACAACTGCTACTGATCATTTGTATTTAACTAACTTTTTTTATGTAATGTTGTGTATGTAATCGAGAGCGGGTCACTCACAGCTTATCACACATTACTGTTATTAGCTTACACTACAGTATTGCCAGTATTGGAACCTTCTTGTGTTGCTAAATGGCTAATACTATAGTAATATTAATATTAGACTATATATATATATACAGTATAGTATAGACACCTGGGGGACCCTGGTCAACCAAGTATAGGGTTTAAGTGGTTAAGGATCCAGTTGATCCATCTGTCTATTCAGTCCACATCCATGGTGTTCTTGTCCTAATCTGAGAGAGAGGACCAGCCAGCAGCTACCTATTTGTGATGCATTTTTGTCCCACCCAGGGGCTGAGTAAGGGGTCACCTTCCCACAGTCCCAGTGGAAAAAAACTAGTGCTGTCATCTCCTTCCAAGTGTTTACTTCCTGTGCAAACGCTTCCGGCAGGGCTGGCAGCAGGATCTTATCACATAGTATGCATTAAGAACAGTCCCATGACCACCCACTCTTCATCCTGACCTAGGGCTGGGCAATTAACCCAAAATATATCAAAACCCATATTTAGAACCAGTAACCAACTTAAGTAACAAACTTAACTTGCCCATGTAGGTTAATCGAATAATCATGAGGCAGTTTTTTCCTTATATCTTATATATAAGGATATGTATATATATATATTATATATCAACACGAAAACATTCAAATATATTTTTTTATAATCGACTAAATTGATTAATCTGTATCATACTTTTTGTACAATAGCGAAAATGGCTGATCTACTAAAAGGGGAAAATATCAAATGTCCAACACTCTTGTAGATCTGTGTTTTTCACTTTTGTTTTTTACAACCGTGCTTTAATCATGATCGAGGCAAAAGTTTGAAATAATCGTGATGTATTGATTTTAAGTCATATTGCCCAGCCCTACCCTAACCTACACACACGCACGCACGCACGCACGCACGCATGCATGCACGCACGCGCGCACATGACATGTACACACACATGCACGCACACACAGAAAAGACATTAGGGCATGGACAGATTGACAGATGCATATTATCATCCCAACTAAAGCATGAATGCAACATTTACAAGCATGCTGTACTGTATTTGCAATTCAATTTGCAATACTGTTCCGTTCACAAGAAAGACATTTATTTTCTACATCTCCATCTCTATTCACCATCTCAACCACATTATCATATACAGTAGGGGCATTTAGGCATAAAGACAGCAACACAGTGAAACAGCAAGGACAATATAAGTTCTAAATAAAATAGGGTTCCTTAATACCTCTTTGAAGTTTATTCATCCGTTTATTCATCTCCCAGTATAGTGTCAAACCCTTTCAGAACAGCCTGCGAATCAATTTTTAAATCATGACGAATGTTTGTTTCTGAGAGATGTCTTCAAATAGGAAGTGACCTAAACCATCAATGCAAACCAATCAATGGCCTTCAAGATATTTCTCCATCAAACTCAATTGCATAATATAGCTATCATAATATACAGTATATTCACATTCACAGAGTCTACAGATCTAGGGTTGTTATGCCCATGTGGGAAGGTTAGGTTATACTTTAGCTGTGGGACATGTGATGGTATTATCTAAAATGTTCAAGTTTTCTTGTTGAGGAAAGGTGTCATACCTGTGTATCAGTGGTAACATAATCGCTTTGTTTTACTGATGTAATGTGTGATTGTGGGAGTAATGTGTTCTTAGGAGTATGGCCTGCCTAGACTGTTTTCAAAATGGGGTCCGCAGCACCC
This sequence comes from Gymnoscopelus braueri, assembly GCF_963280865.1. Lineage (NCBI taxonomy): Eukaryota > Metazoa > Chordata > Actinopteri > Myctophiformes > Myctophidae > Gymnoscopelus > Gymnoscopelus braueri. The sequence goes on from NC_137611.1 coordinate 29,819,006, forward strand.
AGGGGGGTTATTGCCAAGATGGGCCAGGGGGCCTATATGTAATTGTCAAATAACAATCTACAAGCTATGAGCCTGTAGACCTGCTGTTTTTGAATGTTTTTTCTGTCTTTGAATAGATGTTTTTTAAAACAAACATTTGTAACTTCTGGAGGTCCCTGGAACAAAATATTTTACAAATGTTTGCTTTAAGAAATATATATTCAAAGATTTGCGCACATTTTCACGATTTTTCTAAAATAGCGGATCTACAAGCTCATAGCGCAGCACTCTGTGCTATTTTTGAATAGCCAAAGACATCTAAAATGACAGATGCGGAATCAGATGACCTCCAATTGTCAAATAAAAAACAAAATAAATATAAAACAAGTACATATCGAATTAATACATATCAAATTAATGAATTGAATTAATTAAATTAAATTCATATTCAATTCATAAAACGTAAGTTTAACTACTTCAGACCTGGCATCCCCATTTTGTGCATGTCATTATTGTCAATTTCCAGAAAATGGCAGAAACGTCTTTCTTTTTTTAAATCATTTTTTTTGTCTTTACCCATTTCCTAATCGAGGAGCCGTAACTAGAGGCTATGGCCAGTAGGGGGTCCTTGGCACGGAAACATTTGGGAACCCCTGGTCTAGCAGACGGTCTGTGTCAAGGGCCATCCTTTCACCTTGAACTGCTTGACCTGCACCGCTGAGCTAATGTATCTCTGCTGCTACAACTGACAGACACACACACACACACACACACACACACACACACACACACACACACACACACACACACACACACACACACACACACACACACACACACACACACACACACACACACACACACACACACATGCCCCCCACCGCCACCACCACCAGTTCCACATTCCAGACCCCGGCACTGGACGAGTCAAGTTTCAGTGTTAGTTGTCTTTTCCTCAGTGGGGGAGAAACGGGCTTTTCCTTTCTTACACAATTCATGCTTATTTTATTAGTTTAGTTTATTGTTACCATGGTAGTATGCACAAAGGTCTCAAAGTGACTTGAATAATGACAAATGACCCAATTACGGGGCAAAACAAATCCTTGAGAGGCTTTTCACCATAAAACAAAAGGATCCATTCACATAATCACTGTGAATGGATAGATTGTACATGTTTTATGCCAATTCTTATCAAGGTAATCTTTGAAAGGAGTGAAAGGCATATCAATGCAACTGTTCTTTAACCACTTAAACCCTCTATTCTTAGTGTGCTTTTTCCCCATCTACACCAAATGTCTTTGCCAAAAAATTGCTGATCTATAAGCTCACAACGCTTCACGTTGCGTTGTGAGCTTGTAGATCTGCTATTTTTTGGCAAAGGTTCCGCCCAGAATAGGCATGCAGGGGTTCAATGGGTTAAAGGAGAGTTCCGGACTACCTTTTTCTTACCTTTATATGATGTTATTATATCCTAGGACGAGTGGTACAGTAGAACATTTTCATACATTTTTTTCACATTTTTCATCCATTCAACTTTAGACTTGATTTTCTTACCTTAATAAACATTGTCATAAATACTATATGCGTCCAGTCGCTAGTTTAAAGTCTTCTTTCAATCACCATGATATGCGTTTTGTTAATTTATGGTCCCATTTATTTTAAAATTGATGATAAAGTAGGGTATGCTCTAGGAGGGGCGGGACAACCAATAGCATTCATTCCCCGCCCCCGCTCTTGATTGACAAGCTATACCCAACCAATAGCATTCATTTCATGACGCGATATAGACAGGTTTCCGCGCGACGTCATCACAGAGTAGAATGCGCAATCTGCGCATGCCCGGGGTAGAACGAACCCGGAAGTGCCCTTATAGCAGCATTATAGGCATAATGCTGCTATTATAGGCATAATAGGCATAATGCTGCTATTGTATACAAATAAAAGACGAACAGATCCAACTTCCGACAAATCAAATTTTTATTGAGTAAACAAGATATTACAAACTGCATAATTTAATCTTTCATTAAACCCGGTGAAGACCATTTATTTTATGAATGTAGATTTGACCAGAGCTGCTGCAGGTAATAGCGCCCTCTATAGGCTCACCCCTCCACTGCGCGCGCATATCCTCTCATGTTTACAAACAGGAAACCCGTCTATGACGTGATATAGAAAAATGGCGGATTTAAAATCGTTGACAAATAGGCTTCATTTACGGTCTGTAGAAACCAATGGCGTCACTCTGTCCATTTTTTTTTTACAGTCTATGGCTAAATCGCGTATCTATAGAGCACCGAAGTCCTGACGTCACTCGTTCATCCCCAGGTTTGCGGAAGTAATTTCTCTATGGAGAATAACATTGGGTCATCTTAGAATCGTCTCATATAAGAATTGTGGTCCAAAAAATAAACACCGCGTGTCGGCGTTATTGTCAGGGAGGAGGTTCTGTATAGTTTATGATAGTCAGTCACTTATATTTGATACAGTCTGTTTCTGGCGAAAATGTAACTAATTTGGCGGAAGTAACATTAGCGTTTTCTCACCGTCAGTTGATGCTTCATATCCATAAGAGTCAACCCGCCGTGGTCATTTGTTTATTTTTGGAACACAGTTCTTATTTGACGCGATATTAAATACGTCTATGGGATTCAGAACGGGGGTGGAAAACTGCGAACCAGGTAGACAAACAAAGGATGTGTAAATGACGTCAGACTTCGGCGGTCTATATCGCTCGGGGTTTTTTTTTTATTATACCTGACGTTCATATTGACAGAAAACTGTCCACAGTGTTTGTGTTACATGCGCCTCTCCGGAAGTATTTGTGCAAATCCATATATTTTTAAAGCAACATTTTTTAACTCAAATCTTTGCTTCTGGGGGGTCCCTGGAACTAAATATTTTGAGATTAGGGTCCTCGACCAAATACATATAATTTTGGGGGTCCTCGACATGAAAAAGTTTGAGCACCACTGATGTAGCAACATACTTTTTTCAGAAAACTGTTAGGATTTAGAAGACATTTGTAGACGCGTTCCCGAATTTGAATGGGTTAAATATAGTAACCCTTACTGAACAATAAGTAGATTATTGATTATTATTAGTCCCACACACTACTCTTAGTGGTTCAGGGGGACCGTTATCTCACTCTGACCAGGCCCAGCCCACATAGCTGAGCCGGAGTCCTGACACAAACAGGGAAAAAACCTCCAGTCAACAACCCCCACTGTTGCGACAGGAAGGAAAAGGGCGATGCTCCCAACAAAAGAAAAGGCTAACACAGAGCCACACTCAAACAGTCACGCCATCACAACTCACAGAGGATATGGGCTAAAAAAGTCTACAAACAAAAAAAGAGTCGGGTTTTCTTTTTGTTCAACAATTTAGCTGTATTATTTAGTGTATAACAGTTGTGGCCCTTTGTGGAGAAGGCATTTGGCTCCATTTGTACAAACATAATGGCCAGCTGGTTGGAGCATGTGCACAGTCTGTGAGGCTTTGAATGAAGACACATGGAGAGGAATGGACACAGGTTAGCCCTGACCTGACAGGACTGAGGGAGCCAAGGTAAGAAGGCAGGTTAGGTCAACTGCTACAGGAGGGGAGAGAAACCCCTCAATCCGGGAACGCATCTCTGTCATTTTAGATTTCTTTGGCTATTCAAAAATAGCAGATCTACACGCTCATAGCGCGGCACCGAGTGCCTACGCTATGAGCTTGTAGATCTGCTATTTTTGAAAAATCACATTTGTAAAATATTTTGTTCCAGGGATCCCAGAAGCAAAGATTTGAGTTAGAAATGTTCGCTTTAATTCAAAGATTTGCACAAATGTTCCCGAAAAAAAGAAAATAAATAGTAGATCTACAAGCTCGTTGCGTGGCACTCGGTGCCGCGCCACAAGCTTGTAGATCTGCTATTTTTGAATAGCCATAGAAATCTAAAATGTGTTCCCGGATTGAATGGACAGGACAGGAATAATAGAGACGATGTGAAGTATCAGAAAAAGTGAGGGAGTGAACAAATGTGCCAGAGTCAGCGTCGCAGAGGCCAGGATAGGGGGATAAGAGACGAGAGAACTGATTTTGAAAACACGAGTGAAATGACGGTTGGGGAGTCTCTCACTCTGTGTGTGTGTGTGTGTGTGTGTGTGCGCGTGTGTTGCCTCCTGATGAAAGGGGAGTTTGTTCATGCTGGCAGCTACACATGAGGGTAATCATGGTTAAGGAGTCTGCAGACATATGACCATCATTGTGAGTTGCTTTGCAGATACGCCATTGAAGTCCATTCCAAGTCTAATCCAAATATCAATTATATGTGCTTTAAACGTGCTTTCATTTATTTTTATTTTTATGTGCAAACATTTAAGTAACTAGGAACATGGACTCAGATTTAACATAGGGAGATTAAGACATACAATCAAATTGCTTTTTTTAAAATCATAGTTTAAATGGAGAGTTTTTTTGCCTGTAAATGTAGTGGTTGAGTTCAGTTACGAATGCAAAAGACAGGACTGTCGGCCTTGACTTTGACATTTCTTTGTGTGTGCTTTCTAAGATGATGTTGACAACAAAACCAAACTCGAGTCAATATTTACCTGAATTCCTGAATCTCACGCAAAGCACTGGAATGTGACACCCCCGCTCCATTTTATCAATTATGAAACAAACTCCATGCTATAAGAGCTACTGGCAGCTCGGAAGGGAAGGCAAGGGAAGTGGAGCACTCGTTTTGGTTCACTCAATGTCCAGTTTTGGTCGCACCAAAGCAATTATTTGCACTCACACAAATGCTCCCAATTATATTTTGAGGTTGCATACTATGCATAGATACAATTTCAGGCGCATATGCGACCAAAACGGTCGTAATTTTGAGCCCTGCACTGTGGAAATTGCCAGTCCGCCAGTTGGCAGTGGAAAACACCACCTTCAACACGGCCACTGACATTTTCAGCCTCACTACACCCATGGGTACTACCAGTACCAAAGGTCCATTCCCACACCATGCCCTTGACTGCACTTCACACTGTTGCACCTCTTTCCCCTAAATCCCCAAATAGGGCCCTAAAGAGTTCCCAGGTTGAAGTGCAGTGCGTTGTTGAAGTGTCCTTGAGCAAGCACTGACTCCCTAACAAGCCCCAATGGGACTGACTTGTACGAATGACCCTGCATAGTAAAATCCTCAGTGTTCATTTATCCATTCGTAACTTTGTGTACAAATGTAACAAAAATTGGTTACATTCATTGTACTGTGTGCTTGGACAACACTGGGACCAGTGCCAATAAAGAAAAAAACTAAACAAAGGAATGGTTAACAGCGGCAGCGGTACGTCACTGAAGGAGAGTCCAAGTTTTTTTACAGGATGTGTCAGGAATGTCTGTTGAGACATTGTGTGTGCCAGGCCCCCCCACCCCCCCCCATCCAGCCCAGTGCACTTTCCTAAAATAGATAATGTAGACATGCTGCATCATGCACGCGTCATATCAGCTTTCATTTTGAGATAAATCCTCTCACTGGGTCGGAGAGTGTAAGTGAAAACTGAGTGATGTCATTTTGCGTGTCCTCACTTTTCATGGGATCATGTTGTGTCCTGATGAAGACCTTTGGTTGAAATGTGTTGGCTCATGTTTGTCATTCATTATTACTTTTCAATGAAATGAAGTATTTTAACACAATGTTTGACCTCCTCCTTTGTCTTGGTCATTGTGCATAACTCAGGGTCCCCACGGTCATGAAATTCCTGGAAATATTTTGAAATAAAAATTTAAAAAATCCAGTACTGGAAAAGGTTTGGAATTGATCAAAGGTCCTGGAATGTATCAAGGGTCCTGGAAAGATATTTGGCTATGCATTGTTTTTGGCTATTGACTTTTTTTAATACAAAACATTTTCATAAACATATGTAACATAAGTAGTTTTTCGCCGAACGGGCTGTGTAACACCCCATCCGCACTGCCAGCGATGCGACGTGATGCGACGTGACGCGAAGCGAGCGGGCGATGAAATCTCATTAAAATACATGTTTTTGAATGAGACCGTCCTGACCTACCGCGAGCGACAACGAACCGTGCAACGACGTCGTCCACCCCTCCTATTTTCGCTCGCAGGGTCACTATGCCCTAATTTTTCACGAAATTGTACTATTTTATATTCTATGCTTTATTTTTGCTACACTGCCTATCTTTGGGCATTGTACATAGGAGTAAGAGACACATTATTGCGCTGAATGATTGTTTTATAGGCCTGGAAATTGGGCTAAATATTCTGGAAAAGTTTTGGAAAAGTTTTGGAAATTCATTGCTAAAAATGTGTGGGGACCCTGATAACTCCAGAATTCCAGTTGTACCCTCACTGGATGTTTTTGTCTTAGAGCATCTCCTCATAAGCACTAATTACAGTAGGTTCTACAGGAATTTATTATTTCCTGTTATCCACAAGAGCACCAGATTTTGTCATTCTTTGTTAGGCTTAGGTTTTTTGCTTTACAATTAGGGAAATTCTTAAATGATAGCATTTAAGATACCTTCTCCTTGGAATAATTGAATTGTAACTTATTTATTGTACTGTACATAAAGAAAGTTATGTTTGTTTCTATTTTTTCTGTATTGAAATGAAAACTTTATACAAGTGATAAAAAAGGAAGTATATAAGGAAGGTCTGTCCATGGGTATTTGTGTGCATGTGCATGAAGGAAATAAAATGCATACTCACCAAAGATCAATTCCTCTTCTCTCCTCTCCACGTAGCTTCACCTAGCCAACCTGGTCTCATTAAATGGGGATGCGGTGGAGCTCAACAAGCGGCTGGTGCAAACAGAGAAAGACAGAGAACAGCTGGAAAAGAGATTGGCCAAATCACAGGTAGGCATACCTTACTGCCAAGTATGCAGTGCAATCCAAATGTTTACTTCACTGTGTCCACTTGCAACAAAATTAGACACCATACACAGTCAAATCTGGAGAATTGTCACCTGTAAAGCTGTGATAACAAATTAATCTCATTCGGATTCTGGAGCGTTCATTTAACTCTGAAAGTATGACATACAAAAGGGACTTATTCGTAAAAGGAACTAAACACATAAGGAAGGCTATATTGTATATTACTGTGTTGTACTGTCACACAACAGTCATTGCACTAAATACTGCAAAACATTTATATTACATCAGATGATAGATGTCTGGTTGGACACTACTTATTGTACATTGTGTCCAGAAGCAGAGTAGAAGACTGCTGTGAGAACAGTTTGTTGTTTGATGCTTCACATTTTCATACATTCAGTAAATCACTGTCAGGTGGCAGAGCAGGTTTGATAATGATGTTTTGTAGTACTGTTGTGACTATAGTGACAAACTATCAAATACAACAGTATACATTATTTTGAAAGATCATTTATGTGTACTTGCACCGAAATGCCTCTTGAGAATGCCTTTAAGCAATGTCGGATAAACAAACAATTGTTGTGTGTTCTCAAAAGTGTAGCGAGTCATTTGTGACTGATAAACCTACCGTTAAATTACTTTACGGTGAATTGAGCTTCCTTAGATGGAATTCTTCCAAGGACGTTACCAGAATGGCTGACGCAGGCACAGAATTTCACAGATCAGCTAACGGGATATATCCAGACCACCCATATGCTCCCCTCCATATGTTCCGAATACAGCAACATCGCTGGAAGTCAATATTGAAATCACCTTATAAAGCATTTACACTGCATCTATTCTACAATCTTGAGTACAGTTGAACCAATGTATTATAAACTATGGCCCAGGTAACCGCTCTAAGAGGTAACCTGAACTCTAGAACATATCCAGTATAGCATTTGGCATTCTATTTAAAACCTAAGCCTAGCCCAGCCACAAAAAGATAATACGTGTGTATGTGTGTGCGAGTGTGTGTGTATGTGCGCGCACATGTGCATGTGCAAGTGGGCGTGCGTGTTTGTATGCACCATTGCACCATGCAACTGGTTATTATACAAAAAAATGCATTATACTGTTATCTATCATGTACACACACATCAAGCAAGTAATTATGAAACTTCTGGTGTTCAATGTGGCTAGAGTGCACACACGTACACACACACACACACACACACACACACGCACACGCACACACACATAGAGGGACAATAGAGGTTAATTACTAAATTCACCAGCAGGGTTGATGTCCTATAGTGATATGTGTTTATTGCCAAGGACATTCATCAAAAGCATGGTACAGAATATGTTCCACTTCTTCCAGTTAACATTGGATGGAATATATATATATCGGTAGTAATATCAAAATAATGCCATATCATAACGTTAGAATATTTATGTTTTTCTTTTAAATATAATATTAAATATTTCAGCAAATTATGTTGTATGATGTGTCATCATACTGTAATTACTTCCCCCCCCCCCCCCCCCACATCACTCAAATGAAAAGTAAAAAAGAAGGTACCGGAACATAGAAATGTAACAATGAATGTTAAACAATGTAATATACAATGAAACGTTCTATAATTTCATGCATTTGAAATTGAAAAGAATAACATATCAATATGAGTACGTACAATGAAATACGTACTGTGTGTGTATATAGCTTTGGTCAATGGAACCTTTCAGAGGTGGCATAACCTAACAGGATAAGCTGTAGCTAATAAAGTAAAATAGGTGTACCAGTTAGCAAGCATTGTCAGCACTATTGACTCTAGATTAATTTAATTAGCTGAAGCTGTCTTTACCCTGACACATCTGTGAAAAGGGCTCCATCAGTGTTTCTAATTAGTGCCCTTTGTTCCAGTGAATAGAAATCTTAATGCTACAGCTACAATGACATTCTAGACAATTGTGTGCTTCCAATTATGTGGCAACAGCGTGGGGAAGGCAGTTTCAGAATTACAATCCTCACCATGATCCCCCATACAGAAATGGATTGTTGAGATGAGGGAGGAATAACTTGACTAGAGCCTGACCGATATATCGGTATGATCGATATCAACCATTTTTAGATTTTTGGGCGGTGAAACCGCCCCTATAAGTGAGATTTGGAAAAATGTACAAATATCTTGCGCTGTGATCTGGGCCCAGGAAATTTGTACAATTATCCTGCGCTGTGATTGGCCAATCACAGTCTATTCAGGACTGTGATTGGCCAGTGTCACATGACACATGTGCGTAGCCCTATATAAGAAACCATAACTTGAAAAAAAACATACATTTTTTATTAGTTATGGTTCCGTCCATCATAAAGAGTGTTTCAATAAATGTATTTATTTTTTGTACATGATTGGTTGACTCCATTCAGTATTGTGATTAGCTAGCAAGACACCGCCCACTTCACACAGGGTGTGATTTTTTTAAATGATATCAGTATTGGCAGTTTTGCAGGAAAACATTTTTGTGAATAAACAAGTAGCAGCAGGTACAATCAAAATTCCTTTATTTATTTAAATACTGTCTATGTAAACTAGGTATAGAGATAACAGTCAAACTGATCAATATAGCCTTTCCTGTGCATTCTTTAGTTGTATTAACTTCTACATGTAATAATGGTGAAGGGGGGGGGGGACCACGGCTCATTGCTCAACATCCACAATCAAGCAATACTTGTGTGTTCTTCACGGATGTGTGTTTGTGCTTTTGCTTGTACACGCAGTGTGAGCAGTCCCACCTCATGCGCGAGCACGAGGATGTACAGGAGCGGACCACTCTACGCTATGAGGAACGCATCACTGAGCTCCACGGAGTCATCGCCGAGCTCAACAAGAAGATAGAGCTGCTGCAGAACCACTCCATCAGGTATAGACACACTTACTCGCATTAGTCATGTTATTAACCACCACTAAATCCATAATGAATACATGTTGATACACAAACTATGTGCAGTTCTACTCAACGATGTCACGGCTTCAATGTGTTGAGATTAGGGCTGGCACGCGCATACCATAAATTCTTATGGGCTTCCAATACTCTGTTTCTGAACCAGTTTCTGAATACTCCTGCTCAAAAACACTGTTAACCACTTGAATCCTGCCGTTCCTATTCTGGGCATGTCATAATAGGTGAACATTTGACAAAAACCATTGCAGATAGACATGCTTGTAGATGGGCTGTTTTCGGCGAAGAGATTTGGTGTAGACTGAGGGAAAAAAATGTATTAGATATATAGTGTTTAAGTTGTTAAAAACAACAGCAATAACATGATACTACTAGTAAACGTTTCATAATTAACCATAATGTTAAGACAGTGAGGCAAACATTTTCAAAGCAGATGATGTTGGTTGGTTATGGTGGAATCACTGTGTGTGTGATGATGTGCTGTGTTGGTGTACTAGGCATGCGATAGGCTACTCGGGCTACTCATTTATCATTCTATTATATTACATGCACTGGCTGGATCAGATGCTGAAAAGGCATGCATGTTACTGCCCTTGACCAAGACACTGGCCTTAGCTGGAGCTGTATGGTCCCCCACTCCCCACTGTTCAGCGGCTGCTGTTCAGAGGACACATTTACCCACGAGGATCAAAAAAAGTGACACGACTCGACATAAAGCAGCTAGTTATGTATTTGTTTTGGTGAAATCTATTGTATTGTATACTATGAATACTGCTGTCAACCGTTAAGCCTACCGGTAATTCATAGTCCATTTTAACGATGGTGTCGCTCACCGAAAAGAACTGATTTTCAAGTTTTGAGCTCCACAGCTGCAGTTAAGCTAATCAAATTATTAATGGGTGTGCTAGATTTAGATGTGCCCAGAGCCATGGGTGTGTCACCGTACAAGCATAGACAGTATTCGACAGTATTGTCCATGCATAATGGCACACCTCAATCTAATACACCCATTATTAATTTGATTAGCTGCAGGTGCGTTGCTTACATCACAGTGCACTATAAGGTGTACTGCTGCTGCCAAGAGTCAACTCCACTTTTCCAGGGGAGGTATTGCGCTTATGAGCTTCAGCCAGTGCTAATTGTCGGCAGAAGTAGGTGCCCTACCTGACACGAAGATCTAAAGTTCTCAATTTAAGGAGTAGTTCACCCAAAACATGACTTATTTCCCATCCAGTACACACCCCATGAAGCATTGAATTAATGGAGATGTTTTTGTCGCATTCCTAATTTGATTACCGGCGGTCTCTCCGGTAGGATTAAAGATTCTCCTTTGTGTCTCCTACCGGATACATTAGCATCTTTATTATTATCATCAAATGATTGGCTTAGGAATGCGACAAAAAACAAAAAATCTCCATGAATTCAAGGCTTCAGGGGGTGTGTAATTGATAGAAAATATCTGGGAAGACTGAGAATGCATCTGTGTCATTTTTAGATTTCTTTGGCTATTAAAAAATAGCAGATATACAAGCTCATAGCGCCGCGCTATAAACTTGTAGATCTGCTATCTTTTGTAAAATAGTGATTTTTTTTTAAAAAACGAACATTTTCGGTCCCTGGAACAAAATATTTTGAAATGGGGGTCCGCAGCCAAATACATATAATTTTGGGGGTCCTTCACATGAAAAGGTTTTGAACACACCACTGTACCAACATATGTTTTTTCAAGAAAACTGTTAGGATTTTAAAGATATTTTTTTATCACTGCCACAATTATTGCTGGCCGCGTTTGCCCACTGCCAGAGATTTTTAATCGGGAAAAAAAAGTACTCAGGAGCCGAGATACAGAATTTTTAAGTTTTAAGTTAACAAGGAAGTTGATGGGAGTCTAGATCTTCGAAAAATCATATCTCCTTGGTCTTTGGGTCAAATTTGAAAAAAATAATAAAAATAAATAAATACGTTTTTTACGTCAGTGGCAGTATTGGTAAACGGGAATAATTACGTTATTTACGTCAGTGGCAGTGAATAAGTTTGGGTTAAGAGTAGGGAGACCGTTGCACTAACATTTGTCAAAATGAGTCCCAGATTACAGCTTTAATGTATGATCCTTTCCCCCTTCTTGGCTGTAACACATCAGGGAGGAGGATGAGTTTTCAGAGCTGCACTCAGAGCTCAGCCAAAGCCAGCAGGAGGCCACTGAAGACGGACGGAGCCTGGACCAAGACAGGGCATCACTCTCTCTGCCTGAAAACACCTCCATAGTGGTCACTGCCGACATGGGTACATTCTCATTTTTCTGTACAATGTTCTATACAAATCGACAAGTAAGATAATGCATAATGCACAAAGAAAGGGGGAAGCAGTGTGCAAAAAAAGCACATAAATGGCATCAAATTTGAAATAAATACAGAACACATCACACACACACACTGTAGTGTGTGTAAGTGTCGATGTGGTGTGTTGTAAGACTTGTCTACTACAGATCCGTAAGGGTCCAACAATGGACTGCACTGTGCAGTGTTATTGTGCAAAAGGACATCATAAAACATGTTATTTGATTGCCGATGAATGATTGCACATTAAAATGTCTTTAGCCATAGCTGAATTCAGTTTGCAGGCTTTTCCTGGGCATTACATGTTATGTAACGGTTGCTGTAAATGACACAGGGCCATTGAACACAGACAATGAACACTGAGTTTATGGGTACCCTGCTCTGTTCTGAAGGCAGCCACAGACAGCCTGCAGCACGGAGGAGGGTTATCTTGCTCTGCAGGATGATAATCATAAAATAAAATAAAAAACAATGGCTGCACATAAGTCATTCTAAATGGCCAGAGTACTGAAGGAATATGGAGTTCAGTTATTGCACAGCGAAATGACTTCTGCAAAGTAATGACTTCAAGCACTCCTCAAGTTGGCTCTCTCTTTTCTTTTGCTCATGACTCAGCTGAAGTGGCAGTGTGAGACTAGCACTCCCACTGCAGTCATACCAGTGTGCGTGTGCACAGTGAGTGTGCACAGTGCACACATGGTTATGCTTACACTGGACAACACTGATTCAGAGCAGTATGCCAGCTGCTTGTTCCCCCACTTCCAGCATGGTTTATAAACCCTCTTATTACCCTGCAGGGCTGCCTGCCACCCCTGTGAGCTAGCCCTACGGTCACTATGTGTCACTCCAAACACTGCTCACAAATGCACACACACACACACACACACACACACACACACACACACACACACACACATACACGCATGAGCGCGCACGCACACAGGCATATACACAGCCGCACGCACACATTCACAACCACAGCCTTTCAAAAGGAGAGATTGATCTTCCGTCAGTTGTCACACTGTACTTCCTCTGCAGTAATTATGTACTTCTGCATTGTTGGCAAAAGCTGCCACTTTTCCCCCCAGCTCCGTTGTGGCAAAGAGGGAGACTCGTGGGAGACTTGTTTTGCACCAATTTCGATTTTTGCTGAAACTATGACATGTAGCACAAAATGTAGCTGCATGACAAGTGGCGACACAGGTTAATTTAGTTAATTTATTTCAATGTTTGGATACTTTTTTCTTGATAGGCTTGAGCAGTTTAATACTGACTAGCAGCTTGTTTAGCTACAGTACTAGTAAACTGATTTATATCTACACATCACAAATGAAATATTCCAGTCTGTTTCATTCTCTGTGCTATGCATTTTTGGGTTAGAATAAACCTCTTTGTGAATAATAAGGTGGGTACTGGTATATTAATAAGTGCCATATCATTGGATGACTACGACTAAAACCCACTCCACACCAATGATACGCCATGCAACTCCTTGCAACATGCAACTACTTGCAACCATGTTCCGCAATGGCAGTTGCAAGCAGTTGCATTGGTGTGACATGGCCTTAAAACTGTTTTGTTGCATGGCGAATCATTGGTGTGGAGTGGGCTTAATAATCACTCATCCCTGTCCTAAAATATAGGTCAGAGAGAGGTGATAAAGAAAACAACCTTTTGTAGACTGTCCCTCATGTATTCATTGTGGAGACTGTACATACTGATAGACATTACATACTGTATATTCATTTATATATTCACTGTTGCTACATTGTACTTGGTTAGGGTTAGTAATGACGTAAGGACGGTTTATCTGATCTATCTTGTTTTCCCAGATTCCATCTCCTGCTAATGTCTATTAAGTTACACCATTAACAGTATCTTCCTCTTTTGACCTAACTAATCTGCTTACTATATTCACATTGCAATCATATGCAGGCTCATCCTTGGTATGAGTTGGAAGATTCAGTTGGGACAACAGTCCTAGAAGGTTCTCACTCATCCCCTGATCTTCCCACACATACTGTACAGACACCTGCAGTGATCTGAACTCGGAGCTCCAGCGGGTGCTGACGGGCCTGGAGAGCGTGTTATGTGGAAGGAAGAAGAGCGCGTGCAGTCTGTCTGTGGCCGAGGTGGACCGCCACATCGAGCAGTTGACCACGGCCAGCGAGCACTGTGACCTGGCCATCAAGGTAGGCCCATGCCTCTCGGACAACACATCACTACTACAGTATGTCACGATTTTGGTTCATATTGGTGGCCCAAATCAGATTTTTGGCCTATCCAGACTGGAATCAGACTGTTTTTTATCAAGTCACACACAAACACAAAAAATAAAAAGACATGGAAAATGAATTTTTGCAATCAGATTTTAATCACATTCCTTAGCCTTGCTCCGAGTGCATAAAACCAATCCGACTCCAATCTGGATATGAAACCAGATTTGTGCTGCCACAGTCTGAACAAGGCCTTTGTGGCCCAAGATAAGGCATTATTAGTGGGGTGTATAGTGATGGCCATTCAATAAGTGACACAAGTTCACTTTAGCTCTGGACTGGAAACCCTTAGTGCTTGTTCCCTTATTTCCATCTTGTTGGTCCAGACCGTGGAGGAGATCGAGGGGGCTCTGGGTCGGGACTTCTACCCCAGCCTGTCGGAGGAAAGGTTCCGATGGGAGAAGGAGTTGGCCAGCCTCAAGGAGGAGAACGAGAGTCTGACGGCCATGCTGTGCAACAAGGAGGAGGACCTGAACCGCACCAAAGCCTCGATGAACGGCGTCAGGGAGGAACGGGATCGACTACGACGACGGGTGCGTGAACTCAAGGGTGTGTTTGTGCCATATGCCCATTAATGTCCCGTGATTGGATTGGAATCGATGTTGCCACAGCTTTAACTGAATCATGAGTTTCACTAGACAGATTCTAGACAGAGTCTAGATTTTGTACCTTGTGGTAAATTACCTTCTCAGGCGATCAAAAATGTGTTACTTTCTGATCAAGGGAGGGGCTCAGAAGGCACTGTGCTTCGCCTACATATATGGCATATAGTATGGCATACTTCGGGGAAACACAGATCATGTTTCCACCCTATAATGGAGTGATATACCGGTTGCACAGCTTGAATATTGTGTTGCAATCCCAGTTTTCAGGGACCCTGACCTCATTTGACAGGATTAACCCATTAAGACCTGAGGCGATTCTTAAAAAAAATCTAAATCCTAACCGATTTAAAAAATATATATAAAAAATATTTTTTCACGATTTTTCAAAAATAGCAGATCTACAAGCTCGTTGCGCGGCACTCGGTGCCGCGCTATGAGCTTGTAGATCTGCTATTTTTGAATAGCCAAAGAAATCTAAAGTGACACAGATGCGTTCCAGGCTGAGAGGTTCCACCTGTGTCACTCTGTTCCAACTCTGATCCCAATTTCGTCAGGAGCGAGGCTCTGCACTGCTAGCATTCTGACGGACAAACACAGAATTTCTGATTCTATTCACGTACTCTTCCACAGTTTGCAACAGACAAATCCATATATCTACACGGCTAAGAATGAAGCCATTGAATTGAACATTGGTAATCAGTTTCTATTGTTGGAACCCAGACAAGTGGGCCCGGCTAAATCAATACGTTGAGAGCGCTGTTAGGCACATAATCAAATCTTCCCATCTCCCAGGGTCCACGGAAGCCTGTTAGGGCTCTAATGTGATTAGGTCCCTAGATGCATTGGGTCAAATAGTTGGGAGTGTCCCTGAAGCCAGCCCAGCTCTGAATGAGAGGTTAACATGAAATGTGGGTTTTATGAGACAATTTAATTTGGGGTATTTTAGAGTTTCATATGATTTCATTAAAAACTAGTCTTGGCTTTTCACTCTGGAACTCTGACAGTATAGAAATGGACCCTTGCAACTCTGTACATTCAGAGTTAAATTACACGATTTTACTGTAGACTTATTAACTTAAATAGATTTTTAGTCAACAGTGTAAATGTTGAGGCTTCCTAGAACACTTTGGGGACAGTCAAAATCCTTTAATGAAACCATTCTCTTAATTGAGACAACACATACAATCCCATCTCGAGGCTCCTCAATGGGAGGATTTGCTTTGATCTGTGACTCGACACCTCGTTAATCTTCTTAATCCCTAGAAATGCAGAGATTCTCTGTTAACAATAAAGATTTGGTCTATTTTACCGTAGTTGCACAGTTGGTGGTTTCTCCTGCACAATCAGCAGTTTGTTAACAGCACAAACGGGACCAACCGTAGGGTGATTAAAGGCTACAATTCTTATGTCCTGACACAAACTGCCTTCATATTGTCCAATCATCCTCAGGGCTACCGATACATGTACAGTATAGTGCATGTGTTAACAACACCTACAGTAGGCTGGCGTAGCGGTCCTGACACCTAGGCTCAATGTAGCCTGACAGCATGTCGCGGGTTAGAGTCCCGATCCCGACGGACTTTGCTGCATGTCACTCCCCATCTCTCTCCCCATTTCCTGCCAGCCTACTGTCCTATTCATAAAGGCATAAAAGCACCCCCCCAAAAAAAGTCTGAGACTGGGTCATCATTTTTTTCCCCTTCACATTGACATATTGGCATAAAAGAATCCCACATTTGGCTCTATTTTTTCTATTTCTATCTATTTTTGTCTCCGGCATGGCGAGAGAGTATGTTTTACCCCTTGTCCGTCCGTCCGTGTGTGTGTCCGTGTGTCCGTCTGTCACCAGCTAATCTCCGGCACCGTTGGCCCGGTCGCTCCGAAACTGTGCACACACACTCCCTGGATGCCAATTCAGAACCTCTGCCCAAAATCTTTCACATGGGCCTGTTATAGCGCCACCAGGAGGCCAATTTGTGCAAAACCCATTTATTTATATTACTCCTACAAATTTTATCCAAACGTCATGCAAATCGGTACACAGTATTACTATAGTCATGTGATCAACACGGATCTGTCTGATTTCCCATATTCCATCCTCATTGCCTAAGGTTGGCTTCCAAAGTTTGCAGGATTGGTCCGGTTTGAACAAAAAGCCTCAAAGTATACACACAGCTTGGGATTTCCGTGAAATTTCACACGCACATTCCCACTAGGCCGAGGAAGAAATGCCACCCTTCTCACATTGGCCTATTATAGCGCCACCAGGAGGCCAGAATAACGTACCTGACCTGGCGGAGACCTGTGCTCCTAGGAGCACTTTTTCTAGTTTGTCTATGATATTGTATGGGCTTTATATCTTATATGGCACCAGAGGCAGTCACACCACAACCCTTTGTGTTGGTGAATGTCCAGGACTGTCAACATAAACGCCACGCTAAGAGCGAAGACGGTGTCATGAAAAGCGAGAGTGGATCTATGCGCTTGGCAAAGAGTGTTAATCTCCCTCCATAAAGCAGGTGCACAAGCAAGTCAAAACACACCTCATCCATATTTTCAGTAACACTGGCACAGTCCCAGTTTTTGTCTTTGAAATCGGGGGAAATTACAAGGAAGTCCCAGGTTACATAATTACTGAGCCTATATATCCCACGCCTAAGCACAAACCTATCATTTTCATTTCTCCGGCTGTTTTTCCGAAGGCGTTTGGTGAGCTTTGGGCACAGGACAGGCCAGTACACAGGCCAGCAGCAGTTTTTTTTTCAGAGGTTGGGCTCTGCATACATTTGGCAGGAGAGCACAGGGAAATCAGTGCCTCCTTCAAAGGACCTCTTCATGGCCGCATTCGCTCCCTCTCTTTTACACAGTGGTGGAAAGTAACTAAGTACATGTACTCAAGTACTGTGCACAAGTACAATTTTGAGGTATTTGTACTTTACTGGAGTATTTCCAATTTCCAATACTTTTACTTCTACTCCACTACATCAGTTACTAGTTACTGTAGATTTTCATTATTATTATAAAACATACATTAACCACTTCAGCCCTATATACATTTCGGCCATTTGAAAATGGCCGATCTACAATCTCACAATGCGTCGCGATGCGACACATTGTGAGCTTGTAGATCTGCTATTTTCAAAAGATTTTAATACATTTGAAAACTTGAAATGGGACATTCTGCATAATGAGTACTTCAAGTACATTTTGATGCCAGTACTTTTACTCAAGTACATTTTGAATTCCTGACTTTTACTTATATTATAATACTTAGTATTTTTATATTGCAGTATTGATATTTTTACTTAAGTAAAAAATGTGAGTACTTTTTCCACCACTGCTTTATTTTTTTTTGGATCAGTGTCCATCAGACTAAATCGTTTCCCCCTGTGCCCATGTCCTCTCATCGCCGTTACCTCTCATCTCCTCTCCTTCTTTTTCCCAATAACACGCTCCTTCTCTTCTTTCCACTCTTGAAACTAAATGCAGTTGGTAGGAGTAGGGAGGTGCATGCACAGACTGTCCTCTGTCAGGCTGCCAATGGTAGACACAGTCTTGGCTCCATCTAAGGACAGGATTTAACACACAGTAAAACAGGACCACAGGATCTAAATGTCTCAATAGAAGTGCAGGGAGAGACCACCTCCAAACACTGAATTGTTTTAGTTATATTGTATTAACATACGCTACCATACAGATTGGTTAAAATGAGAATTATGGATTACTGCTTAAACTCTGAAAATGTACCAAAGTAACCAAAAGGAACCGCTAGTTACAAATGGATAAATTAACACTGAGGATTTTACTGTGTATGAGTCCGTATGAGTTATGTTGAAATGTATTGGCATTATGCAGTCCCCCCCATACATCTATGGAGGAGCTCTTAGTTTGAACCACTCATGTGTACCCAGTCTATGCATATGTTTTATTTTTTCCCCCACTGAGAAGGTATGTGGTCTTCACTCGGTGATGCCCAGACTGGCTTTGCTAAAGTTAAGAAAAACATGTATATTTACAAGAGCATTAGCACATGCTGCCTACAGCGCTGCTGGAAAATGTTCTCCTCCTTCTCTAGCAAATCATTAGCATATATAGCATTCACATTCAGAAGTTATGGATGATTAGTTTAAGACGCGATCACTATGTTAATACTCCTCCCTTTATCTCATCTTCCTCCTCCAGGCCTCCTCTCACTCCAGTGTACTCTTTTCTCTTCAGTTTACCCCTGAAGTAAACCAACTACTTTATATCCCTATATAGCTGGAGAGAAAACACAGACAATCTATTTACTTGTGGGCACATAGAAATGAAGATATTGGAAAGTGGGTTATTTAGGTGCATATATAAATAGAAGCATATACAGAAAGCACAGACCTCTACGAAGGCAAATAGCTTTGCTGTTTGCACTCCTACTACAGTAGCTAGAGATGTATTTAGTTAGTTTACTTATTTTTATTCTTCAAGAAAAGTAGTTTCTTGCAGTATCACTTGAAGAGAGTTTTGAAAGTGAATTATTAACCCATTAATCCTTCTACGTTAACCAGGCTTGTGAGCTTATAGATTGTCTATTTTCCGGGAATGTTCACCTATTATGACATGCCCAGAATAGGGATGCTAGGGTTCACGTGGTTGAAAGGTTAATATCAGTGGAGAACAGACCTATGCCAAGGAAGCACACATGTTTACTGACTGCAATCAGTTCAATTATGGTCCTGTAGGTTTCATTTTACAGAGACAGTCATACAAAATGACAGTTAAATGATTACACGTAGGTTTTTGTCTGCCTTTGCAGCTGGGGTCTTTTGTTTTGAATAAGCCACCACAGTCCTGTGCTTCAACAAAACGAACAAAATCCTACACGTAATGATTCATGAGTATCTGAGTAGTCTGACAGGTGGGTCGTATAGAACTGTCTCAGCCCATGTACATTCTGTACATACAGCCCCGTCTCAGGCTGTATGTACGCCGGACGCATAGCCGAAGTTCTGCCAGTCACAGCGGAACTTTTTACACCAGAAGACTTAAGAGTCAGTATTCCTAGTACTGTCTGCATGTAAACGTCAAACCAGAAATTCAGTGTGTGTGTGTGTCTTGTTGGCTATAGGTGCGGGAGCTGCAGACTCGCCTCCAGACGTCTGGAGGACCGTCCAGCCCAGGTCGTTTGACAGGTGTCTCCCGCCCCATCAACCCAAGCACTGGAGAGCTAAGTACCAGCAGTAGCAGCAATGACGTCCCTGTAGCCAAGGTAAAGACTAGCACATTAGCTTAATGTGCAACATTGTTTACTCACTCAACAGTAAAACCGGTGACTGCATTGGGATAAAAATGTCAGGATGAAATTCTTAGTCGTGTTCTCACTGCTTGCTGTCTTCACCCTGCTCTTTCTTTCTCTCTCTCTCTCTCCCCTTTCTATGTCCCTCGCTATATTTGTCACAGTGTTGTTTTGGAGAGATGTGTTACAGTATGTGATTGGTTGTGTTGTGCTCACCAGGTGGCAGAGAGGGTTAAGCTGTCTAAGACGCGTAGCGAGTCTTCATCCACAGAGAGGCCTGTGCTGGGCTCGGAGATCAGCAGTATAGGGGTAAGACGTCAGTTTGTGTGTGTGTGTTTGTTTGTGTTTGCATGTGTCCTTGCATGACATAATCCGGAAAGATCATTTGAACAATTAAGTTTCGTGATCAATCAGTGTATGTAGGCAAATAACCTGCACTGAGCATGTGTGCAAAAAGGATCTTACTCTCATTAAGTTAATGTCTCTCGGTGACGTTGGGGTGGCGTAGTGGTTCCTGGCTGCCCACCACCACAGAGACTAGGGGTTTAAAAATCCTCCATGGTGCATCCAGCTTGGCTGGGCTTCCATACACATTTAGCCATGTTCACAGGCGGGATGCTGGGCAGGGAGGCCGATCTCTGTCGCTGCACTAGTGACTCCTACAGGCTGTTCAGGGCGCCAGCGAGGTGTGGTATAGTGGAATAGTGTGTACCCCCGCATGCGTTATGTCCTCCCGGTGAAACTCCTCACTGTCAGGTGAAAAAGAAGTGGCTCTGATGACTTGTGTATTGGAGGAGACACCGTATTTTTTGTGCTCTCCCCAGGACCAACTGTAGGAGTTAGCAGTGAGAAGAGCTGGGAATGCACAGAATCGGGAATTGGCATAACGACTTAATAGGGAGAAAAAAGATCCGCCTATGGTGCTTTCATGGCGAGCGCTATTATCAATGCACTGCCTTAACCCATTAAAACCCGGAAAGCATCTGTGTCATTTTAGATTTTGGCGTTGGCTATTCAAAAACAGCAGATCATATACTATGCTGCTATTTTTTTTATTTATTTTTTAATAACTCTAAAGTGTGAGAACTACTGATACAGAAAGCATTTGTAGAATCGGCCTCGGATCTTAATGGGTTAATTGGGATAAGACTGGAGAATTAACGTGCAGGTAAATGGCACATGTTTGCATTAGTCGTGGAAGCCAGAGTGATTGACACACTTCCTGTGACAGTTGGTGGTGCTGACAGTTGCTGCAGCACTCCTGCAGAGAATCACTCATCCAGTCACACATACTGTACTGAGAGGGCTCCCTTAACCCGTGAACGCATTTCTGTCATTTTAGATGTCTTTGGCTATTCAAAAATAGCAGATATACAAGCTCATTGCGCGGCACCGAGTGCCGCGCTATGAGCTTGTCGATCTGCCATTTTTGAAAATTTTTTGTGCAAATCATTGAATATACATATTTTTTTAAAGCTAACATTTGTAAAATATTTTGTTCCAGGGACCTCCCAGAAGCAAAGATTTGAGTTACAAATGTTCGCTTTAAAAAATATGTATTCAAAGATTTGCTAGATTCAAAGATCTACAAGCTCATAGTGCGGCACTCGGTGCCGTGCTATGAGCTTGTATATCTGCTATTTTTTAATAGCCAAAGAAATCTTAAATCGACACGTTGGTCTTATTGGGTTAACATGTGGAACAATGCAGGTGGGAGTAGAACTCTCACAGAGTGCAGGGTCTACAGTAAATGCAATCGCACTGAAGGAAAGCAGCATTCGCAGATACCATAGGTAAGCCACTCTTATTGCATCAGGCAGCCAAACGCTAGCACAGTCTACACAGGCGCGTAGTGTAAGCACACAGACAACAGCCACATCATCAGTGTTTGGTTGCCTCCTTCCTGTATATGGTTGCCCTTCACGTGTCCCCTGTAAGGCGAGGAGCTACATGAGCGTCAAAGTTGTAATATCACTGTTCACAAGCCATTCCTCGAAACTCTCGGTGACTCAGCTGACAAACACTGTGTGTACGTTGTCTAAGTGTGTGTGTGTGTGTGTGTGTGTGTGTGTGTGCCACATTGAACACTTGGAAGTCTCAGAGTGACACAATTGTGAAAGAATATGACAACACAAATCGTATTTGTATTTTCAAACAGGGGTCCGTGGCCACACACATGACATGAAAATGTTTGAGAGCCACCGATAGACAGCATATTCTGTTGAAATACCCTGAAATAGCTTTTCTTTGAAGAACTTTTTGATGTGTGTGTATGTGTGCGTGCATGCATGCATGCATGCATGCGTGCGTGCGCGACCGTCCGTTTGCACATGTGTGTTTGTGATGGAAAATCAATCCTAATGTTTTCCGGAGGCTCTTATTTCTTGCCTGTTCCGGGAAGCTCCATCCAACAAAACTATGTGTCAGTCCTTCAGTAGAAACCACGGTTCCTAAAATAGATTACAGAAACGAGAGGGGAGAGAGAGAGAGAGAGAGAGCGCAGAGGAGACGAGAGGAGAAGAAGGAAGACAAGAGGAGGAAAGGTAAAGAGGAGAGCTATGTGAGGAGGCCAGGGGACAGTGACAGAGGAGGTGCCAGAGAAGGAAAGAGGAGCGATTGAAGGAGAAAGGAGGATTCCTGTGAGAGGACAGGGGAGGCTTAAGCCTAACTTATGAGCCGTCGCTCGACGCCAAGAACGTCAGAGAATAACAGACCTACAAGCTCACACGGCATCGCCTTGTGTGAGCTTGTAGGTCGGCTGTTCTTGCCGTGCGACACCGTCGCTCGACGAAGTATGAATGGCGCTTCAGGCGTGTTATCTGATGGAATGCAGCAGCAGCAGATAAGCTTCTCGTCTCGCCGTGCACCGTTCCACTTCCCTCTCTAGATGAAGTCCTTGCTAAGTCACTGCGTTGTGAAGCAGTGGTGTAAAGTAACTAAGTACATTTACTCAAGTACTGTACTTAAGTACAATTTTGAGGTATTTTTACTTTACTGGAGTGTTTCCAATTTTCAGTACTTTTACTTCTACTCCACTACATCTCGGAGGCAAATATTGTACTTTTTACTCCACTACCATTATTTGAAAACCTAAGTTACTAGTTACTGCAATTATTATATTATAAAACATACATTAACCACTTTAGCCCTATTTTATACATAGGCTATTTGAAAATAGCCGATCTACAAGCTCGCAACGCGTCGCATCGAAATGCATTGTGTGCTTGTAGATCTGCTATTTTCAAACATTTTTGTACTTTTACTTTTGGTACTTTAAGTACATTTTGATACCAATAGTTTTGTACCACCACTGTGTTGTAAGGCAGTGCACTGCTGCTTTATGGCACAGCACAATGAAGACAGACAGGACAGAGCCCCAGCCAATGACATGCCACACACACACGATAAGACCCAACTTGATTTATTATCCCAGAGGGAAATTTCAGACAGCATCAGAATAATTGTACATTATGATAATATTACGTAGATATAAGAGGCACAACACAAGGATTAACACGAAGTAAAACTCGATATGAAATAACTTTAACCACTTTAAAAAGGCATCCCTATTTTGGGGCGTGTTATTATAGGCGATAATTAAGACACTGAGAGCTTGTAGATCGGCTATTTTCGCACAACTCTGTTGTATGTCTATTTAATAAGTATTAAATTGGGCTTAAGTGGTTAAAAAAATACATAAACACACACACACACACACACACACACACCCCCACACACACACACACACACACACACACACACACACACACACACACACAATGTTTGGACGGGTGACCACTGTTGCATGCATAGCAGCCTTCTCTCTCTCTCTCTCTCTCTCTCTCTCTCTCTCAACCCTCTCTTTTCTGTCTCTGCGCTGTACCGTATCCCACCCTATCCCTTCCCCCACTTACATACTCACTCACATAACTACATACACACATGCTCACCCATTGCCCCCCCCTTACCCCAACCAGGATAATCCGCTTGCATACATCCACACAATTGTCCAGTTAATGCTGTTCAACACGAAGCATGTAGGCTACTGTAAAACTGAAAAGCAGCTGCTCGTACTAATGTACAGTATTTGTTAGCCTGCTGCATCAGTATGTGTTATAAAAAAACTCCTGCATACTGTCTTCAAATGTAAATACAACGTTTATTGGAAATTACAACATTTTGGTCCACCGAGAGAGGCCATCTTAAATATGCTGTCCAACCTATGTGGAACAATCAGGCCACATTACAAAATAACCTCACTCATTAAGTAAAATATCAAGTATAATCTCATAATGGCAGTCATATATAAATAGGCAGCACATTTCAAATACAGATGTGCACAGTATACATAGCTCATAATAGTAATAATAATAATCAGGACAAACTGCCATACCAAAATAACTATTTCACCCATTCAATCCTGGAAAAAATCTGTGTCATTTTAGATGTTGCTATATACTGTACATTATATATAGCAACATAAGTGTTTCTAAAAATTGTTAGGTTTTTAGAATTGGCCTCAGGTCTAAATGGGTTAACATATCTGGTTCACAGCTGGCTCCTAGAATAGTAGAAAAAAATACTTTTTTGTTTGCTTATACATTGCTTAGGTTTTCTGGTGGTTTTGCCAACGTACGAGCTAAGTAAAGTCTAACTTGTAAGCTAAACCTCATGGGAAACGTAACATGTACACGAGTAATGACACTTTCTATGGGGAATACTTTGGGTGAGGATAGCAAAAGGTAGTAGTAGTGTTGCATTGTGCGCAGCTGCCACTATGGTAGTTACCATTAGGTTGGTGTTGGCATATGACATGTATGATCAGCATGGACCAGTTGGTCTCTTATGGGTTTTTTTCCGTGTTTATTAACGAAAAGAGGATTGTATTTTAAAACATGGGGCTAGTTCAAGGTACAATGTTAACCCATTAAGACCTGAGGCCGATTCTACGAATGCCTTCTAAATCAGTTGTTCTCACACTTTCAAGATTTTTGAAAAAAAAGCAGATGATTTGCTCTCAGCGTGGCACAAAGTGAAGCGATGTGAGCTTGTATCTCTGCTATTTTTGAATAGCCAACGCAAAAATCTAAAATGACACAGATGCTCTCCCGGTTTTAATGTTTTTTTTTTAAATGGATTAAAATGTTTTCCTATGAAAATCAATAAATAAGTGAAACTAGGTGTAATTATTGTGCTGTGGCTGTGTGCAGGTGTCCAGTAACGTAGCGGAGCACCTGGCCCATTCACTGCAGGACTGCTCCAACATCCAGGAGATCTTCCAGACCCTGTACTCCCACGGCTCGGCCATCTCCGAGAGCAAAATCCGCGAGTTTGAGGTGGAGACGGAGAGGCTCAACAGGTGACCAACTATACCAAGTTTTTGCTCACACACTAACTTTTGTAACATTTCTATTTATTTGACATGACCCACGTGATGAAAAAGTTGGCCATGTTTACAGGCACTTCCAAACAAAACAAAGGCACAAAATCCTGTTATTCACGCGCCACGATAAAAGTGCATGTTAACACCATATCATGTTTAAAATGCATACTCGTTTGCCATTTTACTGGCTACGAAAGATTTATTGTAAATTTTCTAAATGATCAATAGGGGGGGGCAGTATTTTTCTGGTCTCCAGGGGAGGGGAAATGTTTTTTACAGCTTGATCCAGATGATGGCTACTCAGGTGGCTTTGATTAGTGGTTAGTCTTGCCTTCAGGGAAGGCAGCCGGTGATCGAACCGGCTGCCTTCCGATTCCCAGATGGCCTCTATCCACTCAGCTATGGCCGCCCAATAAAATCACTACTTACCACTGGAACCAACATTTTGTTGTTGATGCAACTACCTTAGTGCTCTAGCAAGCCTTACAAAGTTCGCTAGAAAAAATGTCAATTCATAGAGGCTCATAGGAACGGGGATATCGGAAGGAAAGCAGGTTATTATAGGTAACTCAGTTCAGAGCAAGACCATAGCTGGGATAAGAGTCTGTATTCTGGGTATACTGTGTGCATGTGAACATGGCCATTGTCATTGATCTTGGACAACTTACCGTATCTAGGATTTGGGGGTGAAGAAGGTGAAATTTGGGTTCTGTGGATCATGATTGGCTATGAATTACTGTAAGCTTCAATACAGTTTTAAAGTGTGTTAGTGGGTAGCTACAATGACAAATGCAGCTGGCAAGCAGCAGCTGATATACTGGCATTAGTTTGTTTAACACATTGACTGCCAATCACGTAGATCTACGCGAACCGCTTAAAAGCCGCCACGTGCCAATCGCGTAGATCTACGTGAAGTGAAAAAAGTTTTTTTTTTTCCAATTTCACCCAAAGACCAAGGAGATATGATTAGTTGAAGATCTAGACTCCTATCCACTTCCTTGTTAACTTAAAACTTAAAAATACTGTATTTCGGCTCCTGAGTATTTTTTTTTTTCCAATGAAAAACTCTGGCACTGGCTAAAAAAATATGAAATAATTCTGGCAGTCAATGTGTTAAAGTCCCAATCAGTGATGTAAATAAAAGGGCATTGAAGCCATGTTTTTATCATCTGGGACCTAGATGATAAACAAATCCCTTAGATTCTAGGTGATTGCCTCTGATCTAGATGTTCTGTCTTTTATTTAAGGAGGTTTATTTCTGTTGGTAATGTACTGTAAACATTGGAATAAAACAGACCTATATTTTGCAGTACAAAAGTTCTAAATATCAAATATCATATTTTCCATCTACGATTAAAACCCTTTAAGAATGTGAATATATCCCTATTTATATGTTCAAAACAAACGATCAACTTAAACCCTATATATATATATATACACAGTACTTAGTTAACCAGTTTCCCCAGGGCTCTGTACCTTTTTCCCTCTGCACTAAATAGCTGATCTACTCAAGTAGATCTGCTATTTTATTTCCGCCAAGCGTTCATGTGGTTCAAGTGTTGGCATCAAAATATACTTAAAATACCAAAAGTAAAAGTACTCGTTACGCAGAATGTCCCGTTTCACAACGTACTGTATCCTATGTAAATAGCAGATCTACAAGCTCACAGCGTTGTGAGCTTGTAGATCGGCTATTTTCAAATAGCCAAAGTTTAAATAGCATAGGGCTGAAGAGGTTAATGTATGTTTTGTAATAATAATTCAACAAAGTAACTACAAAGTAACTATGTAGTAACTAAAGTTTTCAAATAATTGTAGTGGAGTGAAAGTACAATATTTCCCCTCGGAGATGTAGTGGAGTAGAAGTAAAAGTATTGGAAATACGCCAGTAAAGTACCTCAAAAGTGTACTCAGGTACAAGTACAGTACTTGAGTACATGTACTTAGTTACTTTCCACCACTGGTGGTTACCACCACTGACAACAAGTGCCAGCTTTCCACCACTCAACTCCATGAATGGGTCTTTTTTTTTGAGGGTGCAGTCTCTGCCGAGCACCATGAATACCTTCATTCAGTCAGGGCAGTGTTTGCGTTAGTAATGCACAGGTTTAAGGTTATCAGCGCTATCATCAGTGCTAAAACAGAAAACCCGATGAGTCTACACAAAATGCTTCACACTTTTTTTTTTATCAGTGCAAAGAAACTGAATTAGGTTCTTATATTCATGGAGAGGAGAAGAGTTATTCTGTCTGACTGCAGCAAGCATGGGGAGGTCTGAAGTCTCTAAATGATAACGGTGAGAGGCATTAAAACCCTGGAACGCATCTCTTGTCATTTTAGATCTCTTTGGCTATTCAAAAATAGCCAAAGATTCGTGAACATTTGAATGGGTGAATATATTGTTTTAAAGCGAACATTTGTAAAATATTTTGTTCCAGGGATCCCCAGAAGCAAAGATTTGAGTTACAAATGCTCGCTTTAAAAAATATGTATTCAAAGATTTGCAGAAATGTTCACTATTTTAAAAGAAAATTGCAGATCTACAAGCTCATAGCGTGGCACTGCGCTATGAGCTTGTAGATCTGCTATTTTTGAATAGCCAAAGTATAAAATAATGGTTTAACTGGTTACACAGATGTGTTCCCGGTCTTAATGGGTTAAATGAACTATACATCATTGCTGTTGAGTGGAAACCTCGAATGTCCAAAAACGGTACTTCATTGGTTCAATATTTATAAAACCCACCACAGACACACCTGACCACTTTCACTATAATTTATTTATATATTAAATAAGTTAGAGGATCTACAAGCTCACCACGTAGTGCGATGCAGCGCGTTGTGAGCTTGTAGATTTGCTATTTTCGCTACTTTTGTGGGACGCTGTTAGTATGACGAAGTAGAGCATTAATTTACAAGGTTTCTGCCCGACAACAACGATATGTAATATTTTGTGAAATGTGTGTGTGTTTGTGTGTCCTCTAGCCGAATTGAACACCTGAAGTCTCAGAATGACCTGCTGACCATCACTCTGGAGGAGTGTAAGGGCAACGCTGAGAGGATGAGCATGCTGGTGGGAAAATATGAGTCTAACGCTACTGCTCTCAGACTGGCACTGCAGTACAGGTACACACACACACACACACACACACACACACACACACACACACACACACACACACACACACACACACACGAAGGATGTCAGGGAAGAAGTTACATGAATTGCATAACGTCGCTGTCAGGCAGAAACCTTGTACTATATGTCCATATCTTTTTCTTTTTTTTAATGTCATATATCAGTGCTATTGGTCGCCCTTTATTTCAGTCTGCAGGTTTAAATGTTAAATGTTTAACCAATGAACCAATGAAAAGTATTACGAGCTTGTGACTAAATCTCATAATTCCATTGGATCAATTGGAACCCGGTTTCTTTGGGACATACAGGGTTTCTCCCTGACAGCAGCAGGGGGATACATTCTGCAAGGAGCAGCAAGAAAGGGAAAAAAGATGCAGTGCAGTTGAAGGAGGCGACCGCTAGAGATTGGGACAGGGAATTTGTTTTTGTGTTTTCAGTCTTGTCATGCTTTTTTCAGTCTTGTCATGTTTAGCTGATTACAAATACAACATCTGGTCATATGAAAATTATACTCTACAGTGTGTCCTTTCAATTTGCAAGCATGGACATGATGTTTTTGACAGAATATTAATGAGGTTATTTATGTTGGAGTTAATTACATCAAAGTTAGGCATACACCTACAGTATAACATTCAATATATCACAACATGATATATTGTTATACTGTAGGTTTAAGCCAACGTGGTTAAGTGAGGTGCTTTGTCCAATTATAATGATGGAAATGTCTGGCCAGAACCATTGAGTGTTTGAACAATGAAAAGATAAATGATAGGTTCACTTGCCAACATTCCCACAACAATACAGGATTCTGACTCGATTTAAAATACTCTACGTTCCAACCCATAAATCATGGATGTGTCACCTACTATATATTTTTTCAACTGAGTTGGCTAATGGGCAGAAATATCTTTAAAGCCCATATACAGTTAAACCCATATCCCCTATTCAAATTCTTTCTCTTAGCTTGTATAGATGAACCCTTATTAGCATATCATTAGCATTTTATCTAAGCAGTGTGCTTGCCACGGGCCTCTGCTTTTTTATGTGATGGTGGTACCTGATGAGGTATGTCCCTAACCAAGCCTACAGTCAGGAATTTAATTAGATGAACAGATCCAGTCTGCATAAAGTATAGGACTCTGCCTGTCTGTCTAACATTTAGGTGCATTTAAAATACATGTTTGTGTGGGTTATTATTTTATCCTTACTGTGTGTGTGTGTGTGTGTGTGTGTGTGTGTGTGTGTGTGTGTGTGTGTGTGTGTGTGTGTGTGTGTGTGTGTGTGTGTGTGTGTGTGTGTGTGTGTGTGTGTGTGTGTGTGTGTGTGTGTGTGTGTGTGTGTGTGTGTGTGTGTGTGTACATGGTATGCATATATATGTAAATGTATATACGCGTATGTATATAAATACATTTATTATCCCTTTCAGGAATTGGTATGGATGAGTTTAGTGCTGCCATGGGAGAGTGCATGCAGCTTTACTTGTAGGCATGAGAATCTGCAAAGCACTGCAAATACTGTCTGAAGGATGCTGTCTGAACCATTTCTGTTCTGCAACCCTATTTCCTGTGTATATGTGTTTTTTTATCTGACGTGTGTGTGTGTATGTGTGTCTTCCAGTGAGCAGTGCATCGAGGCTTATGAACTGCTGTTGGCTTTGGCAGAGAGTGAGCAGAATCTGGTCCTGGGACAGTTCAGAGCAGCTGGAGTAGGCTCCGTAGGTAAAGAAACACTTTGTTCTTACGTATCCTATATTAACATTGCCTAGAGGGAGGGTTGGTGGACCGATGCTGGACGTCACAAACGTAACATCTGGACTTGCGAGGCGCCCCGTTGCTCCGATCTGTACCAAACTTGGCACAAACGATGTCCAGGGGTCTGCCATGCGCATAGGCACACCGGCTCTGCCAGGGCCCCACAGGGGGCCATAGCAGGCACACTGTTGCCCCGATCCGCACCAAACTTGGCACCAAACTGTTCAGGGGTCTGACATGAGAATAGTCACACCAAAAAACACTAAACAAATTGCAAACATCCAGTATGGGGCACTGCAGCAGCGTTACAGCAGTGTTTAACACTTCAAATGGCCATAACTCGGTGACCATTGCTCTGATCAGCACAATATAGGACTAGATTTGAAGGCCGCCTGAAAATGTAGGCGGCCTTCAAACTAGGGATGGGTATTGGCAACAATCTCACGATACGATACGTATCACGATACTTGGGTCACGATACGATTATATTGCGATACGCATCACGATACTTGGGTCGTATCACGATATTGGGATATATTGCGATATATTGCGATATATTGCGATATATTGTGATATATTGCGATATATTGCGATATATACATATATCACAACTACATATTGTTTATATATACACTACATATTGAGTAGCTGCAGATCTGTGATAGGTTCTTTGAATGTTTTTCATAAAGCCTGTATCTGAAAAAGCAAAAAAATAAAATAAAAAAAATAATCTTTTTTTTTTTTAAATCGCTATACAGTATCGCGATACAGTATCGCGAAATAAAATATCGCGATATATCGATAATATTGCCCATCCCTACTTCAAACGGTTTTAGTTAAGTTATACTTCATTGATTCCAGTGGAAATGTTTGTCCTCTACATTTGCCCCATTCTAACTAGTGCACTAGGTGCAGTGGGCAGCCATGGAGCAGTGCCCGGGGACCACGCAGCTCTAGCCCTGAGGCAGGAGTATGTCCTTAATTTATCTTTGTGTGGTAGGAAACCCACATTAACAGGGAACATGTAAAGACCACACAGAAATACCCTAATTGGGTGCAATCCCAGTAGCCTGGAAACCAGACGAATCTGCCAGTGCAAAAACAAAAAAGCCCATGGCAGATTAGTCTAGACTCGGTTGTGATTGGATTTGGGGGGCCCAATCAGGGCTCAGTATGCAAATATGGGGCAGGTTTATCACCAGAGGCATTTTTTTTATCCGCCCCTTGGAAATGCAGGTTCTACACAGAGATTCCAGACTAATATCTACGCATTGATATTAGTCTGGCCATGCCAGGCTACAAACCCAGGGCCTTCTTCTGTGGGCAACAGTGCTAACTAGGGCTGAGATATATGGACAAAATCTAATATCCCAATATCTTTGGTTATATACCTCAGTATCGATATTTATTGGGACAATAACATTGCGTTGTGACGATAATACATTATAATAAAAGCGAAAAGTTTAATTCATATTATATATTATTACCAGCGTTATGTTGGCTGTGTGGAGACTAAGGTGGATAAATATAGTTCTATACAGTGGCACAGACGAGGTGGATAAGCACATCAACAGAGACACAAAAATGCTATGAAACATACAGTAGGAGAGCCGGTGGAAAAGTGATTCAAATATGCAGTAAGGTGGCTTTCCTTGTCTCGGGGACAAGGTCACAGCTACCACTGATCCAGAGGATCATCTTTGATGATCTATCTCTCTTCAGAGACACTCACTTGGCCATGCGTTTATCATGGGATCTCTCTAAATTGGCTGTTCACTGTTTGTTAGCTAACCACAATATCTTTTTTGTCGTTAATTGAATCAATGAAATGAGTCTCTGTGAGATGTTTCAATAATGGAAAAAAAGGACAGACATTTTACAAATGGTGCTATAGACCTCCTTGTAAGTGAATGGAGTGTGTTCACAACAACATTCTTGCTTGAGCTAGGCATGAATGGATAAGCTCAATACTACAGCTAATGAGAACAATTCTGAACACAGCTGTCAGCTAGGTGATTGTGTGGCAGGGGAAGCAGCTATTCTTTAGACTACTACAGGCTGTGGGGGTTATTCATAAAACACAATGGCAACTGCATTCCACTGAGCAAAAATCTTTTCTGGTAATGAGAACTGACTGAGTCTCGTTGTCACTGCCCTGTGCTCTGCAGATAGGTGCAAATAATGATATCGTTGCTGTCAGGCACAATCCTCGTATCTCCATATTTCTGCTATTTATATTTTCAGAAATCAATGCCCTACAGTACTTCATCATCCTGCAGCGTCACAAAAGTTGCCGGAAATAGCCGATCTACAAGCACACAATGCATTGCGATGCGACGCGTTGAGAGCTTACAGGTCTGCTATTTTTGGAAGAAAAAATGTATAAGTGAAAGCGAAAGTGTGCCTGTGGGTTCGAGGATTAAAGTTCTCGGTCGGTATGACTTTTTTCAGTCATTTGGCTTCCTTAGAGGCCAGCATGTCTTTCTCATGGCTTGTAACCATACACCGTAAAAAAAAATATGGACAGCGTCACGCCATTGGTTTCTACAGACCGTGAATGAAGCCTATTTTGCAGCGATTTCAAATCCACCGTCTTTCTATATCCGGTTGATATCCGGTCCGAACTGTCACACTTCCTATATAGCCTAATTTACAAGCCAATGCTAGCCCCTTGCTTGTAACTTTAACGCTGCTCTGCACCATTGAAAATGACGAGCCCAAAATTAGGGACACCAGATTGAAAGTAGTTAAATGTGTGTGTGTGTGTGTGTGTGTGTGTGTGTGTGTGTGTGTGTGCGCGCACAGGAGATCAGTGCGGTGAGGAGAGCACCAGCCAGATACTCAAGAGGGCCCAGGACAGCAGGAAGACGGCAGAGAACGCAGCCAAGGACCTGCTGACACGTCTGGACGGGAGCTGCGGAGGAGCGGCCTTCACTGTCAGCGGCTGCACTGTCCAGCCCTGGGAGAGTCTGTCCTCCAACAGCCACACCAGGTGAGAGAGAGAGAGAAGGGGATTCACAGATGGAATAGACCTCTGTAGGGTTACATTCTGGGCTTTCGGAGCACAGTCTGACAGCCCTTCGTTTTCTATCGTTAATGCCAATAATGAATGGGATTTTCGGGTTCTGTCTGTCAATCTTTTGGTCCTCTAAATACACAGTGGTGGAAAGTAACTAAGTACATTAACTCAAGTACTGTACTTTACTGTAAGGTATTTTTTACTTGAGTATTTACAATTTTCGAAACCTTTACTTCTACTCCATTACATCTCAGAGGCAACTATTGTACTTTTACTCCACTACAATTATTTGAAAACTTTAGTTACTAGTTACTTTTTAGATTTAGATTTTTATTACTTAACATACATTAACCACTTATCTATATTTTATAGATAAGTGTATATATTTGAAAAATATATATAGCAACAAATAGCAGATCTACAAGCTCACAAGCTTGTAGATCTGCTATTTTCAAAAGATTTGAATACATTTTATGCATATGATACCTTGTGAAATGGGACATTCTGCATAATGAGTACTTTTACTTTTGGTACTTTAAGTATATTTTGATGCCAATACTTTTGTACTTTTACTCAAGTAAATTTTGAATTCCGGACTTTCACTTGTAATGGAGTATTTCTACATTGTGGTATTGATACTTTTAGTTAAGTACTTTTTACACCACTGAAAATATGTGATATTATGATGTTGGAGAAATTGTTACCACAGTGCTTTTGGAAAACAGTTCTCTGAGGTTTCACTATCTCCCATATGGTTGGAAATGTACATAGTGCAAAACTGGCCCTTTTTATTGAATTTTTTATCACACAGACGTGCATAACAGCCCAAGGCATACTGTGCCTCAGTGTAAATGGATCGATATCGGCATCTCTTCTTTCATGTGCTCAGCAACACCTCCTGATGAGCTCAGTTTGACTCACTGTATGATGGGCAAAATACCAGGAAAAAGAAATGTAGAATAATCCAAATAATTCATCACTAAAATTCAGTGGTGGAAAAAGTACTCAAATGTTTTACTTAAGTAAAAGTATCAATACTGCAATGTAGACGTACTCTATTACAGGTAAAAGTCCGTAATTAAAAATGTACTTGTACAGAAGTATTGGTATCAAAATGTACTTAAAGTACCAAAAGTAAAAGTACAAAAATGTTTGAAAATAGCAGATCTACAAGCTCACAACGCGTCGAATCGCGACGCGTTGTGAGCTTGTAGATCGGCTATTTACAAATAGCCTACTGTAGGTATAGAATAGGGCTAAAGTGGTTCATGTATGTTTTATAATGTAATAATTTATACTTTAACTAGTAACTAAAGTTTTCAAATAATTGTAGTGGAGTAAAAGTACAATATTTGCCTCTGAGATGTAGTGGAGTAGAAGTAAAAGTATTGAAAATTGGAAATACTCCAGTAACGTAAAAGTACCTCAAAATTGTACTGAAGTACAGTACTTGAGTAAATGTACTTCGTGACTTTACACCAATGCTAAAATTAAACTTTTTATGTATTTTTTATTTATTTATTTTTACTCGTTACTTTATTATTACTTTCCACCATGAACATCTTTTTGGACTTTTTCTATTTCCCTTATGCAGCTCATTGTGCAGGTTGTATTTTTCATGTTGGTATCCTCGCCGAAGAGCGAGGATACCAACATGAAAAATACAACCTGCACAATGAGCTGCATCTTCGCTGAACATTATGTAGTTGATTTTCGGCAATGCAAACACAGCACATCCTTCCTCAATTATTTGATCAGATATAACCCTAAGTGGTGCAGCAATGGTCCCCACGACGATACATGTCAGATATTGAGTTTGAGATCCAATATTTGATGTTTCATGGCCTTGTGTTGTGATTTGATAATAAGTACAGTGTATTGAGTCATTGAGGACAGAGTGGCATACACACACACACACACACATTTCAATTTCTTTATTTGAGTCCACATTTATAAAATACATTACAGGAGCACAAATATTTTTCAGTTGCTTTTGATGTCCCGCACACTCAAAACAACATGTGTCCCAGTGCTTAAGTCCAAACAAGTTCAGAATATAAACAACAAATGCACATGAACTTATTCACAGTTAACATTGGTGATACACTTCAGTCTGCCATATTACCAACGCCGGAGAAAATATTATGGGTACAGGAAGCACCTTCTCCTCCAAATAGATCGACTGCCTATAATGGAGGAGATTGAGCAATATGTTGCAAGCTGCTTTGCCTTACACTTGGACAACCCCATAATCCTCAAGCCCCTGACCACCAGCCTGTGGACATGGCCCAAGCTGCCAAATATAAAAACAATGAGCTGGCACTTGTAGCCTAGATGTATAATGGCTTGTACTAATGGCTGGTATTTTACTTGCTTAGTAAGGAAAGCTTCCTCTAAACTTGAATCAAAAGTACAGCCAACTTCCAATAGGAAAACCTCTCTGCTGTTCTCATCAATCACAATGACATCCGGTGTGTCTGCAGTTATATTTGCAAATACATGGGGGTCATTGCATTGAAACATTTCTGGTTTCACACAAGAATGTTTGTAAAACACAACAGAGGAATCAAACGTGGGTGACACATCTTTTGTAATAATGTCAACAATTCTGTCATGCCTGGCTATGTACAGTCCTTTGTAAACATTACAACCGTTTAATATATGGGACATGGACTCTATGGTCTGATACTGTCCATGATGTAGGCAGTAAGAGTCATGTTTATTGGGATACCAGATGGACAGATTCAGTTTGGTTGGCAGCACTTGGAGGCGTGCCTTTACCGTGAATCGCTGCGTTTTTAAGAATTGAGTGGGACACGGAGTGATCAGCTGACTGCAGGCAAGCGAGCTTCCCTTGCAGCCGTAGTCCTGTCCATCGCTGTTTCCTCTGTTGCGCTCTCAGCGCTAGAAGGTGCGTGCGCGCCGATGGTAGGGAGCGTGCTTGATGTTCCGTCGCAGCTCACTGTTGCGCGCGCGTTGATTGACAGGTCAGTGATCACAGACTGAGAGACGCTCACCGTCTCGTCGTCCGCTCCTTTCCACTCCAGAGTGACATCAGTCCAGTTACACAGATCGTTCAGATCGGGCCAGTCAGAGTTTACGCCAAAACCAGCTGCGTTGGTGTCCAATTTCCCACTGGGCTTCTTTAAAAACCCAAGGAAGCTGGGGGGGTCGCTAGTTTTTGGGACCTTGCGTCGCTCCAGATCGAGAATAAGCGAGGCTCTGGCAAGCTCTCTGACTGTCTGATCGTCACTGTTAAGCATGTTTAATAGATGGGA
This sequence comes from Gymnoscopelus braueri, assembly GCF_963280865.1. Classification (NCBI taxonomy): domain Eukaryota; kingdom Metazoa; phylum Chordata; class Actinopteri; order Myctophiformes; family Myctophidae; genus Gymnoscopelus; species Gymnoscopelus braueri. The sequence goes on from NC_137611.1 coordinate 29,855,859, forward strand.
AAGGCGCGTGGATATATATGTCCATTCGATATCTGCTACCCCCAGCCCTCCTTCTCGCTTACTGTGGAATATGAGGTCACGGGTTGTGTGTGTGCTCAGGCCAAACCATTCTCTCACTCGCTGTACAGTTTTGTTGTAAATGTCATACAGTACTTTTTTTGGTAAATGAATGTTAGAGAAGAGATGGTGTATTTTGGATAGGGCGACCTGCCCAATCGCCTCTAGCTTCATAACCAGTGGGAGAGGAGAGGAGTTTATTAGGTCTAGCCTGGCCGTGTAATCTTTGACAATCTCGTCCACTTGCGCTGTCCACTCCCCAGCAATATTAAATTTATGGCCGAGGTAGCTGTATGTTTCGTGGCGTGCAAGGACTCTGATTGGTACATTGTTTATTGTAAATGTTGGGATTTTGTCTGATTTGGCGTGATACCATCGATTGCCCCCGCTCCTCCTCTCATAAAAGACAGCACATTTAGATGGTTTTACCTGTAGTCCAGACCACTCCAAAAAAGAGTCAGTCCTGGAAAGCATGTCTTTTATGACTCCTTCGTGTCGGGAACATACGACCACGTCGTCTGCGTACCCCTGCACAGGGTTGGGGGAGTAGATGTTGAGAGGCGCACACTGGCACATCCACTGTATCCACCCGTTGATTGCCAGCACAAAGTTCACTGCGCTCCAGGGGCAGCCTGTTTTTATTCCCAGTTGTAAGGGGATTGGGTCCGTGAGCTGTTTGCCACATATCACCTGGATGAAAGAGTCCTTATAGACGTCCTTGACAATGTCTATGTACACCTGGGGCAGATGGATTTCCTCCAGGGATCTAAACATGATGTCATGCGCCAGGGTTCCAAATGCGTCACGAAAATCTAAAAACACTGCGTAGAAGCGGGATGACTCGTGCTTAAAATCATCGATGCCGGTCTTGAGGCAAAAGGCATGTTCATTCATTCCTTGCCTCTCTATATAGGCTTTTTGTTTTGTGGATAGAATGTTATTTTCCACTAGCCACGGCAGGATGCGAGAGAGGAGGCATTTCATGAACACCTTATACACAGTTGGGAGGAGGGATATGTCTCTCCATGTAGTTGGGTCGTCTCGGATATTATCTTTTTTAGGTATTCTGTGAACGAGGGCTCCTTTCCATGAGTCGGGTACTCTCTTGTTCTCCAGACATACATTAAAGATATAAGTTAAAGTCCTATATGAGTTTGTGCTTTTGATCGTTTCATACGTTACCCCATCTACACCACTTGCTTTATAATTTGGTAACTTGTCAATTACCTTTTTCACCTCTTCCTCTGTGAAATGCGCAGTGTTTGGTAGATGCTCTGGTTCCGATGATGGTATCAGATCAGACCAGGGTGGGGGCGACAGGGGGGCTGCTGATGACGTATGGCCGTTCCCTTGGCATTTCTCCTCATAGTAGGACTGTACGTGCGTAATGTTACTGGAGCAGGGGGGCGGGGCGGGATACTCGCTATTATTCAGGATGATTTCGATTGCTTTTGTCCTTCTGTTTTGCCACAGGTATGAAAGTTTATTGCGTGTTACTTTCCTGGAGTGTTGGCTTTGTGTGGACCCAAGAGAGGGCTGGATTATATCCCTAACAAAGCGGAGTTGTTTCTCAATCCAGGAAGCGAGTGAAGTTGATGTTAGATCCGCAGGGAAAGATTGGCCCACTGGAAGTTTTTTCAGGATACGTGCTGTGTATTTCAAAAAGGGCAATCCATATGATTGTCCACTGAATATGCCATTTCTGTAGTACACCCCGTTGAGAAGTGATACTAATCCCATCCACTTTCCCGGGTCTGCAGACGAAAAGAAATGCTGTTTTTGTTGCAATTTCTTTGTGTCCAATGTTTCCCTAAATGCTCTCTCTGCCGTTTGGAAATCATTCCACTGGAGTTCATTCATAGGCCCAGAGAGTGTTGAGAAGTCTGTGTAGGGAGTTGGTCTACCCATAGCGTCCAAGGTGGGGTCGTAGACAGTCCATGTTTGTTGGTAGATCCTGCCACTTCTCAGTGCTTGTTTGTAGGCGCATCTTATCGCCGACACAGCACACATGATTAAAGCAAGTTTGCAGAACATCTCTGCAACTGACTACCGTACATTAACGGCGGCAGTTACGACGGGTGTGATTGTTTAAGATGTTATAAAAACACACACACACACACACACACACACACACACACACACACACACACACACACACACACACACACACACACACACACACACACACACACACACACACACACACACACACACACAGCTCTGCTAAACACCACAATGACTTTGTAAACCAACTTGTCTTCTCTTCTCGTAGGGTTGTCTTTATATTTAATGCTGCGTGAAGCACTTTGTAACTCTGTTTTAATAAGTGCTGTACGAATATTATTGTTTTTCAGCATCACTGCCATCATCTGTGTAAATAAAATAAGAAAGAGGCAAAACATTTTAAAATAGCCGATCTACAAGCTCACACGAGGCGCTGTGAGCTTGTAGATCGGCTATTTTCACAATATTTATCTGTGGAACCGAGTCAAACAAAATTGAATGCCTACAATTCCAAGTGCTTGTCAGGGTGGGGGGCTCCCCATTTCAAATATGATAATTTGGGGGGGGTGAAGGTTGAGAAGCACTGATCTATATTTGACAACATGGTTCTTCTCTTCCTCTCCAGCACCACCAGCTCCACGGCCAGCTCGTGCGACACAGACTTCTCCAAGGAGGACGAGCAGCGGCTGAAGGACTACGTCCAGCAGCTGAAGAACGACCGCGCGGCCGTGAAGCTCACCATGCTGGATCTGGAGAGCGTGCACGTGGACCCGCTCAGCCTGGAGGTCAAGCCCCGCGGAGAGACACACCGCCTGGACCTGGAGAATGCCGTCCTCATGCAGGAGCTGATGGCCATGAAGGTACTGTTGGAGGAATATAGGGGGAAAAAGGTACTAATTGATGCAGCAGTTCTCAACCTTTTCTGGATCAGGGCCATCTTGGAAATCTCGAAAATGCTCCACGGCCCAACCATCGGACCACTTAACACGGCAGCCGGTCAGATGGGTGGGCCGCGTGCATTTTTATTTTAATGATCAACCAATCGACTGGGTTCCGGCTTGGATCAATGGAACTAACGTAGTATACTTTGAGTTCCTATTTATCGGCATCACAACGAAAACAATATTATACTTATTATATTTTTATTCATGTTTTTTTACCATTAAACTATTTTTGCCACTTATATGTTCCATCAGTGGGCCCCGGCCCACAGGTTGAGAACCACTGCCCTAAATACTTAATTAATCGCAATGTCCTTCTGACGACCTTGAACGGTCAAAACGTTGTACTACTCCCATTAATAAAGTATTTAGGGAGCTCTTAAGACTGTGTGCGGATTTTGTTCTTTTATGAAGGTAGGAGGAACATAGGAATAAAACAAATTGGTACTAATTAATATACTGTACATACAGAAACATGGGTACTGTACTTATTCCTATCATGATAGATATGATGATCACCATTGGTTGTTGTGTGAGGTTATCCAACTGAGGGCCAGCAGTGTGTCAGGGGCCTGATACTGAGGACCAGTGGTGGAAGAAGTACTGACCACAACACCACAATGTAGAAATACTCTGTTAAAAGTAAAAGTCCGGTTTTCAAAATGTACTTGAGTAAGAGTACAAAAGTATTGGCATAAAAATATATTAAAGTACCAAAAGTTAAAGTACCGTAGTCATTATGCAGTATGTCCCATTTCACAAGTTCGTCGTGTATAAAAAACCTTTTGAAAATAGCAGATCTACAAGCTCACAACGCGTCGCAAAGTGAATGTATGTTTTGTAAAAATCTTCAAAGTAACTAGTAACTAAACTTTTCAAATAATTCTAGTGGAGTAAAAAGTACAATATTTGTCTCAGAAAAAGTATAGAAAATTGGAAATACTCCAGTAAAGTAAAAAATACCTCAAACTTTTACTTAAGAACAGTACTTGAGTACATGTACTTACCCTGCCTCACCCTATCCTCTCCTCTCATTCTCCTCTCCTTCTCCAGGAGGAGATGGCGGAGCTGAAGGCTCAACTGTACCTCCTGGAGAAGGAGAAGAAGGCGGTGGAGTTGCGTCTGAGCACGAGGGAGGCGCAGGAGCAGGCCTACCTGGTGCATATTGAGCACCTGAAGTCAGAGGTGGAGGAGCAGCAGGAGCAGCGGAGGCGTTCGCTGGGCTCCACGGGGAGCGGCAGCAAGGACAAGTCCTCTGGAGCCAAGGTGAGCGTTCTGTCTACACTCAAAACAGTCTAGTTTAAAATGTATGTAACTAGTGCTGGGTAATTAACTCATTCCCTGCCTAGAACGTAAAAAACGTAATTATTTCCAATTACCAATTCTGCCAAGAACGTAAAAAAACTTTTTTTTTTTTTTTTCACAATTTGACCCAAAGACCAAGGAGATATGATTTTTCGAAGATCTAGACTCCTATCCACTTCCTTGTTAACTTAAAACTTTAAAATTCTGTATCTCGGCTCCTGAGTACTTTTTTTTCAATGAAAAATCTCTGGCAGTGGGCATACGCGGCCAGAAATAATTCAGGCAGTGAATGAGTTAACCAAAAATATCAAAACCGATGTTAACTCTTAAACTGCCAGAGCATATACAACTAAATAAGGCCCAGACTGCCAGCGATTTTTCGATTTTCTTACCTTTTCAAGTAGTCACAGAATATTTATTTTAAAAAAAAATCATCGAGACCTCCCACTCGCCTGTTATACGCCGTTAAAAATAGCATGTTTCGGCAAAAATACATAAAAAAAAAAAAAGAAAACTACACAGGAGCCGAGATAGAGGAACTATTTTGTTTTTTGAGCCCTCGCAGAATTCGACAAGTTAACTCGTCCATGGCAGTCAATGAGAGAGAACCAATAACTGAGTTATAACCGATTAATAGTCAATGCGTTTTTGTTTTAAGAAGAAAGATATATTACAAATATTTTATTTTATAATTTTAATAATCGATTAGTGTGATTAACCACTTAGCCCTGCATTATATTTTGTTGTACAATGGTGGTGTACAAAAATAGTGAAAATAGCCGATCTACAAGCTTTTAGATCGGCTATTTTCACCACATATATATATTTAAATAATCGTTCATTAATCGTAATCAAGGCAAACGTTTTAAATAATGGTGATATTGATTTGAAGTCATATCGCCCCCAGCCCTTTATGTAACCTCACCATCTAATAGGAGCCTGGGGCATGCAGATGTCATAACTTTACATTTTGAAATAAATACAATCTTTATTTAGAGCAGCTTTCAAAAACAAACGTACACATTTCTTCACGGTTGCCAGAACAGTGGTACAGAACATCTCACAGCAGATGATCAACAAACTGAAAAACAATAAAACAACAGGGGTGTAAAAAAGCCTGAAGGAAGTTTATAAAAGTGTGTTTTTTTCGAAGACGTATAAAAGAACAGAAGACAGAGCTCTGGCTAGTATATAATCTCCTCAGGCAGGTCGTTCCAAACCCTTGAGACCAGTGGTGGAAAAAGTACTCAAATGTTTTACTTAAGTAAAAGTGCCAATACTGCAATGTAGAAGTACTCTGTTACAAGTAAAAGTCCAGAATTCAAAAATGTACTTGAGTAAAAGTACAAAAGTATTGGTATCAAAATGTACTTGTACTACAAAATGTACTACAAAAAGTACAAAGAAATTTGAAAATAGCAGATCTACAAGCTTACAACGCGTTGCGATGCGACGCGTTGTAAGCTTGTAGATTGGCTATTTTCAAATAGCCTAGGTATAAAATAGGGATAAAGTGGTTAATGTATGTTTTATAATGTACTATATTTATATCTGCAAAGTAACTAGTAACTAAAGTTTTCAAATAATTGTAGTGGAGTAAAAGTACAATATTTGCCTCTGAGATGTAGTGGAGTAGAAGTAAAAGTACGGAAAATTGGAAATACTCCAGTAAAATAAAAAATACCTTTACTTGGGTAAATGTACCTAGTTACTTTACACCACTGAAGTTTATAAAAGTGTGTTTTTCGAAGACATAAAAGAACAGAAGACAGTGATCCGGCTAGCATATATAATCTCCTCAGGCAGGTTGTTCCAAACCCCTGAGACCCTAATGGCAAAGGTGAGGTCACGTTTACTCTTAAGTCTAGACTGCCAGATGGGCCCTGCCTGAGGATTTAACGTTGCGGTCTGCCGCATTGGAGAGCTGCCTTCTGGAACAAAGACACGCATTCACGTTGTTGATGTTGGTGAAGTTCTAATAGCCCATATTAGAATGTTGCAGATGATACGTCACTAAACCAATTATTTGATTACTAAAAATGTCTGATTAATCTTCTGTCATTCAATTATTTGATTACTAAAAATGTCTTTTTAATCTGCCTTCATTCAATTATTTAATTAATTGAATTCTTATCGCATTGCTTCAGTGAGGCTATATTATGTCATTGCAATTTGATGAGATATCCAGTAAATGGTCTAGCTGGTTGTCAGAGATCAATTCCAAATTAAATTAAAATGTGTAGTCTATCTTATACACAGTGCACAGTGAACCAAAAATATTTTCACTTCAACACAACATATTGACAGGAGGAATGTAGAACATTCTAACAGGTATTGAATTGATCAAGAAAGTAAAATTCAACTACTATCATAATTGGTAGCACAGTATATAAAGTGTGTAACACCTCCACCCCTGCAAATGGCTTCATTTTGTATAATGCACCAGTCAATTTATACTAAAATGTTTTTAGTATACATTTTGCAGGGTTTGGCTTATCTTCCTATCCTTGTGGGGACATTCGGTCCTCTTGAGGACATACGTGTGTCAACGCACAGGCACACACAGGCCACGCAGCGGTACATGTGACATCATTCCATTCTGTCACATCCTGTGATCAGAGCAATTCATCACAGGAGCCATGCACACATATACGCACAGACGCAAACACATATTAGACACATAACCTTAATGCCATCGTCCACGCCCTGCAAAGGCACTTAGCCAAAGTGTCACTGTCACTATAAAATCAACCATCATCAGCAACCCACCCCCTTTACCTCATTCCATCCATTCTCCTTTTCCCCTCATATCCCCCATTTGGCATATACCAAGCCATCCATCAACATCCCACAGATGGGACATCCTTTAGTCTCAGTCACATTAATGTGACCTAGTCACCATCCATGGAATGGCTTCAAATTGTTCCTTGTCCTTCTGTCTCTCTGCCGAGATAGGCCTCAGAAATCATCTTTAGAAGGACAAGAAAACAGGGCGAGTCAATCACACTTAGCTATATGAATAGTGAAAACCAATCACATGTTATTTACAGTATGTTGCTGTGTGACTAAGTGTTAAGTTTATGGGTATGCCTGCTAGCAGTAACATTTTTACATACACTGCTGCCCTCTTGTGGACAAAGTGGGTTTGTGAACGTTTCTTCAGATGGTGGAAACGACTGAATGTGATTTTGTCCATTACATAGCTGCTGCTCAGGCAAAACCAGTCACCTGTTAGTGTCTGTCAACACATTTGCTCCGTAAGACGATAGAAGGTCCATGTGGCAATGTAGGAATCAACAAGTAACATAACATTTTTCACCTCACAGCCATATTTTGATTTTTTTGTCTCTTCTAGGATGGAGGAGATTCTCCAGCCATCAGCTTGTCAGAGTTCAGAACCATGAATGACAGCGACCTGGCTGCAGAATTGACCAATGCACTCAAGCGGTAAGGCTCATTTATTAGTTGCCTAAAATGATTGGCTTTAAAGGAAAACATTTCAGGCATCAGGGTTTCATTGGTATCATTGGTATTTATTAGTAATATATTAGGTATGAAATGATTGCTTTATGTTGTTGTAATGTGTGTTTGCGTTTGTCAGGGAGAAGAAACTTAAGTGTCGTGTGCAGGAACTGGTGGCAGCGCTGGAGAGGCTGACCAAAAGCAGTGAAGTCCGACATCAGCAGAGCGCAGAGTTTGTCAACGACCTCAAGCGGGCCAACAGGTAACCATGGAAAGGTTTATTCTGCATCCATTCTGCATTTGTTTCTGTTGATTGAAATGATCAGTCTGTCACACATTTTAACTTAGTTTGTAATGTATTAGATAGCATAACCTAGGTGACTAAGCACGGTGTATTTCATGCTAATAAGCCTCTTATACATAAGATGTATTTTATTTTGAAATAACCTGATGTAAGATTCGCTGGCCTCACCACACAGAATTATAGGATAGTAACTAAAGAACCACTTGACGTTTCCTTGTCATTTCACCAAATCAAGAAGCCAAACGAGGATGATTCCGATCCTACTGTAATCATATTTCCAAAACTGCTACCTAGCTAGGAAGCTTCCTTGCAAATGAGACAATGTCCGTGCAAATGTTGAACGATGTTTTCTTTTTTTCCTGTCTGGGTTTGATGGTTCTGCAGCAACCTGGTCGCAGCCTACGAGAAGGCCAAGAAGAAACACCAGAGCAAGCTTAAGAAGATGGAGGGCCAGATGATGGGCATGGTGGAGCGCCACGACACCCAGGTGCGAATGCTCAAACAGCGCATCGCCCTGTTGGAGGAGGAGAACACACGACCTCACACCAACGAGACGTCGCTATGAGGACACACACAGGGGTAGACAGACACACGTCGTCGAGGCCCCGTGGAGAGGACGTAAACAGAGTCTGTCCGCAAGAACAGCAAAATGGAACTCGTGATGGACCTGCGGTTGTTTGACATCCTCGAGGTGTTGAGAGGTTGTTGATGTCGGGATGGTGCTGGGCCAAGACTGTATGTTAACACGTTTATGAATAATATCCCAGCGCTTTAGATGGGGCGAGAGAACACAAAGAGAGGCTTTTCCAAGTGCATTCGCTCCCCCAGTGGGTTCACCGAGCCTCTTTGTGCCGAAAAGTCTTGCAGAAAGCACGAAAGAAACAAAACTGTCCCCTTCATTTCTGTCCTCATGTTCTTACCTCTGGTAGGGTTTTGCGACTCCAGAGCCATTCCCATGGGTCATACTCTTGAGTAAAGATAGCGATGTTCCCTTGTGTGCACAGACTGGCAGACAGAGGGATGCCAGTGTGTTATGGTTTTCTGTCTAGTACAGAGGTCTTCAACAGGGGGTCCGGGGACCCCTAGGGGATCCTCAGAGCTACTATAGGGGGTCGGGCCAAATCTTTGTGTGATAGGATTTCTTTTTTACATTAACCACTTGAACCCTAGAATCCCTATTCTGAGGGGAACATTAGCCGAAAATAGCAGATCTACAAGCTCACAACGCCTCGCGCTGCGAGGCGTTGTGAGCTTGTAGATCGGCTATTTTCGGCAAAGAGGTTTGGCGTAGGGGGGGAAGAGGAGCGAATCGAGTACTAGTAATTGAAGGTTTAAGTGGTTAAATGTCTGAAATGAACAAAAAAACTAAATTTACACAACTCTGATGATAGTCAATGAAGCTATCTATGAAATCTATGAAAAAGTTAAATCTGCAACACAATTGTAAACAATGTAGTGGGGGGGGGGAAACGTTGAAGACCCCTGGTCTAGTAGAACATCCAGGGACTACTTTAGACCCCGTGACACATGGAGAATGCCATGAACTGTGAGAGATCACACACCTCTCCGTGTGCAGTACGGAGGAATCCCACAGTGAGGCTGTCTTGTCTTGTCTGTGTGATTGAATACAAGGTCTTTCCCTCCTTCCTGTGGTCCTACTGCGTGGATGATGGACACAGTTTGCATTCACTGTACAACGACGCAAGCTGAAGTGAAGACAAGAGAAGGATGGCATTTCAACAGACTATACTATACAATACTGAACCACAAATACAAATTGTGTCATTTTTATATTTCTTAAGAGCACTATTATACGATTTGTATTCTCTTCTACGGGCTATTTTACCAGAGTCTAACACACAGTTTACGCTACAGTGTCACTAATTTAGCTTTGATATGCCTTTTATTGTCTTAAGGTTGGACAACTTATTATTTTATATCGGTGTAATTTTTCTGCCTGTTGAAGTTAAATTCACTCTTAAGGCTGACCATCATGATTGCCAGTCCCTGAACAGTCCTGCATAAATGGAACACGTTAAGTTTAGTGGGCAGTGTCCCTTATATTTGAGAACGTCACAACAGCTTGGTCATGTTCTGGACCATTTTGTAGGGTTGCACAATTCATTAAAAATATATATAGTTGCTGTTGGGTGGAAACCAAAACTGTTAATTTTCAGGATTCAAATAAAAGAAATCGATCTACAAGCTCAGCTTTGAGCTTGTAGATCGGCTATTTTTGCTACTTGTTTGTGACACTGTAGTATGAGGCATTCATTTACCAAAAAAATAATAAAACATGAAAAGTTAAAATATGGAGATAAGAGGTTTCTCCCCAACAGCAACGTACTGAATTGAAAAAAGAGAAAAAAGTTCCTAAGCAAAGTAATTTGGCATCACAAAATCTCAGGCTTTACCAAATCAAGCTCCATGCATAAAAGAAGAGTTTCATTTCAAATGATATCTGAGATTGCAACATTTTTGCACACAGAGAGAACTTTTGTTAAAAAGGTTTTGTTCACATTTTACCATTCATGTACACACTCTGAACTAAAGCTCATCAAAAGAAACGGATTTGTTACATATTAAGATCTCAAGCTAAATCTAAGTTATGTCATACCTTGTTTTGACTAAGATTTGCCTGTACCTATACTGTACCTCACGATTCCCGGTAAGGGTCCATTTGTTTCCATTTGTACTTTCTCATAGTTCTATACCTGTAAGGGTCCATTTGGTTCCTAACTATCAATCATTCAGCTGGGGACCCTGGAAGCCTCTCAAGGACCCCTGGGAGTCCTCGAACCCCATGTTGAGAACCAGTGACATAGACTCTAGACTCTCTCATGCTTCACAGTGCACCTGCTGGACATTAACACAATACCACCCAATATACAGTATATTTACCACACACACACACACACACACACACACAATCAGGAGGCTTTACAACCATTTTTCAGGGAATATTGACCTGATCTGAGCGTCAGGTCTCCTCAACCAATGGAGGCGCTGATTGTCTCTCTCTCTCTCTCTCTCTCACACACACACACACACACAATTTCACTACAGTGTACGTACATTGCCTGGATTGTATCTTAACGTTTTACTGGAAAATAAATGCCAGCAGTAGTCTCCTGTCCTAGGGATGGGGAAATGGTGCCAGACTGTATTTACCTGTAAGATCCGGATAATTATCCTGTTAATTTAACCCCAGCACCGTATTCTGGGGAAAACATTAGCAGAAAATAGCAGATCTACAAGCTCACAACACAAACAGAAACATCATAGAGCCCTGAGGGACTCTGGTCAACCAAATATGGGGTTTAAGTGGTTAACTCTATGTACAAATGTAACCATCCATTTGGTTACATTTATTCACTCTCAGATTTACACATGCATACATGAGAGGATTTTACTGTGTAATACGCAGTGTTAGGTGTGAGGATATTAACCTTGTTTTCTTTTAACCAAAGACAGTTTTCATTTGTATTATTGAATGACTTGCATATATGTACATTGTGTTTTTTATATAAATATAAATGTGAACATTGAATGATTACAGCAACAAAATGTCCTGGTCCAGTCAAATTCCTGAGTGGTGGTTTTACTCTTGAGAGTGTAAACATAATACCATAATAACATAATAAGAGTCCATGTTAACACTAAGGATTTTACAGTGAGTTAGGAAAGATATAAATTGGATATGCCTTTTGTCATAACCTCAAAGTGTGGCATACTGCCTTACACACACACACACACACACACACGCACAGTCACCGACTGATGAAGTGACACTGGTGGTTCCTTTTAGTTTTAAAGACCCCCGAGAATTAGGCCACGGACCCCCATAACTCTGAGAGTGTACAAGTGGAACCAAATGGACCCATTTGGTTCCATTTGTACACTGAGTTACAGACTAGATTGACTATCTATCAATCATTTAGTTGACTGATGAAGTTACAGAATTGTTCAGCCGGTTGGCCTAACAACGATTAGCCAATCACAGAGCAAATCATCCCTCCAGGCTACAGGATGTAGTCTATTGCAGTAACAACCTTTTCTTATCATTTGCAGGGCTCGACAGTGTGTGAGTATTTGCCCCTAAAACAAGAACAGTGTGTGAGTAAAGATTTCACTTGCACGTGCACTTAAAAAAAAGAAAGAAATACAAATCTTAAAAAAGTGCGTTGCCAATCCATGGCAAGGCACAGCCGGCCTGTGAACCAGAATGTTATAGGTTTGATTCCTATCCATTGTGTGAAAGTATCGACACATTTGGAAAAAATATATATATATTCTTTTTAAGTATTAAATATAAATCTTTCTCATGGGGGGCCCTGACACTACATCTTTTCACATGGGGGCCTTGACCTCAAAATGTTTTAGGTCCACAGATATCATAGATAGCACTAGCGATTTGTTTACATTCGACCGCATGGCTCATTTGCATAAGATGTTTACCGTATTGATTTGATCCCACTGTTGAGGGTTAGGGTTATGTTTTATATATTTTGTTTAAGACTTACAGTAGGCTGCCTTGCCCCACTGGAATACAGTGACTGATATGAATTAATAATATACTGGACCATACGTAAAATGAAGAATACCTTGTGATGTCGGTGACATTTTATTACAAATGAAAATAAAAATAAGAAACGGCGCAGTAACAATACATTTTCGTATAGCAGCAATTTTGCATGTAGGCCTACAATATAAATATATATTGTCTGGCGGAAACCTCATTATGGCCAAAACTGTTACTTTTCAGCATAAACATTCTGCGTTCGGAAATTACGCACCTGAGCACACTAAAAAAACTGCAGATTCAGCAAAAATAGCAAAAAAAAACAAGACTCGCGCAACATCATTTGGCAAGACACCATCTCCCGTTTACTTCCTGTATCTGCATAGTCTCGCGTAGCTTTCTGCGTGAAGTGGGCGGACGCCAACCTGCTTCCGGTCTCCGAAAAAGGCGTCCGCCCACTTCACGCAGCTAGCTACTGTACGCGAGACGCGAGACTATGCAGATACGGGAAGTAAACCGGAGATAGTGTGTCTTGCCGATTTTTGTTGCGAGAGTCTTGTTTTTTTTGCTATTTTTGCCAAATCTGCTGTTTTTTTAGTGTGCTCCGGTGCGTAATTTCCGAACGCAGAATGTTAATGCTAAAAAGTAACAGTTTTGGCCATAATGAGGTTTCCGCCAGACAATATATATTTATATTTATATTGTACATGCAAAATTGCTGTTATACGAAAATGTATTGTATTGTTTGTATTGTTGTAAAATGTATTGTTTTTAAGGACTTTCAAAAAGCGTTAAGCAGAATGGGGTCCGGGGACCCCCAGGGGTCCTTGGGGGGGTTCCAGGGGGTTCCCAGCTAAATATTATTAAATATGGCTCTTTTATAGCTACTTTTAACTTTTTAATGGATCCTATCTATGTAAGTAAAACCTGATAAAAGTGTCAAACTCCCAAAATCCACCAGAATACTGGAAATTACAACTACTCTGTTAAACATTTCCTGGGGGGTACCCCCAACGTGGTCAAGAGCAAAATCTCCTGTTATCGGACGGTCTGAGGTTGGCAGGTATGCTGCATAGTGAGCCGAAGGTTACAGGTTCAAGACCCGATTGCTGCAGTATGATCCTGAGCAAGACATACTCTACTGCAATTATTTGGTAATAATATTGGTACTTTTACTTGTAACAAAGTATTTCTACATTGTGTGCTACTATTTTCTTAAGTACACAATGTGACTACCTTTTCCACCACCGCTGGTAATAACAGAGAAACAGAGCATTATAAATCTCTGAACTTTTAAAGGAGTACAATTCTAAAACTATGAAACATTTCAAAGATTCCTTTTCAAGCAAACATGTCCACATTAAGATGAACATTTTAAAGTTTGAATGGGGGTTCTAGGTGTAAGCATGTAGGACTAGTAGCCTGCCAAAGTTTGTACTTTTTTCCCTTTAAATGTCCATTGCCACATTGACAATGCATTGGGCGCTTAAAGTTAAATATTTCAAAAACTACAAATCATTTCAAAGTAAAACATCTCAAGGATGCATGTCCACAGTAAGGTGGAAATTTTGAACTGTGAATGGAGTTTCTAGGTGAAAGTATGAGGTCTGAGGTTGGCAGGTATGTAGAAAAGACAAAATAGCTTCTCCTTTGGGCTTATTCTTATGCTCTCTCCCTGGCTGTTGCAATTTCCCATTGTAAACACTAGATGGCAGTCTCCTTCTTCTTACACAAAGATACAGTTCGTTTGTAATACTGTTCAGAATCTAAGGGGTGTGGTATAGAATGCTTATGTAGCTAATTCATTGCATTATGGATATGGAAGAATAGAATGAAACAGACTAGAACACAAGCATAGAAATAACTTTACACAGACTTGCATAGCTAAATATCAGCTCCACCATACCTGGTTAAAGGTTTGTTCTGTAGGCTGGAGGTGGCTCTGTACTGTAGATGTCAGCTGTCCTGGCGGGGGGAGGTCAAACTGAACAAAATTGTGGCGGTCCCCCCTGCAGGTTGAACCTGCAAGGTCAAACTTCACCATTATACAAACTGGCAATCTCCCCAGACCATGCCTAACACTCACCTCCGCATCTATCACCACCAGGCAGGGGTAGAAAATAGTCGGCAACACCTAGAGCATGAATGAGCATTTTGATTTGCTTGCATGTTGGAAAATGCCATATAAATCATGAAGAATAAGCACCGTAAAAGCCTTCCACCCTCACTCCTCCCATGCTTCCTTCCTTATCTTCCTCTGTCTCTTGCAATTTTTCAATGACTTCACCTTCAACATCATTCAGACATAATTCCCTTTCCCCTCATTATTGGGTCTGTCACCAGGTATCCATCCATTTGTCAAGTTAACTTTACGTTAACCTTTGAACATAATAAAATGTTAACTACAGAAGTGTTTCCAAATAGACTGCCAGAACATCTTGTAGCCACATTAGAAAACACATCCATGAGATTTATGAGAACAATTACAGTAGTATTGGGCAAAATGACCGCAGAAAATACAGTAGGTTATTATTTATTCAACTAATCAATTTCCATCACTATTTTTTTCATACAGGGGAGGAACACACTTACACATCAAGAAAGCACAAAAAACATTTTCTATGATATTGTGGAAATCAAAATTGGTGATACAAATATGTATGTTTTATAGAAATGCTTGGATGGCAGCTTATAGCTTATCTCATCTACCTTTGCCTGCAAACTCCTCAGCTTCTATCTCAGTGTAATCTCACTTCCACGCTCACTCTCCACTTATTCAATTCCTCTTTCTATATATCTATGCCTGGTGCCAGGCGGAGGGATCTGCTTGATCCCTCCGCCTGGCACCCCCCCCCACCCCCTCATAATTTCCACCCTGTCTTTCTCTCGTCACCTTCCTTTACCTCAAAACCCCATTATCGCCCTCCCAAAGATAGCTTCACACTTGAGCCAAATTTATGTTCCGTCGTATGATGGTGGCGTGCACCAAGGATCTCACAAGCTCCCAAGCGTCGCTTGTGAGCTTGCAGATCGGCTATTTTTGGTGCAAAAAATTATAAATTATGATTTACTAAACGTGTCATTCCCTCTTCCCACATTCTCTACCTCTCCTGCTCTGTACACAGTGGAAATATGTATTAAACAAACAAACAAAAAACACAATGTGAGATGTCACTTCTACTCTGCCTATGACACCAGGACCATGATACTGACACCAGGATACTTGGTCAGTATGCTGGTGTCAGTATCCTGGTGTCGTTATCAGGGTCCGTATCATGGCCAGTATCCTGGTGTGTGGTGTCAGTATCTGTATGTCTGTACCCCAAAAGTAGACCAATCACAGCTCATGCTGCTACGTGCATGACACCACAGGAAAGAAAGTTTGTCTATGTGCATTAGTGTGGTGTTGCCACTGAACACCACATTGTGATTTGCGCTGCTTCATTCACAAAATGAACCGGACAGGGAGGTCCTGGCAATATTAGCCGCTGTGTCCTGTTCAAAACAGACAACTCTCCAATTTCTCCTTCTGTATCCTTCTTCAAACCCACCTGCAGTTGCCTTCCTTTATGCTTATACTTGGTTGCATGGCAAAGTTGTGCACCGAAAAGGCCGATCTATCCGATAGATTGGATATTTTCAGTGTGTGACACCTGCATAACTAAGTATAATTCAGGTTTTATGCCCCTCTCTCTGTTTTTCTCTTCTCCTACCTCCACCAGTGATCTTTTGCATCAATACAGCATGGAGCCTGCATAATTTAAATCATCTTTAACACATGCACAGCAGGTGATGGCAGGTTTCGTGTGTGTAAGCATACGCACACACACAAAAAACTGCACACTGAACAATGCATGGTGTGATGCATTTTTTATACAGAGTCTCTTCCTGTTTCATTATTCACTACTCCGGATGAGACAGGGTTAACCTTTGAACTGGCTCTTGTTTTACAGCTTCATCTGGCATTTATTGGGCTATAACTGGTTCACTTCGAGGTACATTACCTGCAGTATCTTAATGCTATGTAGTGGCTCATTATGTGTGACTATTTGTGCGTTTGTGCAACATGGCGTGCATGTAACCAACTCTTCTTCATGGCGGGGCCGGCCGCCTGGGTAGTGGGCTTCTTCCTCCAGGCTCCGGCTGTCCCCACCCATCAGGCAGGAGTGCAGCTCCTCTGCGGTTGCGAGGCTGGTGTCCAGTGGTGTAAAGTAAGTAAGTACTTGTACTCAAGTAATGTACTTAAGTACAATTTTGAGGTATTTTTTTACTTTACTGGAGTATTTCCAAATTACAATACTTCTAAATATTGTACTTTTACTCCACTACAATTATTTGAAAACTTTAGTACTAGTTACTTTGCGGATATTAATTATTATATTATAAAACATACATTAACCACTTTAGCCATATTTAATACGTAGGCTATTTGAAAATAGCAGATCTACAAGCTCACAAAGCGTCGCATTGTGAGCTTGTAGATCTGCTATTTTCTGACATTTTAGTACTTTTACTTTTGGTACTTTAAGTACATTTTGATACCAATACCTTTGTACTTTTACTCAAGTAATTTTTTTATTCCGGACTTTTACTTGTAACGGAGTATTTCTACATTTCAGTATTGATACTTTTACTTAAGAAAAACATCCGAGTACTTTTTCCACCACTGCTGGTGTCCCTCCTCAGCTGGTCCACGTAGGTCAGCCGCCTTCTCCCCCGCAAGGCAGTCAGTCCCCTCTTGGGCTCCCACAGTATAGTCAGGCAGGCGGCAAGCTCAGCCTGTCGGACACAGAGTCCAGCAAACCTTGACGTTGTCTGTTACTCAGCATGTCGTCGTAAAGGTTAATGTTACGTAAAAGGTCCTGCCATGAATGTGTCAAGGGCCATGCTCAGCTTGCGGGTATAGCTGCTGTCTAGTGACTCCCCGGGCCTTGGTCGGGAGGGTCCAGTAGGTCTCTGAACCGTACAGTAGGACAGACTCAATTGTTGAGAGAAACAGCAGTCATTTTTAGAAGATGATCGTATGCAGCCCATATTAAAAATTAAATTGTAATAAGGCACGTTTTTTTTCAATCATATTAGCAGCATGTTAGATATTATATTGGTTGCCCCAGCCCCAGCCATAGTGCTACTATAGGCATGTGCTTCTGTAAGCCAATATGCAGAGAAATTCTACCTGGGGGATGAAACCCTAGGATGATTTTGTCATTTTTTTCCCGGTTCAGGTTGAAAAACCACAGCAGGGTAAAAAAAAACATGGCAGGCTGCATAGGACTGACTTTACAGTGATGTAAGCAAGTTGAAGCAACACAGCTGCAACTAATCAACTAATAACGTGTGTGCTAGATTTAGATGTGTCAATGAGCATCAAATGTATTGTTGACTATTGTCTATGCTTGATGGCTCTGGGTACATGTAAATCTAGCACACCAATTATTAATTAAATCGCCTGCATCTGTGTTGCTTACTACCCTGCCATGTTTATACCCTGCTGTAGTTTTTAACCTGAACTGGAAGACAAACGTCAAAATTAGACTAGGGATCTCAGACATATGCATTCACTGCATGGGCCTCACAACATGTCAGGGCCTATAGCGTAGGAACCAATCAGATTAAATATAGTTTCGTACTGTGGGCTTGTTAAAATCAGTGGGGGACAAAGCATATACTCCAAGTAAATACTCTATAAGTATAGTAATAAGTATTCAAAAGTACAAATTACGAAGTACATCTTCAGAAATTGTCTATGCCAAATCTCTTCCCCAAAAATAACCGATCTACAAGCTCACAGCGTATCACATTGTGAATTGTTGTGAGATTGTAGATCTGCCATTTTTGGCGAATGTTTGCCTATTATGACATGCTCAGAATAGGGACACTAGCGTTTAAGTGGTTTTCATCTTCTCAGTGTCTACTTTGAGGCATTATAAACAAACATTTTCAAACTATTTACCCAAAATTCTACATTTAAGAAATATAAAAAAACAGCAAATCTACAAGGGAGAACTCATTTACCTTTATATTCACAGCATGTGACAGTGTTATCAGGATGACTCTCTACCGTACAGATTCCTTGCTTCAGAGGACCCCAGCTGATTAGAAAACCCTCACCTCCGTCTTTGCTATAGACCAACAGGTCACATGAGCACTTATTACCATGGTGACAGACAGATTATTCTGTGTCTTAATGAATAATAATGTAAGTAATGTCACAGGGGCTCGTTAACCAATCGGGGTGTCGGGATATGTCTCGTTAGCCAATCAGAGGATTCAATTAGTCATTCTCTCTCAGCGGTAATAAATGAACTTGCTTTTGGGCACATGGCTCTTTATAGTTCATTATCACATCCCATTCTGGCACGCACAGCCTGAGCAGTTAATAAGATTGACGGTGCAAAAGCTCATCTCCATTTAGACCAAGAAATGAAGGAGGAATGTGGGAGCGAGAGCAGGGCCGTGATAAGGGTTCCAGAGATGGCAGCATGTTAGTCACTGATGCCTTCATGAAAAATTACAATAGCTTGTTTTCAGCTGTGCAACTGTCAATGCATTGCTTTACCAAATCTCATTATCTCAAGACTGTACATTGCAATGTCATGTACAGAATTAAAAAAACAGCAGGGGTTGTGTTTCTGATTTTATTTTATTTTCTTTTAATGGTCGAAATTGCTCGTTCTAGTAGACATTATATTCAGGAGGATCTGTGTACAGTATATGCCTGTTTAAAATTGCTTGTAAGTTTGTATTTGTCAAAATATTAAAAAGCAATAAAAAAGATGAACTGAAATGTCAAAAAACTGCAGAGGTTATTTATTTTCAGTTGAGATCAAATTCTCTGGAGATCTTTTCCTTTTTTTCCCCCACTTTGTGGATCAGAAATGTTCAAAATGAAATTATTTGGAGATTTACACCGAAAAATAAGGTGGTACTGTCATTCACCAAGTGTAATGAGTCCAAATTTAACCCATTTGCCCAAATAGCAGATATGTAGATAAGCTATTTTACTATGTAGGATTGAAGTGGCTACGTCTCACATTTTGTTTTCACATATTTGGAGTGGAATGTGAAATTATGGAGTGGCCTACCAGCAAATGAATAAAGGGGATGAATTGAGAAAAAATAGCAGAGAGTAGCAGGGCACAGGCAGCAGAGATGAGGATGAATGGAGGAAGATTGAATTAGAGGATGAAATGAACCAGTCATCGGTGAAGTTGGACAATCCAATATCTTCTCCACAGCCATCCATCACAGTGCCAAAGAAAATGTCTGAAAGGAGCACGCAAACATGTGTGTTCACGTGTGTATTGTATGAGCACATGCACGCACACATATTGTCAGTTATTTTCAACGGATTCCAATGTAAATTGCTTACCCATGAGTGTATGTATATTCAAATGGATTCCAGAGAGAGTTGCGTACAGTAGAAATCTGTAGAATTAGACATGCCTAATTAGCCTCATCCTGGAAAATACCTCCTCCACACTCACACACACACACACACACACACACACACACACACGCACACAAACACGCACACACGCACACACACACACACACACACACACACACACACACACACACACACACACACACACACGCACACACACACACACACAGCATCAGAGGGGCCTTATGGTCTAATTGAAGAAAGATTATATGGCATTACAATGACAAAGTAGGCATGCAAAAGAGACAATGTTCTACATGTGTTCGTAAATATTAGCGTTGATGCAGTCCTGTGAGGGCTTTTGTGGACAGTAGGCTATGTACAGTATGCTGCAGAAGGCTCAAACACATGCTTATTGAGTGACAACAGGGTGGGCTAGGCACACTCAAGATTTCCAACAAAAAACAATAGTTTATTTAGACAAACATATGGCGTTAAGAACAGCAAATGGGCATTCCGAGGCGCAGTGGTTTTCCCCAAGTTGTTTTCTGAAATAGTGCATCATGTTACTGGGCAACAAATTTCAAGCTGAGAGAATGTGCTCTCCTTGGCTCCATTGGTCAGGCGCCAGTGTCATGATGTCACATCTCCATATTTGAGCATAAGTTTCAACCCAAACCAACCTCCAATGACTTAAAGGCTAATATTTGTTTTAAATGTACATACAGTATTTAAAAAAGTATAAAAGATACTACATTTGAGAAACATATTCAGGGACAAATCGTGTTTCTTTTCACATACAGTGAATTATGTTTTATAGTTTTTTGAACATTTTGAAATGTTATAATGGTAAGTCAATAGTTTCTGATTAGGCTGAAACCGTGCCCAAATGTGGGATCTTATGAATATACATCATCTGACTGACATCACTAACCTGACTCAATACAATACAGCCTCCGCAGGACTGTCGCATGTTGGCGCCTGCGCGTCGTAGCGCCTGTCCCGTCAGTCAGTGAGTGAGGCCGGTGTATCATGGCGACTTACATGGAGATCCTGAAGAGAGAATTCCCTCACATTGACATCGAAGTGTTCGACTATATCACAGGTGTGTTGGGAAGTGGGGGCGCTGACTTTGAGGATGGGGAGGAGCTCTTCGATGCGGTTGGTGGAGTCCTACATGGATCGTCCTCTGACAACAAGAACGAAGATGACATCAGAGACATCTGTTTCCAGATGTTCGACACGCTTAAACTGACCTGCAGTGACAGATCTCACCACCAGGTCAAGCTGGACACACCAGTCCAGCTGTCCCAGATTTCTACTCCAGACGTGTCAGCAGATCAAGATGTCCAAGGTATCTGGATGGTGAAGAGGGGTCAGAATACGACAGTGGATGCAAAGAAGTTGGGAAAAGCAGAGGCCAAACTGAAAGCCAAACATGAGAGGAGAAATGAGAAAGATTCATCAAAGCCATCCACCCCTCTGGTTTTGAAGGAGGCGTCAGCTAGTCAGGCCAGCAACAAGAAGGACACTCGAGTCGACACATTGGGGAAGAATCATAGCTATGACATCCGCATCGAGAACTTTGATGTTTCCTTCGGCGAGAGGTCCCTCCTGCAAGGGGCAGAGATTAGCCTGGCATTGGGCCGGCGCTACGGTCTGATAGGTCGGAACGGGCTGGGTAAGACGACCCTGCTGAAGATGCTGGCCAATCGCAGCCTGCGCGTCCCCGCCCACATCTCCATCCTGCACGTGGAGCAGGAGGTTGCCGGGGATGAAACGCAGGCGCTGAACAGCGTGCTGGAGAGCGACACGTTGAGGGAGGGGCTACTGAACGAAGAGAAGCAGCTGAACGCTCGCATCGCCAACGGAAGTGCTGAAGGGACGGAGACCGTTCGACTGACTGAGGTTTATTCCAAGCTGGAGGAAATAGAAGCAGATAAGGCTCCTGCCAGAGCGTCAATTGTCCTGGCGGGTCTGGGCTTTTCTCCCAAGATGCAACAGCAAACCACCAAGGAGTTTTCTGGAGGCTGGAGGATGAGGTTAGCATTGGCCAGAGCTCTGTTTGCGCGACCTGATCTCCTGTTACTTGATGAGCCTACCAACATGTTGGATGTCAGAGCCATTCTGTGGTTAGAGAACTATTTACAGACATGGCAGAAGACCATCCTGGTCGTGTCTCACGACCGTAACTTCCTCAACGCCGTGGTGACGGACATCGTACACTTGCACTCCCAGCGACTAGACAGTTACCGCGGCAACTACGAGAACTTTGTTAAGACCAAAGAGGACCGACTGAAGAACCAACACAGAGAGTACGAAGCTCAGGTTCAATACAGAGAACACATACAGATGTTCATCGACAGGTTCCGGTACAACGCCAACAGAGCAGCTCAGGTTCAGAGTAAACTCAAACTGCTGGAGCGACTGCCTGAACTCAAACCTCTTGAGAAGGAAACCGAAGTGACTTTAAGGTTTCCAGATAACTTTGAGAAGCTGTCTCCTCCCATCCTGCAGTTGGACGAGGTGGAGTTTTATTACAATCCTGAAGTCAGAATGTTCCAAGGACTCAACGTCTCCGCCGACCTCGAATCGCGCATATGTATAGTTGGGGAGAATGGTGCAGGTAAAACCACCGTCCTCAAGCTGTTGATGGGAGAACTCACACCAGTTAACGGGACTAGACATTCTCACAGGAATCTGAAGATCGGTTATTTCAGTCAGCATCACGTAGACCAGCTGGATCTGAACGTCTGCTCTATAGAACTACTCCTCAACAAGTTCCCTGGCAGAAACGAGGAGGAGTACAGGCATCAGTTAGGAGGTTATGGCATAACGGGGGAGTTGGCCATGCGACCCGTTGCCTCCCTGTCTGGAGGACAGAAGAGCAGAGTGGCCTTCGCTCAGATGACCATGCCCTGTCCAAACTTCTACATTCTAGATGAGCCCACCAACCATCTGGACATGGAAACCATTGAGGCTCTGGCCAAAGCGCTCAACAAGTTCAAGGGGGGCGTGGTCCTGGTGTCCCATGACGAGCGTCTGATTTGCATGGTGTGTCAGGAGCTGTGGGTCTGCGAGAGCGGCAAAGTGAGACGAATCGAAGGTGGTTTCGACGAATACCGCGACATCCTGCACGAACAGTTCCGCAAGGAGGGCTACCTGTGATTAGTCAGGCCTTAACAGCCAATCAGCGTGCCCCGCGACCAGGCCAATTAGCACAGCCAGCCCGACAGGACAGGCCGACCGCCCAGGGTAGTTGCACCCCAATAAATCACTGCAAACCAAACCAAACAAAACTAGAAAAAGTGCTCCTCGGAGCCTATAGAGATCATGTGTACTAATTTGCGTGACATTTGGATAAAATCTGAAGGCTTAATTTAAAAAAAATTGTTTTACATAAGTCGGCCTCCTGGTGGCGCTATAAAAGGAAAATGTGAAGAATGCAGGGCAGATGTTTTTCCTTGGCCTCTAGGAAGTGTGCGTGCAAAGTTTTACACAGATCGGTGCAGTTATAGTTAAAAACGCAAATTGGCCTGTTATAGCGCCACCATGAGGCTGATTTTAAAACTTTCAAGTGACATTTCTTCCTCGGCCTAGTGGGAATGTGCGTGTGAAATTTCACAGAAATCGCAAGCTGCGTTCATGATTTGAAGCATTTTGTTCAAAACGGACCAATCCTGCAAACTTTGGGAGCCAATCTTAGCCAATTAGGATGGAATCTGGAAAATCGGACAGATCCGTGTTGATCACATGACTATAGAGATACTGTTTACCGATTTGTGTGTTTTTTTGGACAAAATCTGTAGGAGTAATATCCAAAAATTTGTTTAGCAAAAGTCGGCCTCATGGTGGCGCTATGACAAGCTCATCTGAAAAATGTGGGACAGAGGTTCTGCTGTGGCATCCAGGGAGTGTGTGTGCGCAGTTTCACAGCGACCGGGCCAACGATGGCGGAGATTAGCTGGTCGCAGACAGAAGGACGGACGGACACACGGACGGACGGACGGACGGACGGGGGGTAAAACATACTCTCTTGCCATGCCTTCGGCCTGGCGGAGACAATAAACTAAATCAATAATATCAAACACAACAGAAAGAGGGGGGGGGGGGGTTACCAGAACCACTGGGCGGCCGTCACCTGGTCCCAATCTGGAATGGATCCCCAGAACCAGGCCTGCAATAGAAACAGTAATTAATATCCAGTAGAGAAATATCTTAAAATGACCTACTTTTCTAATTGACAGTGGCGAAGGAAGGGTCAGGTATAGGCCTATGTGCCCGGTAATACCAAATAAACCAAGTAAACCACAAAACAAAAAATCACAAAATAATAAGGAAATTAATAAACAGATATTCAGGTGATTAAGCCAGGGTTTGGTGGACCGAGACGACAATGACTGGACCACAACCTTTAGACCATATTAGGCAACATCAACATGCACGGTTGTAGTGTGGTCCCACTTGTTCCAATCAATCACAGTAGCGGTCAAGGGAATGGGAAGAGTGCGTGTATACTGAAGCCCAGACTAGGGCTGACGTTCTCAATAGTCTAGCTATACACTCACAAAGCAGAGTACTAAGGAAGTAGGCTGTGAAACAAGTGTGTGAAGCAAGATTCTTCCATCTGGCGGAGTCAGGTTATGACATCACAGGCTGGCCACATGAAGTCCGAGATCTACATTGGAGGCACGCTGTTCCCATGTGGATCCCGAGATCCACATGATTTGATGCATATTCAGATGCAAATTAGGTGAATTGTTTATTTGCAGTAAGAACAGTATGACCTTGCAATTAGTCCTCACAGGAGCCATATCTCCCGCTTGTTTTGTACTTCTATCTACCAACCCTCCAATCCTCCAAACAGCATCTACAGAGCTACCACGGCCTGTAGGGAAATCACTGTTGTCCCCTTTAAGCCCAGTATGTTCTAATTTTTCTCATTATCTCCATAAACATGTTTGGAGAGACTTTTAAAGATATCATGGAGTTCAGTGGGTGATTGGTTTGCTTTTTGGTCCAATCCAGTCTCACATTCAAAGTTCAGTTAATAGAAATGCTTTATAGAAATTAATGTATTTGTGATACAGTCTAAAGATGTGATGTAACGTGTGCTAACATGTTAACGCCTCCATCTCAAGCTGAAGAAAGTCACCACATTTGTCTAAAATGACTAATAACTTAAGCATTTTATTTTTAAATCTCCGCCAGGCCGGAACGCCCATGGGCGGGGTTATGTTTTCGCTCCCATGAGTCTGTCTGTCCGTCTGTCTGGCCAATCGTCTGTCTAAAAGCAACGTCTGGGTGTGTGTGTGCGTGAGTGCGTGCGTGCGTGCGTGCGTGCGTGCATGCGTGCGTGCGTGCGTGCGTGTGTGCGCGTAACGTGACACACTCCCTGTAGGCCAAGGAAGCACCTAATATAAATTCATGCTCAATAGACTTTAGTTTTTCATTTCAATAAAGAGGTGAAGCAATAAACATACTGTAGCCTAATGCTGCATTCCTTTGCATATTAATGTTAGCATTCATTAATATGCAATTCAGTATACATTATTTATGTAAAGTCAAAATATTGCCTATAAAATTACACTTACCTTTCTAAGGACATTATATATTCAATTCATGATCTGTGGCTTAGGGGTCCTGCAAATGAAAACATTAAATTAATAAGTAATTAAGAGGGGAGGTGATTACCCTGAAACAGGTACAGAATGGCAAATACACTTTTCTTTTTTTAAATCTATTCTGGGGTTATTCAAATATTAATTTGTGCAATTCCTATGCACACCTCAATGTAGATTCTATCCCTATTCCCTTCCCCTTTGCAAACCACATGCTGAGCTTTTGAATTTGAAGGCCAAATGCTAAACAGAGGCCATGGTAGTTTGCTTTAGTCATAGAACAGGATGGGGGTGGAATATTGTAGAACTCAAAGAATTTAAGGCAATGGTTCTCAAACTTTTTCATGTCAAGGATCGCCAAAATAATATGCATTTGGCTGTGGACCCCCACCTGAAAATATTTTGTGCCAGGGACCCCCAGAAGCAAAGATTTGAAAATGTTCACTTTAAAAAAAATATGAGCTTGTGTTTGGTGGTTAGAGTTTAGTGTATCATGGCTTGACTCTCACCACATGCACACATACAGTAGACCCATAATTTTACATCTTACACACATACTCATTAAACTGACAGACGAGACATACAGTAAGCTACACAGTAAAATACTTAGTGTTGATTTAACTCAGAGTGTACAAATATTTACGGGTCCATTTGGTTATGTACAGTCTCAGTTACAAATGGATACAATAAAGAAAAAGTTGTATTTAATTCATTTTAAGATCAAAGGTTAACTGTATCTGTATGTTGTTGCATTTGGGACATTTTGCTGGGCCATGACACTGTAAAATGCAGAAGAAAGCCATAAAATACTTTTGACACTAATGACTCGCTGCCACCACAACCAAAACCAAAATACCAGCTTCCTGTTAGAATTTCTATCCTCTGTAGAAACATGACATTGGAGACTAACCAGACATTGGAGACTGGTGAAGATGATCGAAATAAAAAGGATTTGATCATTTACCTCACCAAAAACCTTGTCATCCTCCATGAAATGTGGCTAAACTTTTCGCTTGGACATCATAAGGCCCCACAACGTGAGTCATGGCCATTTGAGTTGGAGACACATTAATCCCTTCACATCTACAAAGATGAATAATACAGCACATATGATATTTTTGCAAGCACATTAGGTTCTCATTAACAATGAAAATGCCAGTCCGGGAGAATGTGACAATGGCAGAGATGATGACGTAATTCGCCAAGTAGGACGTCCATCCCACAGGGACGGTTCTAGCCTGCTATAGTTCTACTTACTTAGTTATTGTCTCCGCCAGGCCGAAAGGCATGGCGAGAGAGTATGTTTTGCCCCCTGTCCATTTGTCTGTCCGTCCGTCCGTGTGTCCGTCCGTGTGTGTGTGTGTCATTGTCTCCGCCAGGCCGAAAGGCATGGCGAGAGAGTATGTTTTACCCCCCGTCCATTTGTCTGTCCGTCCGTCCGTCCGTCCGTCCGTCCGTCCGTCCGTCCGTCCGTCCGTCCGTCCGTCCGTCCGTCCGTCTGTGACCAGCTAATCTCTGGCACCGTTGGCTTGATCGCAGCAAAACTGTGCAGACGCACTCCCTGGATGCCAATTCCAAACTTCTGCCCCAAATTTTTCACATGGGCCTTTTATAGCGCCACCAGGAGGCCGATTTGTGCAAAACATATTTTTTGACAGTACTCCTACAGATTTTGTTCAAAAATCTCGCAAATCGGTACACAGTATCTCTATAGTCATTAAACGAAACAAGTCTTTCAGATTTTTCATATTCCATCCTGATTGGCTAAAAATGGCTTCCAAAGTTTGCAGGAGTGCTTCGTTTTCAACAAAATGCCTCAAATCATGAACACAGCATGCAATTTCCGTGAAATTGTGCACGCATATTTCCACTATGCCGAGGAAGAAATGCCACTTGAAAATGTTCAAATCAGCCTCATGGTGGCGCTATAACAGGCCGATTCATATTTTTACCTATCACTGCACCGATCTGTGTAAAACTTTGTATGCGCACTCCCTAGAGGTCAAGGAAAAACCTTTGCCCTGCATTTTTTACATTTGCCTTTTATAGCGCCACCAGGAGGCCGACTTATGTAAAACATAATTTTTTATTTTACTCCTTACGATGTTATCCAAATTTCACGCAAATCGGTACACATGATCTCCATAGTCATGTGATCAAGACGGATGTGTTTGATTTTTCATATTCCATCCTCATTGGCTAAGAATGACATCTAAAGTTTGCAGTAGTGGCTTGTTTTGAACAAAATTCCACAAATCATGAACGCACCGTCCGATTGCGGTCAAACTTTGCACGCACATTCACACTATGTTGAGGAACAAATGCCACCCTTTTAACATTGGCCTGTTATAGCGCCACCAGCAGGTCTAATTTAGCAAAACATTTATTTTTGCACAAAATGCCTCAAACCATGAATGCAGTGTCCGATTGCCGTGCAAGGCCTAAGAACAAATGGCACCCTTTAAACATTGGCCTATTATAGCGCCACCAGGAGGCCACAATAACCTACCTGACCTGGCGGAGACCTGTGCTCCGAGGAGCACTTTTTCTAGTTCTGTCTGTGTACAGCTAATCTCCGGCATCATTGGCTTGATTGCAGCGAAACTGTGCACACACACTCCCTGGATGCCACAGCAGAACCTCTGCCCCAAATTCTTCACATGGGCTTTTTATAGCGCCACCAGGAGGCCGCTTTGTGCATAACATATTTTTTGACAGTACTCCTACAGATTATGTCCAAAAATCTTGCAAATCGGTACACATTATCTCTATAGTCATTAAACGAAACAGGTCTTTCAGATTTTTTATATTCCATCCTGATTGGCTAAAAATGGCTTCCAAAGTTTGCAGGAGTGCTCCGTTTTGAACAAAATGCTTCAAATCATGAACACAGCATGCAATTTCCGTGACATTTTGCATGCATATTTCCACTATGCAGAGGAAGAAATGCCACTTGAACATTTTCAAATCAGCCTCATGGTGGCGCTATAACAGGCCGAATCGTGTTTTTACCTATAACTGCACCGATCTGTGTAAAACTTTGTATGCGCACTCCCTAGAGGTCAAGGAAAAACCTTTGCCCTGCATTTTTCACATCTGCCTGTTATAGCGCCACCAGGAGGCCGACTTATGTAAAACACATTATTTTATATTACCTCTTCCGATTTTATCCACATTTCACACAAATCGGTAAACATGATGTCTATAGTCATGTGATCAAGACGGTCTGATATTTCATATTATATAAGTTTGCAGGAGAGGTCTGTTTACAACAAAATGCCTCAAATCATGCGCACAGCATGCGATTTCCGTGAATTTTTACACACACATTCCCACTAGGCCGAGGAAGAAATGCCACCCTTTTCACATTGGCCTGTTATAGCGCCACCAGCAGGTCTAATTTAACAAAACACATTTTTGGAACAAAATGCCTCAAATCATGAATGCAGTGTCCGATTGCCGTGTAAGGCCTAAGAACAAATGGCACCCTTTTCACATTGGCCTATTATAGCGCCACCATGAGGCCACAATAACCTACCTGACCTGGCGGAGACCTGTGCTCCGAGGAGCACTTTTTCTAGTTTCTAATAGATTTGTTGTATCCAAAGTAACAAGAGATGTAATAACAGCAGGCCCCACGTGTGTCTTGCTCGAGCTCACAAGTCACGACAACATGAACTCCAAAGGCCCCCCCAGTCCTGACTGCGCACAGGTCACTGACTGGACTATAAACCATAAATAATCATGTTCAGTATCATGTCACATGATACTGACATGATACTGACTGACCATGATACTGATCATGGTACTGACATGACAGACCATGATACTGACCATGATAGTGACATAATACTGACATGATACTGACATGATACTGACCATGATACTGATTTTATTATCTCAGGTACTTTGTAAATATGTAGATAACTTGTCTGGCCTTCCGTTGTTCTCTTGTTTTGATCTCCTTCCCACTTGCCCCCCACCCCTCTTCTTCTCCCCCCCCCCCCTCTTCTTTCTTTGGAATTAACGTTGCGATGGGAATGATGCACAAAAACGAATTTCACCCACTTTTTTACCTTGTAAACCTGTGATGTGACAATAAAACTGATTCTGATTCTGATTCTGATTCTGATATAATACTGACATGATACTGACCATGATACTGACCAAGATACTGACCATGATACTGATCATGATACTGACCATGATACTGATATAATACTGACATGATACTGACCATGATACTGACCATGATACTGACCATGATACTGATCATGATACTTATCTATCACCCAATGCATAGGAACGCGCCATGGGACATGCTGGGAAGTCTCTCCCAGCCATTAATAGCCTGGGATGCTACAAAATGAATGAAACCCACTGTACTAACTAACCTTTTACTGCACAAGAAAACGGCAACCAAATAATCTCATTATAGTTCCAGTCTCTTAGGCTAGCCTATTGTTGCATTAGTGCTGCATTTTTAAGTCTTGAACTCCTAAATGTCAAGTGCCGAACTTTAGTCATGACAAAGTAATTTATGTTTAAAGTCCAGTTTCTGGGCAAGTTGACACTCTGCAGAGAGCATTGCCAACCCATAGTATAACCTCTCCTGGGAAATAAATATTTATATATTTTTATGAGCTTAATTTTCCTGAAGGCCCTCACCTCCAGGCACAGTCACAGATAGGGACAGGGAAGTGCACAGCAGGATGCACAGGTCACCATAAATGCTCCATAGTTCCATACTGTATAATGGCATTTCGTAGCCCCAGAGGTCTGAGGTCATCTTCAAAAGTTGCACTGTATATTTCATTTAAGTGGTGAATTTGGTCTTTAAGTAAATCTGTGTTTTTTTTCACATTTCCCAGAGAGCTTCGTGCACAATGCACTGTTGTCGTCCTTTGGCATAATTTAAAAATGTCCATAAGAGACAGAAGTCGTTGCATAAGTGCTTCATTGATGTGAAGTTGAGAGACAATGTTATGCTGACATAAAACACTTTATTTCTGAATAGCGTGTCTGCTTCTCCTCTACATCTCATGTTCTGACTCATCTAAAGTCTCCTTTCCAACTTTGGTTCAATGCCCATGGCCCTCCATCAGAATGAAAACTGTCCCATGATCCACACATTGGCAGCCTCTGCCCAGCAAGGGAGATGTTGAGGAGTGGATGACAAGGTTTCTATCCTGTATGCACTGTAACACCTTGACCCTAAACACGAGGAGCACAACTCCATTAAAGGACTGAAAGTAGGTTACCTGTTGTGGCATGGACGTACTGCATGCATCACAAAATGGAAATGCTTTGCCACTGGGCACACTGCCTCTATGCACACACTCCATTGTGTGTCAGACAAACAGTGCAGATAATAGCCCAAAACCTTCTGTAATGCATAATTCACACTGCGTCATACGAGGGTGTTCCGTGTGGAGAATAGTAGATTTGCAAGCTCTGTTAGTTTGCAGATTGGCTATTTTCGGCATGGGACACCATCGTATGACTAAGTATTCCCCATCGGTGAGGGCTCACACTGAATGGCTTGTAGTGGTTGATTGATAAAGCCAAACATTTGTGTCTATATTTGTGGGCATACCTGGACTACTCATTATGCAGGATTCCACTCC
Source organism: Gymnoscopelus braueri (assembly GCF_963280865.1). Lineage (NCBI taxonomy): Eukaryota > Metazoa > Chordata > Actinopteri > Myctophiformes > Myctophidae > Gymnoscopelus > Gymnoscopelus braueri. The sequence goes on from NC_137611.1 coordinate 29,887,089, forward strand.
CTTAATTTTTTCGTCCGTTATCGTATTGATATTCCATGTTCACTCAATGATTCTTCTCTTTTTTGAAATGTCCCAAATGTTTATGTAACGTTTGTCTATTTTCTTACACTCATAACAGTCTTTAAGACACTCGCAAGTCTCCACCAGGTCGGGTTGGAGTGGAAAATCTGACTCATCCATCTTAATCACATTTTTCGAGAGAATTAGCAATCTGTAAGAGAATTAGCAAAAGGCAGTTGTTTTTGTTGTTGTTTTTTCATCAGTTGTTATGCCAATTAATTCCTCCACACGCACATTTTCTGTGTTGTCAGTCAGACAGTCACTGCTGTTGTATCCTACTGACCTGCCAGTGTGGAGCCGCCACCCGGAGGACGTAGAGCCTCTGTTCTACTCCTCCCGCTCAACACTTTCTGCCGCCCCAGCCCGTAGGAATACATGCAGATACACCCTCCCTGCCCGGCTTCCCTTCCCCGAACACGGGCCCATTGTGTTGGTATAAACGCTCGACAATTCCGGATGCACCGCGTGGATTTCGAACCCACAACCTCTGTAGTGGGTGGGCAGATACTTTACCACTGCGCCACCCGAGCGCAATAAAAGTGTCATTTAAAGAAAGAGCAAAATGGAGTGAAAACATAGTCTGCAGGCTTCGGCTGTCTGGCCTGGCGGAGACAATAAATCAATTTTGGCTGCCGGTGCTCTCTAATGTTTAGTAAATGATCATATAGGATGTTATTGTACTTTGCCAATTGCTCAATTATGCCTAGAAAATGCCTATTATCTTCCTGGTCGAGTTTGTTTGTGTTACCCCTGAATGACGGATTCCTGGAGGCTAAATATAGTGTAACATCCAACTATCGCTGTAGTTCTTCCCGACTTCAATCTTTCCCTCTTGGCTCTCATTTCCAGATCATTTTAGGACATAATTCTGCAGGTTCTTCCCTTTCCAGTAGATATTTCTCCCATGTTCTGGAAATATTTCCATGAAGCTTTCATCATTTGATATTTGCAATTTTCACCCCCTCTATGGAATTCAGGGTGGCTGCATGACTTTTACTCTTGTTCAAAAGAGAGCAGCAGGCATGGTAAGCATTACCCATTCTCTAAATTCTTTCACTGCCATTGGGAGATTTAGAATAGTTCTGGTAATTTGGGAAAGCCTTTCCATCTATATCTTTTGGCATTTCTTTTGCAATCTGCATTATGTGATGAAAGGTGCTCCCTTGGCCATAACACGTACCAGGTTCACCATGTCAGAATCAGCCAATTTATCCAGCCATAACCACGGATTACTCAAATTAGTCTCATCAGTTGCAGCTGCTCTGACTATGGGCCAGGGTGGGCGATGTGTCGCCCTCCCTCTGATGCAGCTAACCTCTCCTGCCCCCGCTCTTCTGCAGGCTGGTTCTCTCCTCCACTGTCTCTCCTCTCTGACACGTTCAGTCACTATACCATAGTTCATATAGTCCATAGTCAGAGGACAGATTGTGTTAGGCTTTTATACTCAAGCTAATAACTTGATGTTCAAGCTATAAGTGGCTATGTTTGCCAGATGTTTAAGCTATGGATGTCTCACCTCGCTCTTGAATGAAGAGTCTTGATGAACACCTTCCACCACCATGGAGGGGGGGGGCTGTACTTACTGGCCATTTTGAAAGCTTACTTATATGGCACCTAAGGAAGCACCATAGAAGACAGCAAAAAACCCATCTGAAAAGGTTTTGTGCCAGGGACCCCAGAAGAGAAGATTTTTTTGTAAATAGCAGATAAGTAGCAGATATACAAGCTCACAGCGTGCTGTGAGCTTGTATATCTGCTATTTTTTTATAGCCAACATATAAATGGATAAAGTGCTTAAAATGATTGTGACGTTATATTTTGCTGGGGATTCCCTGGAACCCCCAAGGACCCCGGGGGTCCCCGGACCCCACTTTGAGAAAAAATGCCAGGATATTTCTTTTTAAATAAAATATTTAATATATAAATTAATATATAAATTATGTTCCCTCACATCTGCATGCAAATTGCATCCTCCTCCACATACTTCTCACCATAGTCAGCACCATAGTCATTAATATAGTCAGCACCATTATTCATTAGCGCTATATTCATTAACATAGTCAGCACCATCATTAGTATAGCCAGCACCATATTAATATAGTCAGCACCATAGTCATTAAACATAGTCAGTACCATAGTCGGCACCATAGTCATTAATATAGTCAGCACCTTACTTATTAATATAGTCAGCACCATATTCATTAACAGTCAGCACCATAGTCATTAACATAGTCAGCAGCACCATATTCATTAATATAGTCAGCACCATATTCATGAACACAGTCAGCACCATAGTCAGTACCATAGTCGTTAATATACTGTAGTCAGCACCATAGTCATTAACCATAGTCAGCACCATAGTCATTATTATAGTCAGCACCATAGTCATTCATCTAGTCAGCACCATAGTCATTCACATAATGTTAAATAAATAAAAAAAGAAAGAAGGGAGAGGGAAAAAAGACCCCACAACACTAGATTGCTAATGAGATCAGTTATATTCCCTTAGCTTGGTTCCGTTCCATCTCTGTAACCAATTGATTCCTCTAATATGATTGCTTTGAAGTTCCTTATTCTTGGCATACCATGAGAAATCTATAGGATGTCCTTGATTTTGATTGAGGAGGTAGACGTGCATGCACACATCAAACAAAAAAATACAAACCCAAGGGGGTGGTTATGCCAAATAAATAAATAAAACTGCATTGAAATAAATAAATAAATAAAAATGTGCATTCTCTCTTTGAAGACAGTTGAAATAACTTGTTTTGAAGCTCAATGGAGGAATACTGATTACAATTTTGAAGCTCGCCTCCTCATTTGTTTTTGTTTGTGTATTTTGCCGTTTTTCCTTACTTGTGAGAGCTAGTTTCAATTTGTATGTCCCTTTATTTTCTTGGCAAAACAAAATGTCTCTCTGAGTCTTTGCAATGTATACTTAAACAGCATTTGGTCCGTACTTAGTCCTCTCCTTTTTTCCTTCTACATAATAGCCTTTATGCAAGCTCACAATGTGTCGCATTGTGAAGCATTGTGAGCTTGAATGTTTGCCTATTTTCGAGAATGTTCGCCTATTATGACATGCCCAGTAGAGGGTTTCATGTGGTTAAAGAATAATGGTCATCATAATTATGGTTATTTGTCAGGTGTATCACATTGTGGATTTTATATACTGCACTTTAACCCATCCACCTGGTCAAGTGGTTACAAGTGGTGCACGCACACACACATTTTGATTGATTGATGGAATACTTTACTTTTAACAGTTTGCAAATAAAAAGGCATGGAGGCACAGATTTGTACAAAAGAATGCCAAAAGGATGACCCAGATAAGCCCTCAGGGCTTGTTTCCATTAAGGTCCTGTGTATTCAATTCATCGAGACATTTAAAGACAAACAATAATATACTATAAAAATATAACTATAAAAAGTGATCCTCGGAGCACAGGTCTCCAGGTCAGGTAGGTTATTGTGGGCCAAAAATTAGCCTCCTGGTGGCGCTATAATAGGGAAATTAAAAGGGTGGCATTTGTTCTTCAATGTAGTGCAAATGTGCGTGCAAAGTTTCACCGCAATCGGACGCTGCGTTCATGATTTACGGCATTTTGTTCAAAACGGGCCACTTCTGCAAACTTTAGATGTCAATCTTAAGGTACCTCCAGACCAAACAGACTCGTTCAGACTATTTCAGACTACTTCAGACTGCAACAGACTGGTATTTGGTTGGCAAAAGTGGGCATTTAGTCTGTCAGCCGACTTGCCCCATTGAGATGCTAATCTGGGAACCAAAGGCCAAAAATAAAGGAAAAACAGCGCCCTCTGCTGTGCGTTGCCAGGTCTGCTTATTATAAGCGACTTTGGGCTTGTTTCCCTGATGTTCCCAGCGTTTTTTCGTTTTTTCTTCACTGACGTGCAGTGGTGTAAAGTAACTAGTACATTTACTCAAGTACTGTACTTAAGTACAATTTTGAGTTACTTTTACTTTACTGGAGTATTTCCAATTGTCTATACTTTTACTCCACAACAATTATTTGAAATGTTTAGTTACTAGTTACTTTGCAGATATAAATCATTTTAAAACATACATTAACCACTATAGCCCTATTTTGTATAAACTATTTGAAAATAGTAGATCTACAAGCTCACAACGTGTTGCGATGCACACGTTCTGAGCTTGTAGATCTGCTATTTTCAAACATTTTAGTACTTTTACTTTTGGTACTTTAAGTACATTTTTATACCAATACTTTAGTACTTTTGCAGTAAATGTTGAATTCCGGACTTTTACTTGTAACAGACTCAGAGTACATCTATTGCATTGATACTTTTACTCAAGTAAAACATTTGAGTACTTTTTCCACCACTGCTGACATGTACACAACATTTTTGAAAACGGTTATTCGAATAATCAAAAATAAATACATTAATTAATTTATTGAAATTAACACCCAGAAAATAGCCAAAACTGAGCACATTTTGATCTATAAGGCCAAATCTAATTTGAAAAAAATATATTAAGAGTATATGAAAGCCAATTAAAATGTTTATACTAATGGAATCTTACACACCTGCTCCCAATAAATTACGTCATCACCACAGCGCAAAAGTAGGTCAAATCAATCAATCTCTCTCTCTGGGAGCGACAACGAGAAACAGTGAATGTAGGTTTTCATAGACATGGTCGCTTGTTTCTCTCACATAATCTGGCAACACCGACAGCCCTTTGATGTCACGTCTTCTCTGCTACATAGCTACTTCCAGTCGGCCAAAAAGCTGAACATGTTCGGTCGGCTCTGGGTCGGCCGAAAAGGTCCCGACGGACCCCCCGACGGACCCCTAACCGACTGGACGACTATATACGACGCTTCCCGACGCCAAGTCGGCCCAAAATCGGTCTGGTCTGGAGCCAGCTTTAGCCATTCAGGATGGAATATGAAAAATCAAACAGACCTGTCTTGATCACATGACTATAGAGATCATGTGTACCGATTTGGGCCAGGAATGTCAAGAGCCTGGTCCAGCGTCTTATTTTTTAGCAAAACGCAGAGGTTCTGCTCTGGCATCCAGGGAGTGTCTTTGTACAGTTTCACTGCGATCAAGCCAACGGTGCCGGAGATTAGCTGTCCACAGACGTACACACGGACGGACGGACGGACGGACGGACGGACAGGGTGCAAAACATAGTCTCGGCCATGCCTTCAGCCTGGCGGAGACAATAATATGCAAAAAAACATCATATATACGAGTAGTAATATGAAAGAAAGATATGTACTGTAAACAGTTGGGGGTCATTTTCGGTGATGAGCTTAGACCTATACTTAGACACAGACACAGACCGAAACATACCTCTGTTTTCAGTACAGGAAACCACATAACATGTGCTTCAATCAAACAACCGCCGGTTCAGTACATACATATTCTCTACTTAATTAAGTTCAAATGCATAGCTCTCACAGCTCAAGAGAGGATTCAGAAACACCGGCATCCCTGAGAGAGGAATTTTGTGCTGTAGAAAGGCTGGAGTGGGCATTAGCAAGCTGGCAAGGGAGTAGTTCATGAGTGCTACTAGTATCAGACCCACAGTATGCTATTTATGTGACAGTAGCCTCTGTTGTTTTCACAAGTGCCACTGCAGTCATTGAGATGAAGGCCAATATTGACAACATACTGTTTGTCATGATGTCTCTAGTGGCAAGACAGTGACAATAGCCAGCTAAAAGCTATGTCTGAGAAAAAGAAGATGACAGATGCTCTGTCTCTGTAGGCCAAGACACTGTGTGACTTGTCATTTGCCATCTATTACATCAATCAGGATCCTTCATTGTCTCCGCCAGGCCGAAAGGCATGGCGAGAGTATGTTTTGCCCCCTGTCCGTCCGTCCGTCCGTGTGTCCGTGTGTCCGTGTGTCCGTGTGTGTGTCCGTCCGTCATTCTGTCATTTTGTGTACAGCTAATCTCCGGCACCGTTGGCTTGATCGCAGAGAAACTGTGCACACACACTCCCTGGATGCCAGAGCAGAACCTCTGCCCCAAATTTTTCACCTGGGCCTGTTATAGCGCCACCAGGAGGCCGCTTTTTGCAAAACACATTTTTTGACAGTACTCCTACAGATTTTATCCAAAAATCCCCCAAATCGGTACACAGTATCTCTATAGTCATTAAAAGAAACGGCTCATTTCAGATTTTTCATATTCCATCCTGATTGGCAAAAATTGTCTTTCAGTTTGCAGGAGTACTCCGTTTCGAACAAAATGCCTCGAATCATGAACACAGCATTGAAATTTTGCACACACATTCCCATTAGGCCGAGGAAGAAATGCCATTTGAAAATGTTCAAATCGGCCTCATGGTGGCGCTGTAACAGGCCGATTCGTGTTTTTACCTATAACTGCACCGATCAGTGTAAAACTTTGTATGCACACTCTCTAGAGGCCAAGGAAAAACCTTTGCCCTGCATTTTTCACATTTGCCTTTTATAGTGCCACCAGGAGGCAGACTTATGTAAAACAATTTTTTTGATATTAAGCCTTCAGATTTGATCCAAATTTCACGCAAATCGGTACACATGATCTCTATAGTCATGTGATCAAGTCGGATCTGTTTGATTTTTCATATTCCATCCTGATTGGCTAACATTGACATGTAATGTTTGCAGGAGTGGCCCGTTTTGAACAAAATGCCGCAAATCATGAACGCAGTGTCCGATTGCGGTGAAACTTTGAATGCACATTTGCACTACGTTGAGGAACAAATGCCACCCTTTTAACATTGGCCTGTTATAGCGCCACCAGCAGGTCAAATTTAGCAAAACACATTTTTAGAAAAAAAAATCTCAAATCATGCATGCAGTGTCCGATGGCTGTGCACGGCCTAGGAATAAATGGCACCCTTTTCACATTGGCCTATTATAGCGCCACCAGGAGGCCATAATAACCTACCTGACCTGGCGGAGACTTGTACTCCGAGGAGCACTTTTTCTAGTTTTACATGTGTGTGTGTGGGGGGGGGGGGGGGGCTGCAGCTAGCTCTGGTTGCTCTAGTTAAATGGAACTGTTTTCTCCCTTTTATCACATTACCTCTACCCCAATAAATCCCAAATTGGAAATGTTGAGTGGCCTCTATCAGTTCAAACCTGCTGGAACCTGATGGAAACCTGGGACTACAGTTATGGACAGAGCCTACAGTGAACCGAAGTCTGACATCACTGCCGCTAGAGGCCGCTAAGTACTAATTTACACAAAGAGTAAGAAAATAAATAAATGAACACAGACGTTATCAAATGTAACTCAATATTATAAACGACACAGACAGAGTCACATAACGTACCTGACAGAATCAGTGGAATGATTTGTTTATTTTTCAAAAACTGTTCTTATATGACGCGATGCTAAAATGACCCAATGGTATTTTCAATAGAAAAAATACTTCTGACCCAGGGGATAACGGAGTAACGTCAGGATACTCTATTGAGTGTGTGTTGTATAAATGCTATTTCCTGCCGCAGCTTCCTCGGGACCTGATCGCTGCAACCCTCAACTTACACAGCCAGCCTTGGCTAGGCAACCCGTTGTCATCTTTCTTATGCCATTTTAATGTTCAGGTCATTGTCACAGCTCCTATGAAAACACTACGGACCCAAGTGTAAGATGCAGGGAGGAACTCAAATCAACACAATTAAACACTTTAAGAGCAAAGTCATTTTATAAATTAATAAGACTAGATTTCTAGATGTCAAAGATCCCTTTGAATCTCTGACATCATGTTTTTTTTAATTTTTTTTATATACTTTATTGCAGGTTCGTACATTACATGTTATTGATTTCATTTATCTACAAGTTCTTTACTTGTTTAATTCATCCTGCATCATTTTTTACATTTTTTAAATGACATGACATCATGTTGATGAAGTCACCTTCCCAAATATGGAGGATCAGAGAATTCCCAAATTGTGAAAAATATGTACACGCAAAACATATTCACAAATTGTGAAAAATATTTGGTTTGCAGAATGCGCCGCTGATACACAGACAGATTAACAGATGAACGCTCTTCTAGACGGCTCGTCTCCCTAGGCGCCACAGTGGAAATATTTTACCGATTGGCCAGATGGTGGCTATAACCATGACTTTCAAACAACATTATTTTTGTCTTGCCAATTGCGCCTAGGGAGTTTCCGACATTTTAAATGGAATTAACTTTTTTTATTTTATAGTGCCTGCCATGGGACTTCTAGAGATGAAGATTCGGGCACCACTGGCATCTAAATACAGACGCTAGTGGTCCGCATCTAAATACGGACCAAGTATCCGTATTTGACGAGTTTGGATGAGCATTCAAACAAGAGAGGAAGTCAACCCTATGATCACATGCTGTTGTTGTTTTACCAGGGAATTCTGTACGTTTTCTCTCAGATTATCCCTCAGAGATTTCTCATTTTACCTTGACCACAGCTGATATTTGTTTGTACACTCAATATTTGTTGTTTGTTTGTTGTTGTTTCGTCAATGGTTTTCTATTAGCCATCTAGCAGAATATACCCTCAAGCATCACTTTATTTCCTCAACACCACCACCAACAGCACGCAGCAATATAACCCCCCCCCCCCCCCCCCCAAAATCACTGTGTTACTTGTTTCATTAGCACTATTGTAATGGTCTTTGAGCAGAATTCCTCCCTGGAGCCCCACTACACCCTTGTCCCCATACCCCATGTCTCCTCTGGTAGAAGTAATTACCTTGCTGTCTGCTGTTGAGCCATGACTCATCCTCTGCCCGAGCATAATCACCAGCCATTATGCAGTTCATTATTTGTAGGACAGGTCTTGTTGAACATGAGGAAAAGAGGCAGCATTTGCTTTGGCTCATGTACCACGCAGTGGATAAAAGTATTCTCACTTGCAACAGAACAGACTCTCCACATACCAGAGCAGATGTTAGTCTGCATGTCTATAGGCAGGAGGCCAGTTCTCTTTCAAGTTAGAGAGGTGATTGGGCAGAGGGAAACAAAAAATGTCATGTAGGCTATATGGGAAAAAACAAGACAGGACATCATATCGCCAGTCTATGATCAGTAGGCTACAATGATGTCAGTATTATGACCCAAGCTATTGACATATTTGGACAAAGTTCCAGCCCAATCCGCCGCCTATGAAATGTGGTATAAGATTACAGTTCTAAAAAGTAAAAGATTATACACACACACACACACACACACACACACACACACACACACACACACACACACACACACACACACACACACACACACACACACACACACACACAGACACCCTCTACTAGACAGCTCACCCCATAGGCGTAGGAGCCATGCTGTACAAATCCTATTTTGATTGTGACTACACTCAAATTGGTACCTCAGTGGTTTTTCAACGGTTCTTTGGGTTCTTCAGTGGTTCTTTGGGATGGTTGTGGTGCTATATAAAGATAGGTGCTATATATAGATCAAAAAATGGTTCTCCTATGATTACAAGCCAAATAACTGCTTTTGGTGCTACATACAGTATATTGTACACAGTATCTCTATAGTCTGTCGGATTTTTCATATCCATCCTGATTGGCTAAGATTGGCTTCCAAAGTTTGTGGTCCGCTTTGAACAAAATGCCTCAAATCATGAACACAGCGTGCGATTGCCATGAGACATTGCCACTAGGCCGAGGAAGAAATGCCACACTAAAATTCAAATCGGCCTTATGGTGGCGCTATAACAGGCCGATTTTTACCTATAACTTCACCGATCGGCGTGAAACTTTGCACGCACACTCCCTAGAGGCCAAGGAAAAACCTCTGCCCTGCATTTTTCACAGCTGCCTTTTATAGCACCACCAGGAGGCCGTTTTTTTTTTCTCCGACAGTTTTGGCCAAACATCAAGCAAATCGGTACACATAAACGCTACAGTCATGTGATCAACACAAATCTGTTCGACATTTCATAATCCTTCCTGATTGGCTAAGATTGGCATCTAAAGTTTGCAGGAGTGGCTTGTTTTGAACAAAATGCCTCAAATCATAAACGCAGCGTCCGATTGCCGTGAAACGTTGCACGCACATTCCCACTAGGCCGAGGAAGACATGCCACCCTTTTCATATTATCCTGTTGCACCACCAGGAAGACAATTTTTGCTAAACATTTTTTTTTACATTACTCCTACAGATTTTGTCCAAACATCACGCAAATCGGTACACATTATCTCTAGGCTATATATGTGATCAAGACGGATCTGTCCATCCTGATTGCCGCATTTCGAACATTGCTGGCCCACAATATCCTACTTGACCTGGCGGAGACCTGTGCTCTGAGGAGCACTTTTTCTCTAGTTGCAGTTGAGGTCACTACAGTTCCCATACCATGCAGTGAAGCAACCAGTCAGGATGGTACCTCTGTAGAAGGGCTGCAATACCTTGGGACCCATGCAAAACTTCTGCAGTTGACTGAATAGTTTAGTCTAGAAAGTAATATTTTGTTCTTTTTTTGTGTTTAAGTGTATTGTTACATTACATTACAGTTATTTAGCAGACGCGATTTCACGTTGGCCACTTTAGCCACCGCAAGCCAATATAGTCAGTTCTGTTCATAACCAGTGGTGGAAAAAGTATTCCCTATTCACATGTTTTACTTAGTAAAAGTATCAATACTGCAATGTAGAAATACTCCCTTACAAGTAAAAGTCAATTCAAAATGTATTTCAGTAAAGGTACAAAAGTATTGGTATAAAATTGTACTTTGAGTACCAAAAGTAAAAGTACTCCAGTCCTTGTGAGTACTTTTACTCACAATTTACATCGCGATGCAACGTAGATGGATGGCTATTTTCAAATGGCCGAAATGTATATAGGACTGAGATCTACAAGCTCACAGAGCTTGTAGATCTGCTATTTTCAAAAGATTTTTATACATTTGAAAACTTGAATTGGGACATTCTGCATAATGAGTACTTTTACTTTTGATACAAGTCCATTTTATACTTTTGTACTTTTACTCAAGTAGGTGTCAAGGATATTTGAACATAAACATTTAAAGTGAACTAGGTTGTTTTGATGCTTCCTGCTTTAGGACTGGTTGGCACCCTTGTGGCTTTCCCTGCTAGATATCCTGTCTCCTAACAGACACATTTGCATTCTTTTGTTTCACTTCACATGCTAAGGTGACAAATTAACAAGTCTGAGGATGAGCCGAGTGATTGTGTTAGGTCTTTTTGATGCTGTGATAATTGTTTGAAGTCACTTGTATAAAACCTGTGACCTTTCAGTGTGTTCTTTGAGCCAAACTGGATGTTCCATTGCATGATGCTGTTGTGTAAGTTTGCTCCTTTTACTCGAGTAAAATCTCTCATACTTGGAATTCTGAATTGTTGTCTTTGCCTCATCATGTATTTATGTTTTTGAGCACCCAGTACCGATTCCCCTTTGACATAGGCACGGCGGCACATTAAACATTCTGTACTCACTCACAATAGATGTCCCGTCAACGTCCAAACATCTCCTACATTCATCATTTCTAGTTGAAAAACATGCTATTTTCTGTCTCATCATAAATCCACACGATGTTTACTTTTCTCCCCCAGTGAGTTGTAACTTCTAATGTTGCCAAGTATTCCGTGAGAGTAATAAGCAATCCGGTCAAGGAATATTATATGTTTATGAATTGAATACCAAGGACTTTTTTGGATGGACCTTTTAGACAAAGTGTTTTAACTGTACTTTCTGCCTAATAAAATGTTCAATTAATCAATCAATACTGTAAGCGCAAATGCATCGCTTTTTTCATAGATTTTCTTGTTAATACCTGGCAACCCTCTCTCTCTCTCTCTGTCTCTCTCTCTCAGTCTGAATCAGATGCGCTCTAGGGTGCTAGTGACACACACGATCACAGACACATAGACACACACACAGACACACAGACACACACACACACACACACACACACACACACACACACACACACACACACACACACACACACACACACACACACACACACACACACACACACACACACACACACACACACACACACACACGGGCGCCGATACTGTGGGTGCCTCGGGGCTAAAGCACCCAGGGGAAATGAAGAGCACCCATCACAAACTCATCACAAAAAAAGAAAAAGAAAAAAACACCGACATCTTCACTTCATGGACTACAATTTTGCCCCTGCACACACACACACACACACACACACAGACACGTCGCGATGCAGCGCGCAGTTCCATCAGTCCACCACCACACAAATATAAATTACATTAATTCTTAAGAAGTTTGCAATGTCTCTGTTCCTGCCTAGACTTTGCTGTCATGACATAAGTGGGGAGTTCATTCCACCACTGTGGGGCCAGAACAGAAAAAAGCTGTGACCGTGTAGATCGGCCTGAAGGACCACTGAGCGACAAGGCAAGCAGTCGCCCGAGGCGGCAGACCGAAGTGGTCGGGCAGGGGTGTAAGCCTCGACCATAGCATGGAGGTAAGAAGGAGCTGTTCCTTTCACTGCCCTATAGGCTAGCACCAGAGTTTTTTTTTTTTTTTTTTTTTTTTATCCCGCGATTTTTGTAACCCATTTTTTTCACCCGGTGCCAATTTCCTAAGTGATCCTGGGCACTACACCAGCCCTACACCAGTATTACACCTGTCACCCCACAGTAGGGAGGCCAGGGCCGAGCTCATGCTTCCTTCAGGCATGAGAGCCAACTGACCTTCTTGTCACCTGACAGGGGGGAGTTTCCCTGGTTGGACGTAGCGCGTGGAAGGAACACGTTATTCCAACCAGTTCCCTTCCCCTCCATCAGGCGCCCCGGCTGTCATGGGGGAGGCGGTATAGTGACCAGGATTACTACATGTTTTTGTGAGGGTATTAACTACCCTAGGAGAGCACCAGAGTTTTAAACTGGATGCGAGCCGCTACGGGGAGCCAGCGTAGAGAACGGAGAAGGATAGTTGTGTGGGAGAACTTGGGGCGGTTGAACACCAGACGAGCCGCAGCTTTCTGAACAAGCTCCAGAGGTCTGATGGCAGACGCCGGGGTACCAGCAACAATACACAGGGAGTTGTGTATTGTTCATGTAATGAATATCTTGTTTATGCATTGTGTAAGTTTAAGAGGGCCACAACGGAAATAAGTCCTGGACTTTATTGTGTCTCATTCTCGGATGGTATGTTATATGCTGGTAGTATAAAGCAGAGGCGTTGTTGTGCCTTCTTTACCACCCCATTCAATGTGTACATCCAAGGTGGACTCCCACCCAGGAGTTTGAAGTAGCTGACGCTCTCCACTGCAGCGGCCTTCTGTAGTCCAACACCTCTCACCTGTCTCAGTGTAGTCCGTGATCAGGCCTATCACTGTCATTGGAGCTGTGCATGGCCACACAGTCATCGGTCAACAGGGAGTAGAGAAGGGGGCTCAGGACACATCCCTGGGGGCTCCTGTGTTGAGGGTCAGGGGGGTAGATCACGCAAACCACTAGTGTGCATGTTATGCTTGTCTGTTTCACTTTGCTTGACAAAAATATTTAACACACTAGTCAAATCTACCTAGTAGCAGTAAAGGAAAGAAAAGTTAAATGTTTTTTTTTACATTCCAGAGGCACACATACCCGCAACGCGAGATTGGAAAGAGAGTAAACTGGAAAAGTGTGCGCCTTGGAGTGCAGGTCTCCGCCAGGCCGGGTTGCCTACCCAGGTCCCACAAACTTTGGAAGGCAGTCATAGCCAATTGGAATGGAATCTGGAAAATCTGAGTTATACATCTTGATCAAATTACCCCAGAGTTAATGTGTACCGATTTGTGTGAGTTTTGGACAACATAGTAGTAGTAGCAAAAAGTGTTTTGAACACAAATTGCCGGGGCCATTATGCGCCAATTATGTGTTATGATCTAAGGAATCCAGAGGAAATAATTTGTTGATTTTACATCCTACAGTTCGGAGTTATAGGCCAAAATGTAAAGTGGGCTGTTATAGCGCCACCATGAGACCAATTTGTAAATTCAGCTTGGCCTACTGGGAGTGTGTGTGCAAAGTTTCACGCTGATCGGTCGAAAACATAGTCTCCGGCCTTCGGCCGTATGGCGGCCTGGCAGAGATAAATGTTCAAGGGAACAAAATCCCCATAGCAAACAGAAATGATGTTTTTCAAAGCTCAGAGAGGGCTAGACAGCTGGGGAAGAGACAATATTTGGTTTCAGCACATACTGTATCCTGAGCGTATACAGTGAGGGCTTTTCAACCGTTTTGATTTCAATTAATGACATGAATCCTTTGATTCATTTATACATATTGAGCAACAACATCAACAAAACAATGACCTGGGTTGATCAAATCTGTTTACAACTGCTGAATACAGCCGGTGCAACAGGCATATTCATAAAGGCTGAATTTAACTGGCTTTAATTGGATTACGAGAGATGAAGTGCTAAGGTACAACCCTTGCCATAACAACTGATGATATGTACTAATTAAATGCCAATCTGCTGAATGTAATTAAGATAATAGGATAATAGGCGCAGCAAGGGCTTGGTTCTTGCCCATTTAGCAGGGCTTTGTTATTGTTTGGAAACGCTTATTATTATATTCTATTAAGTTACAACCAAATGTTTGGGAGCATTTGGTGCCTTTATTTACGTTGTTTGTTTACTCTATCACAGTGAAATGATAATGTCAACAGATGTGCTCCAGTAAAGAACAGCTTCAAAATTGGTCTCGGGGAAATTATGGTAGCCAAACTGTTGTTTATGCTTTTATTACATTCAAGCGAAAGCTTAGAAAATCATTAGTGGGTTTATTTCTGTGTGGCTGGCAAAAGAACAGAGCCCAGGAAATCAAATGGCTGAGAGGCGGCCGCAAAGATGGTATGTGCAGTTTACCCTTCTAAACCTTCTGAACGCCTGTGCTCAGTCAGAAACCCAATTACAATTTCTATGAATAATTCATATTTTCAGCCTGGCTATTACAGGAGCTCGAACAAGTGTCTGTTGGGGTCACCGTTGTTTTCAAAGACAGGCCTCCCTAATTACTTCTCGAATAAATAAGCAACACAAATCACTATGTTTCTGGAGATTATTCCTGTTTCGTACGTGTGGTTTGAATTCCTCATATTCCCCTCCCATTCTCCTAGACCAAGCGATGATTGGAAATTGTGTTGCATAACGAACGACCAGGCTGATGCATTTTCACATATCGTTGCTGTCCGGCAGAAATCAGCTAACTCCATTTTGACGCTTTTGCATTTTTTTCCATAAATCAGGGGCATTCAACACCCTGTACGTCTGTTTATTGGTAAAAAATTCTATTGAACCAATGAAAAGGAAATTTGAGGATCCATTGGATCCTCACATTTTCTGCTAAACCAGCGAAGTCCACCAGAGTTAGCTGGTTTTGGTGACTCCAGGCTCCACCCCTTTTTGACCTCCAACCTCATTGTGAGCTTGGATTCAGCTGTTCTTATCAATGATGAACAAAATCTCTAACTCCACTTTTATTTCCTGAAAAATGAACATTTTGGAGTTAGCTGGTTCCTGCCGGATATGCGATGTCTTGAGAGGAAGGCCCCAAATTAACCTTTTTTTTCAAATTTTTCACGTTTCACATGTGGTCATAAAATATGTAAGGAAGACTAATATCCTCTTGTAAAAATAGCTAAGTAATTCAAAATAGCAGTCCTACAATACAGATTGTATTAATCATTAGACTTTAATGGTCTTTTATTTATGTCCCTTATTAGGCCTCCAGGGATGAGGCTACAAAGCTTTGTGGAGAGACAGACCTTTTCCACGGCAGATTTACAAATCCCAAGATGGCTGTAAAAGCTGCACTCCAAAGCATTTGAAGCCAATTATTACACATCGAGTGCTACTGTAGCCCCAATAAATACAACATAAAAAATATATTTTCCCTGCTCTTCGGAGAATAATTTATATCCATGTTTATCTCAGTTTAGTATGCTGAAATAATAGGAGGTAATAAAAAAAAAGAAGCAGCTAGAAAGTAGTCAAAAGAAGTTTAAAGACCTTGAGAGTTTCGTTTTTACAGAGGCTTTGGGTGAGACAGATTGGAGAATAAACAAATATCGAATGCTTTGGTGGCGTTTGATAATGAGAATTCAAATTAGACCCTTTGACGTAACAGGTCTAATATTAGAAAATAACAACTCTACTGCTTTTAAAGGGCAGCACATACTGTATAGATTCAAGACTTAGAAAAGCATACCATCAAACAGTCTCTCTGAAATCAATAGTCTTTTTATTTAACAATAAAAATATACACCAGGGAAAATAACTTCCGTTTCCTGCATCTTCTCGATTATTTCTTTTTCACTAATTTATTCATTTTCTTTCCACTGATTTGAGCCCATGTGCAAAGAAATGCATACAGATTTTTTTTTTACTCCCAAACCAACTTACAGATGCACAGAACTCATTTGTCAGTAGGATTACCAAGAGAGAAAGACGGAGAGAAGAGAGAGAGGAAAGAGATAAAAAAGACGTCATGTTTTTCGCTGTCAGGGTTTTGCAGTTGGCAGAGAGCTTGAGAGCCCTCATTTGTTGTCTTGTCACTCATGGTGGCGATTCGCCAAGTGTACCCTCGTGTCACTGTCTGTCTGGCTGTCGATAATGTCTGCTCACCACTAGCCTTGTGACTGGCCCTAGTAGATATCTGCCAACACCGTAATGGGACCGTTTCACTTGCATGAGTCGAGCCTAGTGCCAGACACAGAGATAACTTTCAAAGGAGATCAATGCCAGACTTTTAACAGAGGTCATCAATGATGGCAGTGTCTCATCTCGGAACAGCCTTAGCCCATGGCCCCATGCTCATGGAACTGGCCCTAGGGGGTCTGTAAAAACTAACTGTCCTTCATGTTCAATTTAGTCCATACATGGGAAGCTGGGACCCTGAGGCTTCTATACTTGGTCCCCTCCTGTTTTCTCCTGTTTACAGGCTCATAATGCGTGGACTTGCGATGCGTTGTGAGCTTGTAGATCTGCTATTTTTGCTCGCCTATTTTGACATGCCCAGAATAGGGCGCTAGGGTTCATGGGGTTTAGCTCCTGCGGCCCTTATGAGCATGCAAATCTGTTTAGGGTCCCTAAGGAATAAAGATTTGGTAAAGGAACAGGATAAATCAACATTAAGGGGAAAAGGCCTGGAGGCTTCTTTGGCCTGATAACGTCACTAGCTTTCTGAGACTCTCTCTTGCCTCTCTCCCTTGCCAACCCACTTTGCTGCTGAGACCTGAGGCCAGCTGTTTTCTCAGTCGTTCACTCTAAAAAAAGAAAAACGGCAATTTCCTTTTAGAGAAGATAAATTGATGACGATCTGAACTAGGGGCACAAGCTTTTGCACCTCCCAAACTGCTGTCCCAGTGTGTCCTTCAAAGCTTGCAGGTAAAGCTGGATCCGACACATGAGGGCTAGACAATGGCACTGTGACATCACATTTCTAGCAGAACTTCAATTATAAAAGTGAGTAATGTCTGGAGTGGATTAGTGGAATACATTTGGATGTGACCAGCTCAAACATTTCAATTGAAACATCAAACAAGTACACAGTAAAATCCTCAGTGTTCATTTAACTCCAAAGAGTGTACAAATGGAACCAAATGGACCCAAAAGGGAATAATGAGAAACCACAATGCAGATTGACCTGGTGTTCCAAAGTTTTTGTCCCACATTTTTTAAACAGCTTATCTCCAGAAAACGTATTCAAACTCATCCTGGATCGTTCCCCAAAATGGTAGTTGAACCAGTATGCTTGTGTATGCGTTTGTCCTATTTCCAAATAATGGCTTTTCTCATCCTTTAACTTCACTTTATGCCCCAGCTGACATCCATGACATCCAAGTGACAAGCAATAAGATCATTTTGGGGACTCCAAATGGCACAAACAATCAATTTGCTCAACCCAGCTTAGTGG
This sequence comes from Gymnoscopelus braueri, assembly GCF_963280865.1. Taxonomy (NCBI): domain Eukaryota; kingdom Metazoa; phylum Chordata; class Actinopteri; order Myctophiformes; family Myctophidae; genus Gymnoscopelus; species Gymnoscopelus braueri. The sequence goes on from NC_137611.1 coordinate 29,905,070, forward strand.
GGGAAGGAAAAAAAACACTTCCCGATGGCGAGGCTTAGGACTCAGGGTTGGTTGGTAGTGACACACTCTCCAAAAAGTCTTTCCAGAGTTTGGCTCTCCAGTTCCAAGTCTTGGACGGGGTCGGTTAGTCCCAGAGAGCTGACCGACCCGGCTAAGGAGCCCCGGCCTTCATAGGCGTAAGTCTGCAGCGAATCGTACGGTGGACCCCGCGTGTCCGTGTCCGCTTCAGCCACCTTCCTCCGAAGCACCCGGTGAATGACCTCTTGGCTGTCCGGTGCCAGAGAGGGCGCGGACTGACTGATGTCTCGGGGAACACAGCCGATCATGAGCCACGTGGGCTCCAACTCTGGGCTGTATTCCCCATAGTCCGCCTCCTTTCCTCTCTTCTTCCTCACCACCACCATGTCCCCGTCGCCCTCCTCCTCCTCCAGCTCGTTGTCCTCTCTACACTGGCGTCGCGGGCGGCCGTGGTAGGTGTGGAACTTTCTCGTCCGCTCGGAGGCCGCCGGGTTCCGCAGAGCGGCGATGTCGAAGGCCTCCGTGTCCTCCTCCCCGCCTCCCTCGTCGTCGTAGGTCACCACGTTCTCCCTGATGTCCTCCTCTGACAGGATCAGCGGCTCCTTGCTGGTCTTCTTGCTGCGAAGCTGAGCGAATAGCATCACTATGGCTGAAGAGAGGGACAACAGAAGGACGCAAGGAATGAAGGGGGGGGGGGGGGTCATGGAAGGAAACAATAGTCAGAACAATACGGTGAGTGGTAGAGTGGAGGAGTTATGAGAGAAGGAAAATGTGAATGAGATGCAGACAGTGTGTGGGAGAGAAAAAAGGACAAAGACAGAAGAAAAGCAGAGATACTTTATTGTTATCAGTGAAATAAGACTGTGATTGTTTGTGTTATGATTCATTGCGATAGCAAGTGAGCAATAATTGTACTATAGCTGAACTGATACAGCACTGATGCAATGTTCCTCAGAATCTATTAAGTCATATATGTAAAAAGAAAATCATTCACACATAACCTAGTTTGGGAGTTATTTACAGACAACGTGTCATGAGGCCATCCATGCCGCTGACTGCACACTGCATTAAAGTTATATTAATGCAAATCTTTGGGGAAGATATTTTCTCAAGAACCTTGGCATTTTGCCAACTCTAGCAACTTGGGGCGGCAGACAGTGGGTTAGTCATATTCCTTGTTTCAATAGCAGGATACAACTATGACTGAGCTAAATATTTCTTAGCATTTATCTGTTGGTTTGATTGGCTAGTTATTGTTTTATTCATAAAAATCACCTCCGTACCATTTGTGTATCTGCACCAAGGCTACATCAACAAGGTAGGCAGATGAGGGAAATATTCTATGGAGCCAATATAAGATTCTATAATTAGTTTTTCACTGACTATTGCCAACATGGATTCACTTCTCATCCCCATTAGTGTCATAACCATAAATACAGTATCATAGAATGGTCATGAAAAATGCCAATACATTGAAATGATTAAAACAGTTTTGACTGTGTTGTGCATGTAAGGCCAACTTGCACAGGGACATTCTTGTTTAATTTTTTATTTATAGTTTATATTTTGTAATACACTTATTAATAACATGAGAGTTTATCTGATCATCTAGAGTGGCGATGATTCCTCCATTCTGTCTGACCCTCACACTCTCCGTTTCTCACTTGCTTTGTATTCACCTCTTAGCTCCCACAGACCACTACACACACTTTTATTACTCATATTCACTCCATATGCCCCTGTCAAGGCAACACAGAGAGATGAAAGGACAAATAAATAAAATAAAAAGTACCCTTTGCACAAGGGAGCTGTATAGTTGTCAGAAAGTTTTTGTTGTTGTTTTTTTCCTTGATAAACGCTTGACAGCATCACAGTACAAAGCACCCAATACACCCATACAAGCCTCAAAGGTCTAGTTTAATGACTGTCCTACCCATTTAGGGTTTTGTGGTTGTAGCTCAACTACTATAACCAATATGACAATAAACCCCTGTGACCACAGGTGTATTTTATCCCTAATGTACTGCGGTAGCCCTGTCTTAAGACCAAACACCACTGTGCAGTGCACACAGATACAGACACATCTTCCCTACTAAATGATGAATTTCATCACACCTTATTAGCTACGTGTATGTATGTGGAATTCCACTTCAGCTGTCCTTGGTCGAGCTGATCAAAGCATATCACTATTAATAATATACAGAGGGTCACAGCACAACTTAACAACAATAGAACATACAGAATTAGCTACACACACTAATCCAATAAGCAAATAAACATATTTGCTGCTGGATCAAGTCACTCAGTCCCACCCAGCTTGTGTGTGTGCATGTGCACGTGCATGCTTGGTACATCGCTTATCATTTGAGTCGGCCGTCGGTACAGTATGCGGTTGAAATTATGAATTAATAATTGCAGTGCAGCCAGATATAATAGACTATTTGACACTTCCAATGTGAAGTGACCTAATTTGATGCGCGTCAGTGACACTTTGTATCTGCCAGTACATTTAGTTCGTTAAAAAGCAGGTAAAGCGAGCTGTTTATGCACACCACAACAGAAGTCTGACAGACACCACTGCAACCGCAGTAATGACTGCGCAACTAGAGGGCAGCGCTCTGTGGATTCTGCATACATTATCTCTGGAGTCATGTGCTAAATGTGTATCATAACGGTTTTTCACATCACATCACATCTTGATCCAAAAGCGCTTTTGCTTCTGCCACATATGTGAGAAGTTGAACCATATGTCATAGAAACACTATCCCAAACCCACCTCCCACCCCATAGTTCCTTGGGTCCTGGAGGCTGAAACCCATGACTTGTATATACATTTTTCATCTCTGTGTCCTTGCAAGACAAGGATGGGGACAATTGGACCTTGTGTACAGGGACATAACATTTGGTTCCCCGTTAAGGTGGAAAAACCAGGCCACATAACAGTATATAGTCATATATCTCTACTTACTTACCGAGCAGTATGATGATACACAGCAGAATGGCTACAAAGGCCCCTGTGCTGAGGCCTGCTGATGACAAGAATGCCTGGGCACGACACACGTTGCCACCACTGCGCCCCCTGCTGTTTCGTTCACAGACACACACGCGCAGCGTGAGAGTGGCCGTGCTGCTGAGTGGGGGCTCTCCACCATCGCCCACTACCACTGGCAGCTGAAAGACCTCGCGGTCCCCATCCTGACTGAATGCTCCACGGCGATGGGACAGGATGCTGGCTGTGTTATCTAGAGGAGGAGAAATAGACAGAGGGACACAAAAAAAGAGGGCTCAGAAAAAAATATTTTGGGCTGAGGGTGGTGACAGAAGAAAGGTCATGGGTCACTCAAATAGTTTGGGTTTATCTTTCCGGGAGCATGTATGTACTTAGCAAGGTTCCTGGCAACGTGCCCATGTTGAAATAACAATAACTTATGTGCAAGTAAAAGGTTTGGCCTAAGGGTGGTGCTAGGGCAAAGATGTATGTTGTCCTCACATCCATTCCCTATACTGCTTGTTCCATCACTCCCATCACAAATCTCCTCTCCTCTCCTGTTGTCTCCTGCTGTTCCATCTATTAACGAAGGGACTGTTAACACTTGAAGCTTTATTAGCATAGCCCTCAGAAACATCACCAGCACCACTTCCGCAGTAGAGCTATTCTTGCCAACCACATCTAATAACGGCTATTAAGTGTGTGTGTGTGTGTGTGTGTGTGTGTGTGTGTGTGTGTGTGTGTGTGTGTGTGTGTGTGTGTGTGTGTGTGTGTGTGTGGGTGGGTGGGAGCGTTATGTGTGGGTGCAGCAGCATGCAAATGTGTGTGCGAGAGGACCAGGGGAGGAGAGACGTACTGTAGAGTGGAGAGACTGACAGGAAGAGGTAGACAGTGCCACCGACCGACAGACAGACAGCAGACAGCCAGACAGGCAGGCAGACAGACAGAATGACAGATGGTGTGCAGGGTTTTGAGCCAGCTATTGGTATGCACAACCACAGCCTACATCTTCACAGTGCACATTCCACTTGGCCTGAGGAGCTCGCAGCCATGAGGAAGCACATCAACTGTGACGCTAGCAGACAGTCATGTGTATGTGTATAGATAGGCTACATGTGTTCACAGATGGTGAATGTGTGTGTGTGTGTGTGTGAGTGAGTGTGTGTGAGTGTGCGCACGCACGCGCGCGTGTGTGTGTACGTGTGTGTGTGTGTGTGAGCTCGCGTGAGCATGCCCATATTTATTTGCAAGCATAGTATATGGCTAATTGCGTGTGAGCGTGCAAGTGCTTGCAGGTGTATATGTGTGGGTGTGTGTATTTTATCAATGTACTCTGGCACTGCCTGTGGGACTCTGCAAAGAGGATATATTCATTTACATACAGCTCTTATTGACATGCACACAACCCCCCCAGGCATGTCAGTACACACACACACACACACACACACACACACACACACACACACACACACACACACACACACACACACACACACACACACACACACACACACACACACACACACACACACACACACACACACACACACACACTACGAGTCTAGATTCATTACTCTTCTCGCCCACACAAGGAGGCAAGCAGGTAAACAAAGCTTGAACTCCAACAAAAACACTTTTTCTTTTGTCTCTACATACGTTCGGCTTTCTCTTCTCCCTGTCTTCCCCATTCTGTTTATTTCTCTTTCACACATTTTTCTTAGTCCTTTTCAGTACTGTCACCCTCTCCTCCCCACTTTCCTGTTTGCATCAGAGGAATGCTGCAAATGTTGCACACACCGGTGAAAGGTGATATCTACAAGTCATGTTGATTAAGCATGATGCAAGTTTGTGTAACTGACGGTGAAGACAGTGAAAGATTCTCTATTGGGCAGTTAACATTGTAACTGTACCACTGCCATTATGTATAGCAGTGAAATGTATGTTTACCATCAGAAGTGGGTGTCCTCATAAGCTTGCAAATTCATTGGTTCTCAAACCTTTTCATGTCAAGGACCCCCAAATTAATATATGTATTTGGAGACGGACTCCCAGCTGAAGAAAATTGTGCCAGGGACCCCAATACAAGCTGGATACGCCGTGGAACCGCCTCAAGGACCCCGCTTGTGAGAACCATTGTGCTAATTTATGTACAGAAAGTTTTTTTTTTTTCAATTTGCAATTACTGTCAATCTTCAGTATGATGGACCTAGGTCTGCAAGTGCACAATTTGCTGCTGAGTGTATGTGTGCGAGTGTGTTCTTTTCTATGGTGATGTAGAGTGATTCAGCGAGCCAGGGGCATTTACCATTACAGTCCAGCAGTTACTAATTGATATATATAAAAAAAAAAAAAAAACACTTTACGCATGTAAACAGGTTTTGAAAGTCTCCATTATTCCCTGGCCACTCTCCTGCAAAGAACAGAGTGAAGGGGAAACATAGGTAACATGCATGGGGATGAGAAAGAAGTGCTATAGAGGAGAAGAGAGAGAGAGAGAGAGAGAGATGCGGTGGGAAGTAGAGAAATTAAGGGAGGGCAAGGTAAAAAGCAGGTATGTCTGGACTGTGCAGAAATCATGGTTGTAAGTACAGCGTGCACGCGCGCACGCACGCACACACACACACACACACACACACACACACACACACACACACACACACACACACACACACACACACACACACACACACACACACACACACACACACACACACACACACACACACACACACACACACACACTTACTTCACTTCTTGCAAAGAGCCTTCCTGCAGCAAATTGGGAGGATGGAGAGACTCAAGGAGACAAGGAAAGGGAGGAATAACGCGACAGAGTGCGAAAATTGGGTTTGAAAAGGAGTTAGAGAGATGGAGAAAGGACCGTAATAGCTCTTCCTATCTTTTTGGTATATACTGTACGGTACACCTGTGTCTGCCCACTAAGATGTTGTGCTGTGTTGGCCTAATGAGTAAAAAAGAAATCATAATACCATCTGAGATGGGGAGAAAGAAGGAGAGAGAGTGAGAGAGAGAGAGAAAGAGAGAGGGGGGGGGATTACAAAGATAAGGGGTGAGGCATGTCTGGCTCAACATAAACAAGCCCGTAATGATTTTTCTGCAAAGGAGGATTAGGAAGAAGTTAAATAACACAGGAAGGAAACGGGTGAAGAGAAAGACCAGAGAGAGAGAGAGAGAGAGAGAGAGAGAGAGAGAGAGAGAGAGAGAGAGAGAGGGGAATGGGAGAGTGACGGTGGTGGTGGTTAGAAACCATCCAAATGACTCTCCTGCAAAGATAAAAAGAGGCACAGGCCTGGAGCAGGGGAACACTGACGAGACAAGAGAAGTGACACTCCAGGCTCTGTTGGAAACAGAGATAAAGTGCATCAGAGAGAGAAGAACGTGGAAGGACAGACAGATACCATGGCCTACTGTAGGACTCAGCGCAGGACTGTCTGTATATGTCTGTCAGTGACGAGGATGAGAGAGGGGTGAAAGGAAAGAGAGAGAGAGAGAGAGAGAGAGAGAAGAGAGGGAGAGAGAGATAGAGAGAGAAGAGAGGGAGAGACAGAGAGAGGCACACACAGCAGTGATGAAAGAAACCAACCACAACAAAAAGAGTGTTGGCAGAAATGCTGGGAGGATATTGTTGAGATAGAGAGAGGGAGAGAAATTAGCAGGGGATGGGTGAGGAGGATCATAGAGAGAAGAAATGAGGGAAGAGCTGGTGGGAATGGGAGAAATGTAGAGGGAGTGAGGGAGAAGAGAAGTCAAAGAGAAGGAGTGGAGTGGATAAAGTAGGCATTTGGAGTTGAGCAGATATATTCTCTTGAAGACGACATCACATTTTTTGTGAACTGCTGAAATGCGGGGAAAGAAAACAAAAGGTGAACAGAGTCCATTCCCACCTGCTGGGCGGACGTGAACTGCCTGAACGTAGAACATAGCTCACAAAACTATAATTGGATAGAACTGACATGTCTACTCATATATGTATCAAGATTGCATAGGCAGTTACTTTTTATATCCGACCAATGACGGGTGGTATTATACGCCCTTCATCCATCCGTCCATTCATATTTTTGTGTTAACTCCCTACTGCCTTCATTTGGGATCCAATTTGAAAGAAGATCCGTACAACTGTTCACTGCCAATACAGCTTGAACGAGTTCACAATTCAGCATGCTGTGCCCAAGTAGCCTGGTTCCAGACCATAGACCCCGCCCACTCTCTGAGTGAGCTCCTCTTGGTCTGGTGTCATAATGTCAGCCTGTGGCTTTTCACGATCGAAGAAAAATCTGTCAAATCAGAGTCGTAGGTGGGGGTGGTCTAACGACAAGCCAATCAGCGAATATATGCTAAAACAAGCTGTGCGATGACGTCAGATGTAGGCGGATCCGTCGATCTCTTGTGATTGGTTTAGGGCAATTTCAATCCCCTCCCCCTGGTAATCGCGGACATTGCAGCCAATTTCAGACTGAAGCTCTACGCAGCTTCAGGCTGATAATCAGGCTAGTGCCCAAGGTCAGTGGTGGAAAAAGTACTTACATTTTTTACTTAAGTAAAAGTATCAATACTGCAATATAGAAATACTCTGTTACCAGTAAAAGTCCGGAATTCAAGATTTACTTGAGTAAAAGTAAAAAAGTATTGGCATCAAAATGTACTTAAAAGTACCAAAAGTAAAAGAAAATAGAATCCCATTTCAAGTTTTCAAATGTATAAAAATCTTTAGAAAATTTCCGATCTACATCGCGACACATTGTGAGCTTGTAGATCGGCTATTTTCAAATGGCTGAAATGCATTTAGGGCTGAAGTGGTTAATTTATGTTTTGTAATAATAATCCAAATCTACAAAGTAACTAGTAACTAAAGTTGTCAAATAAGTGTAGTAGAGTAAAAGTACAACATTTGGATCCGAGATGTAGTGGAGTAGAAGTAAAAGTATTGGAAATTGGAAATAGTCAAGTAAAGTACAAAATTGTACTTAAGTACAGTACTTGAGTAAATGTACTTATTTACTTTCCACCACTGCAAGGTCAAGGTTGTTCCTATATATAAAAACATTGTCAGTTACCTGCTGCCTTCATTTGAGCTCGGATTTCAATGAAACTTCAGGAGTATTTCAGCATTCTACGGCCAAGGTAAAAGGTCAAGGTTATTGCAGCCATAGTTGACGGTGCTCTTGTTACATGTACTGCTGGGCTAGCATCTATAATTTCCAGAGGTGAGGGTTTGAGACTTGCTTAACTTACCTTCTTATCTTATTGTCTTATGAAAAGTCTACAGGAAAGAAGAACAAAAACACACCTCTCCAATGTTGATCATAGGATGCTTGTTTCTTTTTTTTCTCACCACAGTGACTTGGGACTTGCTTGAGGCTTACTTGCACATGTGTGACTTACTCCCACCTCTGTGATGCTCAAAAATGTAGGCTTTGAAACAGATGGAAGTCTTGGAAAAGGTGCCAACGTATGCTTAACGTGTTTCACGTGTTTTTGAAAAAAAAAAAAAAAAAGATATTATCTGAAGATTTGCAGCTCCATCCACTCCTTGTTTAACTTATAACTGAAAAAGGCTGTATCTCGCTTCCTAAGCACTTTTTTTTAACTTTGAAAAAAAAAAAAAAAAAAATCGTAATGGCCAGAAATAGATATTAGTAAATTGGGCACTCAATGAGTTAATATATGTTGATTGTATTTTGTTACCCAGTGAGTACAGGTGTTAACTTAATTTATGAACTACAGTAGGCTACAGACTTCTTAAATTGCTTGGTTCCTGTACTGAGTTTGCATTTGCGTTTTGACCGCACATCAGAATTTAAATGCTACATACAACTGCTGACACAGTAAACACATGGAAGATAACAAAGTCATGATTTTATTCATCGTTTTAGATTACATGGAAGTCAGGGTTTTATTCATTGTTTATTAGAGTACTGCAATATTTGAATAATCTCCAGTTCCCTCATTCATGTGTATGCCATTCCATATCCTCTATCAGTGCTGAAAATGAGTGACTGAGGATGAATGATTGTAAGGATGAAGAGGATGAATTATTGTAACAGGTAGGGAGACAGGACAATGACCGTACGAGTCCATTTGGGTCAATAATTAATATAATTTAAGAGTGAGGACTTTGCTGTATACAGTACCTTTCTATGATACAGACTGAATCCAAGTAAAAAACTTCCAGAGTACTAGACCTCAACACTTCAATCACAAAAGGGAGATTTTTAGATGAAGGACACCATTGAGCTAATAGAGGGACCGTCAAGATGTTTTCTAAAACAATATTTAATATCCGATTCCGACTGATTATTAGCAAGACCACCTTAAAGGAAATGTGTTTTAGTTTACGTTTTCCTTTGATATTTATTGCCGTTTGTCGTCACATACACATACAAGGTTCTAAGGTTTGTGTCAAACAGTCAGAGTCGAGGCGCACTGCCTTCACAGAAACTGGAATTGGTGAAGCGGAAAGGTCATAATGAGTTTATAATGAGTCTGTAATAAAGATAATTTCATTCCTATGGAGTGAGTGTCACGCCTCTTAACATTTTCCACAGACACATATATAGTGTACAATACAGTTTGGTAGCAGCATTTATAGGCAGTGACATTCCTGTTCTTCAACCTTCCTCAACAGTGTGGTTTAATCCATTAAGACCGGGAAAGCTTCTGTCATTTTAGATTCTAACCACCTTAACCTTTATTTTATACTTTGGCAATTCAAAAATAGCAGACAAGTCAAATCTTTGAATATATATATATTTTTAAGCGAACATTTGTAACTCAAATCTTTGCTTCTGGGGGGCCCCTGGAACTAAATATTTGGAGATGGGGATCCGCGGCCAAAGACATATCATTTTGGGGGTCCTTGACATGAAAAAAGTTGATAACCACTGATATTACAGCGACATAAGTGTTTAGAAAACTGTTAGGATTTAGAAGACATTTGTAGAGTCACTGTAGCCTACTGTACTGTATGTTTGAGTCACTTCCCTTTGGCCAGAGAGGTGGTGCAGCAATACAGCAAGGAAGGGGGAGACTCGAGGAGGGCAGAAAGGAAGGATAGGAAGGACACAGATGACAGAAATGAAAGAGCAAGGTGCGATGGGAAGGAGAGAGAGAGAAGAGAGAGAGAGAGAGAGAGAGAGAGAGAGAGAGAGAGAGAGGGAGGGAGGAAGCCTGCTGGGAATAGGCGGAGGGAGAGAAAACAAGCAAAAGCCATTATGCTGGCTGCGCTAATATCTCCCCCAACCCCCACACCCACGTCAAGAAACACAGGAGAGGACTGTGAAAAGGGGAGGGATGGACGTCGGAGGGGGAGCGAGGATGAGCGTCTGTAAACACAGGCTTAATGACACACTGTTGTCACAGAGGTATACCTCACTACGACCTGCCTAGGGGGAGAGGAGAGGAGAGGAGAGGAGAGGAGAGGAGAGGAGAGACGTCAGAGAAATAGAAGGGTGAGATAAGGGAAAGAAGGTGAGAGGAAAGAGAAGATATAGTAGGAAGTGACTGCAGGGAGGTAAGGGAGACAGACCACTAAAATGCCACATAACAGATTCTGAATGTAACCAATGAAAAAACTAAAGAAAGAAAATAAGAAAAAAGCATTCAGTGAGATTTTCTTTCAAGTTGCATTGAAAAACTTCCATACACAATCTAATAATGGTTATATCAGGATCCACGTGGGAACGGAGTGACTGGCTAAAAGGGGATATACACTCTTGTTCTCGGCCGATACAGACAATAAGTCACACCGGCCTACTTACTTACTTTATAAGGCACATCATTATCTTTATACTGTAGATGCCGGTCTAATAAGGAGAGGACTGCATGGCAAATCCAGTTATTTGGTTGGAAAGAGTGGCCAGGAGGAAAGCAAAGCATTGCTTTCATGGTTTCAAGCTCTGTCGTCAACAGAAATTATATAAGATTTAAAGCTGGGTGGATGACACTTAATATTGTTTTATTATTGCATTGTAGTTCATTTATAATTAATTAATTGCATTTGTGTACCTGCACGGAATAGAAATGTACCAGTTACAGTGTAAAAAATATAGCCTATAATTATACTGATTAAATATAAACTGCAACATTTTGCACAATATTCATGGATCTTTTTAATGAACAATTTACTTGAAATGTTCAATGATTTAATACTACAGTATGTGAATGAAGCTGTACATCATGTGACAGCTAAACTATATCACAGTCAAACCCATGTTCTTTATGCGTTTTGTGGGTCATTTTTCTCTCTAGTATGGAAGTGATATAAGTTCAGCTTGCATGCACATTTTACATATCTTATACTGTAATTTTACACAGTTTTATGACTATGATAAAAAGCTAAAATGAAAATATTGTTGCTGCTGGTAGTGGTAAGTAAGTTGCTGAAGGAATCACATTGAATTAATATCTGTGGGATGTGGTGATATGTGGGTAGTTATGTATCAGCCAGTCTAAGCATGTAATGGATATATACCTTGTGATATCGAATGTATTTTTGGATTGATTGAATATTTTATTAACAAGATTACAGGTACTATATGGTCAAAGGTTGCGCTAAAAGGATAACACAAAAAGCCCCAGGGCCCTTGTGGTCCATTGTACTCAATTAATCAGTAATGCATAATAATACTTATGATACAATACAAAGCATATGGAATAAATCTCAACTCAGAATCAACTCAGTGTGTCTCAAAGAATAGGAACAAGGAGGTCAGAAGAGGATGGACACAAAAGAGAATGAGTTGATTGGGGAGAAGAGAAGGCAAAGAGGAGACATGACAGGTAGAAGAGTGAGGTACGTACAGTACATGAAGAGAAAGTTGGATGAAGGGAGCAGAGAGAGAGGTCAGAGTGTGGGAGCGAAAGAAGTGGGAATAGGGAATGAGGGACGTAGTGGCCACTGAGTAAACCATTGAATGGTTGTCAAGGTGGAAGACAACCTGGGGCCATATGAAAGTTTAGCTTTCAAACTAAATTAATGTGCACACATTTTCTTCTCTGTAGGTACAGTATAGTGCTTTGTCAGATGATGAAATACAGACACCTCTTTTTCATCATAAATCATGTGATCAGTGTGTGCACGTGTCCTCTCCCATCTTTACCCCTAAACGGTAAGAGAAAGTCCCACAATGAACCAATACCACACATTTCCAAGTCTAATGTTCATATTAATAATGTTGGTTTGGAGCAATGCACTGTGTGAAGAAATAAAGAAAGAGTAGTGGGACTTCATAACAGAGGCCAAGAAGCGGATCAGTGCCTACAAGGCAAGGACTGGAGGAGAGGGACTGTACTAGCACTCTCCTCACTGGACCAGTGCATGGCTGGTATCCTGGGCTCTCAGACAAACTTGGTGAACGTTTATGCATAATTTATATTCCGGCGTGCTGAAAATGTAGCAGTTCTACAAGCTTACAATGCGTTACACCACAACAAACTATAAATCAGGCTTCAGACAACTTTTTTTCCCTCTTCATTTTGGAGGAATAATATAAAATATATTCATTAATTTGCGCCAACAGAGAAAAAGTGCTTTTAACCTGATGTCTGATGATGAATCATTTGCTATTTTAACCAATTATTTTCCCAACTGTATCTTAACTGCCTGTTTTACCAGAATGCCAAAGACTTTTAAATATAGATAGAAAGGGAGTCAGAGTGTACGGCTCTACCTTTTATTCTTTGAATTCAGTTCACTTCGGGGCCAGAACCTACCTTCAAGAGGCCGGATGTGCACTACTACTCTTTGATCTTTTAAATATAATGGGTAATAAAGTATTCTTATAAGATCTTAGTGTCTGAGTAGAATTCACCAATTTAAAACATAAATGTTGCTATGGGATTCATTTTATTGGACTCAGAAGACAGACAGGGAAAACGCTCTTCTTGACTCCGAGACACCTGCTGGCCACATACAAGATCAAAATGTGTTGTGAGTTGTATATCTGCAATTTTGGCTTTTCTTTTTTTTGGGGGGGTGGGGGGGTATCTCACTGGGAACCACTGGTGTACACTGTAGAATCCTGAAGCATCTATTGTGGGCAGTAATGTTACAGTAATGTACAGGGTTAGCAGACAGCACCGGTACCGAATACAGCTGGCACTAATAGAGCAAAATGGGGAATACATACTACTCACCACATTTATTGCACTTCATATTGCCATTTTATCATTGGTTTGTACAACCTGGTCTACTGTATGTGGTTCTCCAAATAAAGGGGAAGAGCGACATGATATTCGTTTGCCGGTTGGATATGACTGTCATTAATCAAGTGTGCACGTCAGTGGCATATTGCTGTGCTGACAAACCCATATCAGCATCACCACATCCACAGTCACAATTTCAGCTCACAATGAATCTCAACACTGACGGGAGATTTCATTTGCGCTTGAATGGAACTTGTCGGCCGAGTCCGCCAGTTTACCACCCTCAAACTATAGAGGCGAGAGTGTTAATTTCACTCAGCGTGTAAGAATTGACTCCTGAGGGTCCATTTTTATACTCAGAGTTAGATTAACACCCAAGACTTTTTTGTATCCTGTAAGAATAAGCCCTGTAATATTTAATATACCGCAACAAAAGCTGTAATAGAGTAGAGGTAAAGTAGAGCTGAATATGAATGACAAATCGGCAATGCACCTGCCTGCTAAATATTCAACACCCAACATGAACAAAGGCAAACACACACTCTCCCGGCCGCCCCCATTGACTTTGCATTTATTAGGTCCCAATTAGCTGGGTAAAAATGTGGTAAATCTTAGAGACTGGCAGTCTACTGCAGAACATGTCTGGGATTTGTTTTGGTTATTAGTATGCTGGAGTGTCCAGTAGTGTGTCATAACAAGGACACAATGCCCCAAGCCCCCAATCCCCCCCCCCCCCCCCCACACACACCCACACACACCCACCCACACACACACACACACACACACACACATTTGTACAACAAATGCACAAAACATGCCATTCTTGCAGTTCGTGTGCGTACTGTATACGACAGATCTGAGTCACTACACATAGGAGAACCGACAATATTTCTGCTCCCCTAAAGACATCCAATATCCTTTCTACAAAATCCCTCTGTTACAGGTATGTAAAACAACCAATGATGCATCATAATATAATTAGGCTGCCAAGAACAATTAAACCCCTATGCTATTAAACACCTTAAAGTTTGAATACTTATTTATCCTGTCCAATGTCAACCCTCTCTGTTATGGAACATTTCCTGTTCACCTAAACTAATGTAAATCCAAGAGGGTGTGAGCCCAGGGACCCTCAGGGCTCAATGAGGGGGTACCAAATAGACCCTTATGGGGGTCTTTGAAATTTAAAAAGTTTGAGAACCACTGTTGTAATCGTTTCATATCGGGTGCATGGTGTAGAGAAGTTCTTTAACAGTTTCATATCGGGTGCATGGTGTAGAGAAGTTCTTTAACAGTTTCATATCGGGTGCATGGTGTAAAGAAATTCTTTAACAACCAAAGGAATTATCAGCGCTCATACTATATTTACACTATTCATATACAATCAACCATATACTTTATTTATAGGCATGGCCGGCAATCAAGGAAGGCGTTTCAGCACAAAGCCTTCTTCAGAGTGTACACAGTTACAGCAACACTTCTTGCTCAAACACTTTCCTTGATTGCTTGCTGCTTATGCCTATAAATAAAGTACTGTGAGAACCTTTTTATTAGTCCTAATATCCCCCCCCCCCACACACACACACACACACACACACACACACACACACACACACACACACACACACACACACACACACACACACACACACACACACACACACACACACACACACACACACACACACACACACACACACACACACACCTTTATTTGCACAACAAATGCAAATTAATTATCTTTCATGTTCAACGTCAAGGTATTATTGTCCCCCAACGAGGAATGAATAGGCTTTACACAATCGCAGTATATGAAATATAGAGATACAGAAAATGCATTAAAATGGGCTGATGGGGAGAGCTGTTATTCAAGTAAGGGCATAGGTTGGAGCATCTATCTATAAGGCTTATGCAGGTTAATGGCACATATATATAATGCAGGACAAATTAGAATTCTAAATCAATGCAGATTGAGCTTGCGGTTGCCTGAACTTAGAAGGCCAAGCTCAGACTTTCCACAAAAGGTGGCTATAGGGTAATCTACTTTGTGATTTGCTTAGGGACTCATTTTATTCATTGAAGGTGATGGGATGAGTGTTAATTATCTTGTTTTCCTCTTTCACAATACACTTGAGATGGTTTGTATTGCCCATGTTCAATTCTACCAAACAAGAACACAACAACAGAAGCAAGATAAAAATAAAATACAATTGAGCTTGCTTATGAAAAGAAATCAATGCAATACTTTGTGAAGGATTGCACTCAATAGACATTGAAGATGATGGCAGGGCTTAAACAATCAATTGCAATGTATTTTCTATTCTAGAATGGAATGGAATTACATCTATTTCTAACCCTCAATAGGTCACAACAAAACCATGGTTTTGTGAAACCATATAGCAAACCTACGTACATCAAAACATGTCATATGATATCACACTTTGTCTGCCTGTGCAGATTTTAAAGTGAAATATGCATAGAACAAAACATTTCATTTGATTCAACAGATAACATTAATATGATATACCCCCCCCCCCAGAAAAAAACTAATAAATAAATAATAATAATAATGGCCTGGACCGCTGGCGTAGCGGTCCAGGCACCTAGGTTATAATGTTGCCTAAAAGCGTGTCGCAGGTTCGAATCCCGATCCCGACGGCCTTTGCTGCGTCTCTCCCCATTTCCTGTCAGCCTACTGTCCTATCTATAATAAAGGCATAACAGCCCAAAAATACATCTTAAAATAAATAAATAATAATAATAATAATAATACAGCAGTATGCTATGTACACTATGTACTGTATGTTGATGTGAAACAATTTCACACATAAACATCTTGATACCTTAAGCATTAGAAAGGTCACTCAAACACACAATCCGACACGGTTTCTTTGTAGCTTCCTAAAAACGAATTGCAATACAAGCTTTGCATCCTTAAGTCACAAGCCCTTATGAAATTTTGTTTCTGCGCCAACAAAAAGCAACCTGCAATGCTGGTAGCAAGCCAGCTCCCTGTCTTCCTTCTCCTCGTTGGAAGTGGGAAGAAAAGAGCCTGAAGGGTTTGGCTAGCGGACTACCGTCCAGGCCCTCTGTGTCTGTGTCTCATTACTGAGACGGTTGTCATCCATTCTCAGTCCTCTACCTGGCTCAGGTCAACTGAGGCCCTACAGTGTATGCAGACAACGCTGCAATGTGGGCTAGAGAGAGAGAGCGAGGGAAAGAGAAGAGGGGAATAGAGAGAAGGAGAGACGGAGGAGACGAGAGCAGGGGGAGATGAGAAAATAGAGGAAAAC
The DNA here is from genome assembly GCF_963280865.1 of Gymnoscopelus braueri. NCBI lineage: Eukaryota > Metazoa > Chordata > Actinopteri > Myctophiformes > Myctophidae > Gymnoscopelus > Gymnoscopelus braueri. Next base: position 29,921,534 of record NC_137611.1, read on the forward strand.
GGAGGAGAGTAAAGGAGGAAAGATATCAGGACATGATATCTATCTACTGTCTGAAAAAGAGAGTGGAGCAGAGAAAGAGAAGAACAGAGGGAGAGATGTGGAAGGAAAGGAAAAATGGACTTGGCAGCAGTGGTGGAAAGTAACTAACTTAAGCATAATTTTGAGGTACTTGTACTTGAGTATTTCAGATTTAGTTACAAGTCAATCTGCAGACTTTTACTTGAGTAAAACAAATCTTAGTACCCCCTCTACCACTGCATGACAGCAAGAGAAAGAGAACAGCAAAAACGGGTTCAGCCCGCGTTCTCTCCATTTCCTCCTCAAACCTTCAAAACCAAAATGAAAAGACAAGGAAAATCATTTAAAAAAAATCTTCCAGTTGCTCGGTAACCAAGGCAACAGTGCTTCACGTTTCCTCCTGGACATTAAAAGCAGATCTCATGGGGAGGAGAGATGGATAGAGAGAGAGATAGTGAACGAGGGGCTAACAGTCTCACCGTAAAACAAACAAACAGACATGCAAACTGCCATGTATGACAATGCCTATATGTTTGCATTGGTGACAACGACGGCAAATATGTTTGCACTGTTGGGGCTGTGCAACACTATGAGGTTGCTTCAACATGCCCCGGTTTACAGCATGCCCTTCAAAACGCATTAAGTAAAACTTGCACGGTGAGTAACATAATGCAACCGTTCCAGTTGGGCGCAGCAGCAGCATCACGTGAAATTATGCCATGATGCTTTATGATGTCAAATGGGTTCATATTGAACACACGTCTAGACAGTGTTTGTGTATCATTTAATTTTTTATCACCGACAGGAGAACTCAGAACTTGGAATCATGCACTCTAATGCCAGTATGTAGGGCATACAGGAATTGGTTCTAGTTAACCACTTGAACTCTAGCGTCCCTATTCTGGGGTGAAGATTTTGAAAAAATGGCCAATCTACAAGCTCACACGCTCCACACATTGTGAGCTTGTAGATCTGCTATTTTCGGCAAATAGATTTGGGGCCCTATAATTGCCACTGATTAATAAGGGATATGGGAGCTGTCACTGTCCCTTGCTATACCCGCTATTCATTATGCCGACTCCGTTATTTGCGCTTGGAGGTGTGCCTGTGGGCGTGTTGTTGCACAATCCCCAAAATTGCTAACGCATAGCGGAATCTAAAACCCCCCGCTATGCCAAATTGGTTTGGTAGAGCGCGCCTGCAATGGACATGTCGGGAGTTGGCCAGGGTGCACAACGGCACAACATTCAAAGGCTCCCTCTCTCCTAATTCTCAATAAATCTCTGTGATCAATTTTAAATTAAAAACATACATAGATGCTCAACTAGAAACCAACTTTGACTTACTTCATGGGTTTAACTTCCACTTTTACTGTACTTCACCAGGCGTTGCATCCTTTCATGGCCAAATGTGGTTCTGTTTATTGACGTCATGCACATAGCGGCATGAGCTGTGATTGGTCTACTTTTGAGGGGACATACATACATACAGTACATACATACAGACAGACAAACCTAGCCTGGTAAACCCCCTCCCTCCGGAAATCTCATTTGCATTTGATTTCAGGGAGGTCTGGGATTGCGCAGGGAGTAAGCATGCCCGAACACTGCGTGTCCGAACCAATCAGCGGCTGCTAGGGGCGGGATCATCCAATCAGCTGCCTAGTAGCTTGAAAAAAAGAAAAACTGTCTGTCATCGATTCTGCGACCGAAGTCTCAGATGGGAAGTAGGCTGTGAAACAAATGTGTGTCGCAAGCTTCTTCCATTTGACGGTGTCAGGTTAAGACAAACCCTGGCCATAATAGAACCTTGCCAAGCTTTGTATAACACATTGGGGTGATAAAGTGACAGTAATGTCAGGAAGTGCACCGCAAATGAGTGATTTTTATTTTTTATTTGGAACAAAGCGGAGGGGGACAGGAAAGAGGGCAGGGGGGGAGACATGCCACACTGGTCATAAGATGGATTTAGTACAACAATGACATTGCTATGGAAGGTCTGTGAGAAAATGTAGGCCATATGGACACGCCTTTCACAGCACAGACCTTGCTTAAGGTATACGTATTCGAAGCCACCATTTGGATAGACACACTGCCATAAGTCTTGTCTAAATCAATAGTGACATGCTTCAAAGTCAGATGTAAATTGTGTTTGTTCAGCATTAAACAAAGTGTCATAAGAACCTTCAATATGCCTGCAATGTTTGGGTAATGTTGCTCATGTTTTTGCACTGAGTTCCAGAAGCTGGAGCAAAAAAACTAAAATAAAGCAATTTATAAAGAAAAGGCAAATAGCCATTTATAAAGAAAAGGCAAATATCCCTTTAGTAAATAGGAGAGTGGAAGTTTTCACATTCTACCTCCACAAAACAATTCTCTCTGAGTGTCTCTCTTTTTGTCTCTATGCCCAGCAAAAAGATGGCCCGCTGTAAGTGTGGATATTTGCCCTGAGAGATATTTCCCTTTCGAAAGCCTTTGTACAAAGTGAAAGACACAATTCCAAGCAAATGGTCCGCAGGTTGTTTTGGGGTCAGAAGTTGCGAGGATAGCAAAAGCAAGCTCTATTTTACTGTGAGCTGTTGTATTGTCACTGAAGGGCATATAAAACCCAATGGCCATGGTTTTTAATGTGCCATAAACTCACAGTTGGTTAGGTATACGCTAGCTTAGCTATATGAGTGTCAGTAGTTTTATTGCTTATTCCCCTCATTGCCGTTTTAAGCAGGTAGCCGGCAGTCAGTAACCTCTGGTTTGCAGCTTACCTCCATTGTCCTTCAGGGTGAAGTTTGGGTTGAATGCATCATCAGCAGGAAGAGAGAAGGAGAACTTTCCATTAGCAAAGTTGTCCAGGTCTACTGGCCGGAGGGTCTGAATAACCTGGAGAGGCAGAGAGAAGAGATCATAAAAATGAGATAGAAGGAAAGGAAGGAGAATTTAAAAAAAGGGAGAAACAATTACAGAGGAAGAAGATGGGTGAGAAATAGAGAGAAATAATGAGTTATAAATAAGCCCAGGAACTAAATTAGAACTTGGGAAGGAATGAAATTGCAATAATAGGGCCCAAAATAAACCCAAAATAGGGCAAGGAAAGAGTGGGGTAGAAATAATGATAATAATAATAAGGGTAATAATAAGGGTAATAATAATAATAATAATAATAATAATAATAATAATAATAATAATAATAATGTGCGTTTTATAGTACATTAAAAAGATAAAGACAAAAACAAGGCATGAAGAAAAGACATAAAAGGAGATTATGCACAAATAAAAGAGAGGCAATTAAAATATAAAATAAATAAACAAAGAATGGAAGAGGGGAGAAGAAAGAAAGAAAGAAAGGGGAACAGAAAAAAGGGCAGAAGTAAAAAAAAAGAAGGGAGTCAGAAACGAGAAACTCTTTACTCTACGAGAAAAGAGTAAAGCGGATGCTTTATAATGTAAACCATAACCATTCTGCCTATGATGAAATTGTGAAAGCATTAGCAATATATTATGTCTCCTTTAATTCCTGCCGTGTGTGCAGTAAGTCTAGGCAGCCTGAAAACAATACGTCAGGCAGAGAGCCAGCAAGCTGGGTAATGTATTCACGTCAAAATGTGCACATTAATTTTAGGTTGCAGGTACTCAAGCTAAATAAAATTCCACCGCTGGATCTAATGCTATTTATGTAGAAGGTCACCTCTCTAATTTTGTAGACATCATTTTGAGAAATTGCATTTTATTGACATTTACCAATAGCCTACACAGGATGTGATACCATTTACGTTGAGCATCTACAGTATGGTTATACATTAACAGTGAAGTTGAAGTTAATTATGCCGTCTTTCCGACCACTCAAATTAATGCACTTTACAATGTACTTCACTTTCACCCATTCACACGCACTATAACGGTGGAATATCGTCACACATCATATGTTATAGGAACAAAAATCTGCCTTGGAATTTGAATGACAGCGGTCCCCATTACTTTCCAAATTGACATTAAAATATTAACATAGTTAGAGCATACAGCCAAAGCGTGTCAACCATCTGATCAGTCAGTCTATGAAAGAAACACAAACTAAGGGAACCAGTGGGATCCTATGTGGAGACACAGAGCCCAGGAGGTCCTGGGATGTTCCCTTCTACAGTACCTTCCTTTAAAATGTTCTTTCAACATCCCAGGAACGTTCCTTTAGTAATACAAACTAAAAGAGTGGTTCTCAAACTTGAGTGTCTGCCCCAAACACAAAATATCGTCTTGGACACTAGGACTAGGGACGTCAACACTTATTCAGTTAGCCAGGTAACCATTTATAAAAATAATTACAAAAAAACTATACAAATATGCTTATCGGCGTATTGGTTAATTTGCATAATGACAAATAAGCGTTTTCGCACTGGAAAGAAAGTGAGAGTGTAGCTCGGTTTGGGAGCATTTCACAAAGAAGGATGATGAAAACTGTGTCCCTCTCAGAGGCACCGGCCATCATCCGAGGGATGCTTGGTTGAGGGGAAGATGGGAAGCTGGATGGGGAGCTGGGGCAAAGGGTTTAACGCTTCCTGGCCAGAGGGTTAGGCTTCAGGTGTTTGAGTGGGAGAGCCAAGCTATCAATGATCTCCACCGGTGGAGAAAATAAGTTTGACAGTGGCAGTAAATCTTCTTTCCCTGAAATGTCAAGGCAGGGAGGCTCTCTTCTTCTTAGATTTTCTCTTCACCACAGAAACCCCTTGTGGGATCCATGGCAGCCCTTTAATCCGCAGGGGAAGCCCAGCAACTGCTAGCAGGCTCCATCACGGCTAGCTTGGAGCTGCGGAGAGTTTAATCCAAGAACTTCAGCGCCAATGGACTTTAGCTTAGATTTAATTCTCAGTATAGTTCCAATGCCAAAGACATTCTTATAAAACTCAGTCACTTTAATGGAAGTAACAATAACTGAATAGTCGGCTAGCCACCAGAACAAACCTAGCTAGACTAGCAATGGCAGCTATGGAGAAGGATTCCAGATAATTTTTTGTATGTGTGTGTGTGTATATATATATATATATATATATATATATATATATATATATATATATATAGAGAGAGAGAGAGAGAGAGAGAGAGAGAGAGAGAGAGAGAGAGAGAGAGAGAGAGAGAGAGAGAGAGAGAGAGAGAGAGAGAGAGAGAGAGAGATGTTTTTCATAGAGCTAATGACCTAGCACCTGTGAACCATCGACTGAAACAGAGTACAGACCAGTCTAGAACTGTCCGCTTATTAGTTCAGTGCAAGGCCCACCATTAGCAGTTATGGATAGGGGCCCCTCACCCACTCGCCCTCCAGCACCACCCACCCTTCACTCTAATACCAATACAGCCAATTTCAAATAAGCAGTGGTGGAAAAAGTATTAAAATGTTTTACTGAAGTAAAAGTATCAATACTGCAATGTACAAATACTCTGCTGTATAAAAATCCTTTAAAAATAGTCGATCTACAAGCTCACAATGCGTCGCTTCGCGACACATTGTGAGCTTGTAGATCGGCTATTTTCAAATGGCTAAAATGTATTCACCTGTTTCCTAGGCTGTGTGTTTTCCACTTCCTGTCGATTTCATTGGATATCATTGGTCATCTGACCAAATAGACAGGAAGTGATGCCCACACAGGCTAGGAAACAGGTGAATACAGAGCAGTTAATGTATGTTTTGTAATAATAATCAAAATCTATAAAGTAACTAAAGTTGTGAAATAACTGTAGTGGAGTAAAAGTGCAATATTAGCCTCTGAGATGTAGTGGAGTAGAAGTAAAAGTATTGAAAATTGGAAATACTCCAATAAAGTAAAATTACCTCAAAATTGTACTTAAGTACAGTACTTGAGTAAATGTACTTAGTTACTTTACACCACTGCAAATAAGCTCTTGGTCATTGGCCTTGTAGTGACACATACTGTATGGAGTCTTTATACCATTTCCAATTCCAGTGTTATAGACACATCCAGGTCATGCTCTGTTTTGCATACATTGGGCCTCAATCACAAAACTCGTCTTACATTTGACTACATTTAGTGAATTTTCCATCATTAATGGATCCAGTTCCAAGTTTTATCAGTGAGATTAAAGAAGTTTCATCTTAAGTGTCTGTGTTTATGTATCTCAAATTCTGCTACTTTTCTCTGCCTCTCTTTTTATGATGTTATTTTCATCCTCAATAGTGCCTGAAGTCCTTCCCATAATATTAAAAGACTAATATCACCATTGTCGTTAGGTTACAGCTGGTTTCATCAGTGCTTTCATTAGCTCCATTGCTGATATAAAAGAAATGGGTGAGTGCTTTTTATTTTTATCAAACACCAACAATGACACTTGTAGTTGCTCAATTTCTCACTCAGAACTGATATATTATTTTCTCTTCCAACTCTTAGGGCACAATAATTGTGTGTAACTGTGTGCTCACTTGCACCTTTCTACACTGTTTGGCTTTTAAGGCTTTTACAGCTGGCTGCTATCAACATTATCATCTAATCTTTGTGAATATTAAGTAATGCGAAGAGTTCTTGAATCAAAATTCACTCACTAAGCCATTTTTTTTTACATGGGAGGATCTTGCATAAAGTATCAAAGTATCATGTAAAAAAAACTATTTGTGGCTCGCAGCTCTCCTTAGCCCTTTATACACTGCCTATCTAAGGCTGGAATGTTGGCCCTTCCTGCCGCCTGTTCTGTACAGTGTGGTGTGGCTCTGTGCGTGTGGTGTGCCCAAAATCTCTTCTGCCCAGTTCTCCTCAGTGGCTGGAGCAATTGATCTGCATTTGCACACAGCCATTGACCATTACCATGTGCATGGAACAGTGAAGCCCGTTATTCACTTTCCCCAAATGTTAGCTGTTTATTAGCATTTTTGTGTTCTCCCGGGTTGCCAAATCATGTGCGTGAAACAAGTGCCGGTGTTGCCACATCTGTGAAACAAGCGGACCATCCGTGAAACAAGTGGACCATGACGCACTTTGGGTGCTCATATCCCCGACGGGTATGGTCTAGTAATGTAATAATGCGCAAGATTCCCAAATCAACATGCTGACTCTCGGTGTAGAGCACACAGCCGGCATGACAGTACACAGTTGTGAAGTCTATGGTCCTCGCAACTTTCTGCCTTGAACATCTCCCTGCTTGTAATTCCTAATCGCTTGCATGGATATGAGCGTGTCCAATTTCTCTATTTGAGAAAATGTGTGAGAGATGTGAGTCACTTGCAGTGGCAACAGCAAAAGACATACAGTATGCTATATATATATAGACTCTATAGTATAGAGTACCGAGGTCCTGATGTCCAACTCCCACCCACGCGAAAGAGAAACAGAAAGGAGAAATGACATGTGAAATTGTTATGGAGTGAGTTTTGTAACTTTAGGATGAACTTGACAATAACTGTGTGCGATATACAACTTTTGCATTCTCGTCTTCTTTGAAAAACAGTCTTTATATCTCAGTGAAGGAAAATTCACTACTGGAGCTTCTGTGCTGTGGTCTGCTACGGCGTCAGTCCATCTTGTGTCAGTATCTTCTGAAATAAATGCATAGGTTATAGTGCTGACAGCTGCTGTCAGCCGCTGATGCTGTTGTTACACGTCGTGCCTCTGCTCTCAGAAAGCGGACACGAATAAGCACACGCGTGGAGGCTTGTGACTCTGAGTATAACGGCAAAGGCGATCCTTGTGTAAAAGAGGCTCCCCCTCTCTTTCTCAACTTCAATGTTTACAAATGTGAAAGAGTAGGTGGAATGATTTTCCATGCAAGCTTGAGAATTGCAGATAATCATAAGAAAAAGGAAAATGTACATCAGTCTCTTGTGCAAGTAAGGGACATCACTGAGCAATGGTTCTCTTTCAAATATTCACTCGATGTCTCGCTAAGGGAGAGCGCCCGGGGTTACGGTATTAACCTATTGATATCAAGTACACATATTAAATGTCGCCTGTGTCTGTGTGTGGTTCGGTGAGTGGTTCCCTTTCCCTTCTGTGTCACTTGGTCTGGAAGGGGAGTTCTTCTTGTTCTGGACTGTTGTCTGCCCACATTGGAGTGTGTTCCATCTCCACTTGGGAATCTGGAAACTGCGTATCTGTCTCTCAACCCAACAACGGAGTAGGGCTCCGTCTGTGGTAAGGGCGTTGTTCTGTGATATTGTCAGCTGAAGGTATCAGGATGTCCAGTTGGCCTGTGGAGGCTGTGGTGGGGGTGTCATCATCATCATCATCATCAGGGGTCATCGATGTGTCCGTACACCGACAAATATGTCTGTGGCAAGACTTGGCCTTGTACGTGGCAGATTTTAGATACATTTTTTGTATACATATAACATTATAATGTTGTCATTTTGATCATAAGAACCAATTACTGATCGTCAGTCTCCAGGTTTTCTTCAGAATATGTATGACACTGATTTACTATGACACTATGGCACATTAGCAGTCCACTAGGACAGTGGTTCTCTAACTTTTTATTTTCAAGGACCCCCATAACTCTGAGAGTGCACAAATGGAACCAAATGGACCCGTAGGGTCCATTTGGTTCCATTCGTGCACTCGTAAAAAGGTCATTTAAGGCTATACTGTAGCTCTTAAGGGCCCTATTTTCGCCAGTGCCTTACCCATTATCTCTAAACTTCTTTGCCATTTTTTAATATTTTTAAAAACATTTTCAAATAGTTCAAACAGCCAATCTACAAGCTCACATTGTGTCGATGTAGATCGGCTAGTTGAACTATTTGAAAATGTTTTTAGTTTAGGGATAATGGGTAAGGCACCGGCAAAAATAGTGCCCAATTTATGTGTTTCTGGTAATATTATTGTCTGCTCATTTGTATGTCCATGGCAAAAAAAAGTAATTTTGACAAAAATGTCCACCACAAGCCAGCATGGCGATGACCCCTGATCATCATCATCAGAGTTGAGTTTCTCCTCCTGTGCTCTGTCTTCCTCAAAGGTATTCAGGTTGCCCTGGAACATCGCTGTTCACTGTTTATAGTGGATTGTTCATCATCTGGGTTTATTCTCAGTGTTCACCCTGAACTAAAAACCCTCTTTCTTAACAGAGGGGTTGTATCTCCAGGCATGGCAGTGTGCCGTGCCTGAAGATTGTCACAGTGGAAAATGAGGTTTGATATGTTTCAATTTTCCAGACAGTCAGCACATAATGTCTCTGAATTGTTCTTCAGGAGCTCTTTTTTATATACTTTGATGGTTTCTACTGTATGTGGAGGTGTCCAATGAGAGTCCAAGGAAGGAGTAGATGCATTTTGTCGCTGGCAGGCAGAAACCTTGTATTTCCATATTTCATCGCTTTACGTTTTTTTCATAAATGAATGCCCTATACTTCTGCATTCATACTGGTGAAATCAATTACACAGGTGAAGTCAATCACAGCTTCCCAGCTGTGACTGACCAGCTGAAATCTGGTCAGTCACAGCTGGGCAGCTGTGATTGACCAGCTGGGTGCGAGTGGTCTCCTGTTGCCTATGGAGAGTTTGGAGACAACTCACTGCACTGAGCGTGAGCGGGCAGTCGCTGATGCGATAAATCAGGAAACGCAGCAGAGATAGCCAACTGAGATAGCCAACACTGTATATGCCCTTAGCTCATATGTTCATGGGCGGAGTAGTCATTATTCCTGCAGTGCAGTGTTGTGCCCTGAGGGGTGGTAATACTAGTGTGTGTTGCTCTGTTAATTTGCAATGCCCTAAGGGGATGCAAAATTGTGTGGGGTGGTTTGCCCGTATACAGGTTTTTGGCCCATGTGGGTGGCATTAGAGGGGTGCAGGTTATGAATCAGCCTGGGTTTAACATTGTGCGGTACAAAACTGTCTGCCTTATAGTTTATATTCACAGTAGAAATATTCTGTGGGCGGACTCTCTACATTCTCATACCTAAGACGAGGTTTATTACAATTATGTTAAAGTCAGTATAATCCTCTTAAAGGGATATTTCACTTTCAAAAAAAACTTTGGGTAATTTTATCATCTACTATCTAGGCTTTGAGAGCCCCCCAGACCGTTTTTAAGTTGCTTCATTCAGTATTTAGATATTTGATATTCATTTTATCAGACACGCCCCCTTCCTATACAAACCCATTATAACTTCAAACTCTATTTTTAACATGTTAGATTCATCAAAAACACCCGTCCTTGGTTCTGGTGACTCACCCTGCCCTCCTAATACGTGAGGGGGCCGTGTTTTTTTTTATTATTATTACTTTTTATTTATTTTTTATTTATTATTATTTATTTTTTCAATTTTCCAAAAAAAATATTAAAAATAAATGAAAAAAGTAATCGAAAAAACACGGCCCCCTCGCGTATTAGGATGGCAGGGTGAGTCACCAGAACCAAGGACGGGTGTTTTTGATGAATCTAACATGTTAAAAATAGAGTTTGAAGTTATAATGGGTTTGTATAGGAAGGGGGCATGTCTGATAAAATGAATATTAGATATCTAAATACTGAATGAAGCAACTTAAAAACGGCCTGTGGGGCTCCCAAAAGCCTGAGTAGACGATAAAACGACAAAAAGTTTTTTTGAAAGTGAAATATCCCTTTAAGGTTAGTTCAGGTTTATTCTACTATAAATGCACTTTTCTTTTTAAACAGATGTTTCAGGAGCTCATGTAAGCATCTCTCTCTCTCTCTCTCTCTCTCTCTCTCTCGTTGTCTGTCTTCACTTCCCTGCTGTTTGTGGATTGCTACAACTATTTACAACCAAGAAAGGCAAGCAGGCTAAGAAACCAAACTAAGTGACATGTTCTGTCGGTCTATCGATCCCCTCCACTCATGCTGCAAGTCCGTTCAAGTTCAAGTGGTTGATTTGAGTGCAGATCTGCTTGGCATCTCATCCTTAACACTCCTGTCATCATTCACAACCAGTCCATCAAAAACAAACATCATTCAAGTACTTCAAGAAGTTGTGGACTGTATAGGCTCTGTCCTGGAGCCACCATGTGCAGCAGAGGATTTACTTTTTTAAGGAGAATGAGATCCTTTGGAGCTAACAGGGAAATCGTACGTTCTTCTGATCCACTATACATAGTGTTCTGCACCATGGAAGTCGTTTCTGGTTCAGTGGACTCTCTGTCCAACTAAAGACTAGGAAATGATGGGCCATTCTGTGGATGTATCCTTCTTCAACTGTTGCACGCCTCAACCTGGCAGACAAAATGCTCTCCATAAAGAGTACCATCTAAATCGCTTCACGGTGCCCAGAATGGAAGAACAAATGATCTTTGCAAACACAGTCACGCACGCACGCCTTCCTTGAAACCCTGTGGACAGACACCCCTTATCCCACCTCTCACCCATCCATGCTCCCCACACACTGCTGACTTCCACACACCATATGTTTGCTTTTGTTAATAGTTTTTGTTTAGTAACTGTTTTGTTTGCCACTTTAATGATAAGTGACAAGAAGGGAATTACTCTTCTTATCACGTACCTGAGCCAGTAAATACTGTGCTTGTTTTGCATTCAAATGCACTGGGAAATTCCTGGTATATAGATTTGGTAATAATAATTATTATGCCAAGACTTCACTAACGTAATGGCATATTGGCCAATCTGAAATATAACATTAGACAGATAATTATTAATACCATATTGCACATATTGGAAATGGATGTTTTCCAAAAACTGTAGAGGAGAATGATAAATTGAAAGTCTGCAGAAAACTAGCCGCAGTATGGAAATACCCAACCTGTCCAATTAGGTCTTATTAGTCCATGTTCCATTTCAATTGCATCAGCAGGTCTAGGATATTTACAATATTTTTTACACACGACTACCTACCCACTTAAAATTGCAATCAATAACTATCTGCTATTACTTAAACTCAACCATGTGGAATATGTTGTTGCCTAATGCCTACACTATTTAATGCTGTGGAACATTCAATGGACAAATTAATTTACGGTTTAGGCATCTAGATGAGGCTCTTATAGAGCAGCTTAAGGACCTCAAGGGTTCAGTGTCTTTCCCAATGAGCACATTTACACACGCACCAGTACCCCCTAAATGTTGAGTATTCCTCTTATGCTGGTACTAACTTGTTTTCAATAACCTGGGTAAGCTTTTACCAACTCTCACCATCTTATTTTCCCACCAACTACTAAAAGAGGAACAGCTACTGTAACCGTGGGAAAGATGAATTGTCAGAAAGATCAAGAACATGGATAACAACCACCAACATCTCTGGCTTTACATCACCAACTAGAGGAAGAGTACAAATAGATAAACGTCTGTATATTTATGGATACACAGAAACAGGGATAACGGAAAAAAGGCTATAAAGGTACATGACTATAACTGGGGTATAAGGTAGTTTTCCAGATAGAGGATGCATGAAATGACAGCCAATGAAACCTGGACACACGGTTGCAGCAGGAATTTGACCTTGGATGGTCAACAAGCAAAACAATGCCATAAATGATGCATCCAGCATTGATGCACAACAGCAAAAGTAAAGAAAAACACAACAGAGGCTAACATGGGAGTGTGGCTTCCCTCAATCTTAAGCTATAGCCTGTTACTAGTATGCAGCTCATGAACAAAGCCACAGAAATCACAAAGCACTGATCAGTTCTCAAACTAATCATTAACTTCAGTGCCATTTTGTGGTGTTGTATACTGTACCCTATATAACAATTTCCTGCTGCGGTGAGTTACACTGGGTACTGTCAAGTTTCTGTCTCATGATGTCATGCACATAGTTGCATGAGCAGTGATTGGTCTACTTTTGTTGGGACATAACAGACATACATACTGTACAGACACACCCAGTCTATATATAGACTGGATCTCGAGATCCACACGGGAACATCGTGGCTCCCATGACCTCAGACTTCCTGTGGCCAACCAGTGATCTGTGACGTATCTAAGACGCAGGTTCACCCGGTCTGAGCCCCATTGACTACCATTATAAAATATAAGCTGAATATTTCAAAAAATAGGCAATTTATTTGGCCTAGTGGCAGTGTGCACAAGAAATGTGATACTGACTGGGTCCAGCCGTTTGTGAGATTAGCTCTGGACGGACGGACGAACGGACAGACAGACAGACAGAACAACATACGTTTTTCAGAAAACTGTTAGGATTTAGAAGACATTTGTAGAATCGGCCTCTTAATGGATTAATGTAGAAAGGCGTGCCCAACTGCCCATAATACAAAAAAGAAAAGAAAAAAGGACATTGTGAACACTCCCTAACAGAATATAGTGTGCCTCAGATATTTCAGTCAAGACAAATCATAGGTTTGGATATAGCACTTGCTGTGCTTAATACAACAAGTAAGACGCGCGAACGCTGGAAGCGAACGCAGCTCGAAAATATTGTGTATTTACGGACTTGTAATCCGTGTTATTTCACCGTGATGGGGAGAGAACATTGTGTGTGTGTGTGTGTGTGTGTGTGTGTGTGTGTGTGTGTGTGTGTGTGTGTGTGTGTGTGTGTGTGTGTGTTTTGCAGGCTGTTGTGCATTTTAATCAGAGCATTGTCTACATTCCTGCACTCTGGCGCACTCTGGCGGCTGCACACAGGCAGTGCACGCACACAGAGACACAGTCACACACACACACACACACACACACACACACACACACACACACACACACACACACACACACACACACACACACACACACACACACACACACACACACACACACACACACACACACACACACACACAACCCGAGCACGGTTGCATAGTAAGCTGCACTTGGGCGCCTCCTTCCGCGTTCGCAACAAACAAGGCATGCATATGCAATGTACTGTATGTCCCTCAACCTAAACATTCAGCTGTGCTATTCTTAATTTCTCTCAAACAATTGGGAAAAATAAATTTCATTTCTTGAAATGTTGCAGAATATTGTGCACACATGAGGCCAGAGAGAAATTCACAGGTTTCATGTGCAATGCTGGGGGAAAAAAAGAAAAGAAAAAAGGAAGAGTGTTAGCCCCCCTTGACATCTTCTGTGTTTGCATGCATTGTCTGTCGCCTCCAGCCAAGCTAGCTGATTACACAGTTGCACACACATGCGTACATACACACTGCAGCTTAAGAGCTGCATTCAAGGATAAAAGTATAGCAAGAGAGGAAGAGAGAGAGAGAGAGAGAGAGAGAGAGAGAGAGAGAGAGAGAGAGAGAGAGAGAGAGAGAGAGAGAGAGAGAGAGAGAGAGAGAGAGAGAGAGATGTGCACAGCGGGAGACAGATTATAATGAGATAGTGTGATGTGTGAGCTTGTTTGTGTGGTTCCATATGCATGCCTGAGTGTGTGTGTGTGTGTGTATGTGTATGTGTGTGTGTGTGTGTGTGTGTGAGAGTGTGTGCGTGCGTGTTTATGAGCCAGGAAAGAGCTATTGCTGTGATACGGATCTGAGCGTTCGTGCTTTGCTTCACAGCGGGGCCAAATCTGAATGAGGGATGATAAACACTTTTTATGAGCGAAGAGGATGGTCAGGTATAGTAGAGGAGGGGAAAGAAGAGGAAGGAGAGGAGAGAAGGGGGTTGGGGGGTTTGGGTGATGAGCAGCCCGATGTTGAGGTTTAATATGATCGTCTCTGCTGCTGTTATCTCGGGACTGGCTGTGGAGGCATAGCCACGCACCGCTGCTTGAATAATTTATGGGTTCAAGAGGCTGCAAAGTCTGCAGCTTGCCTGATAAATCCACCACTGATGGTGTCAGACACACAACAAAAGGGGAACGGATGGGTTTGCGCATGTGTGTGCACGCAAAATGTAAGTGAGGGCGGGAGAGAGACAGTGAGAGGGGATGGGAATGGGAGGATGAGAATGTGTTTTGATTGATTGATTGATGTAGTTTATTTAGAAAGACATGAGAATAGTACATGACAGTACATAACAGTACATGGAAGTACAAATTCACAATACAAGGTCTACTAAACTGGAAACCCTCATTAAGCATTACGCTTGTTTAAGAGTTGTTTGTGTTGTTGGTGCACGTGTTTGAGGGTTCGTCACTTGTGTTGTTACTGTAGTGTTATGAGCGACGAGCATGTGGGCCGGTGTTCACCACTGGCGCTCCATGAGATTTTGTGACAACCATATACAACTATATACAGGAATGTATGTACACTCATTTCCCAATATGGAGGCAAATTCTATACCCCAAATTTTTTTTTCACCATTTTCAATCTGGCGTCCCTATTTTAGACATGTCATCATAGGTGACATTTTAAAATGTACCGGTAATGTATTATCATTATTATTATTTAAAAAGTGAAAATAGCTAAAAATGTGTTGCATCACGATACGTTGTGAGCTTCTGTGAGCTTGAACATTGTCTGTTTTAACTATGACGGCACGTACACCAATGCCACACAAAAAGTGTGGAAAACACTGGTGTAGAAGACAGCGGGGATAAAAGGGTGATTCCATGCATGAGCAGTGCATATGTCCAGATGGAAAGATAGAAAGTTTGTTCATTTCAGACAGAAGAGGACGGAGGGAGATACTGTGTCGGACCAAGAGTGTAAAGCACTGGGAAGGGTTTGCGAGATAAAGCAAGAGGGATACCGAAGGTGGATGACTGGATGGACAGAACTGATTTGTGGAGGTAGCACAAGGTATACAAGATAAAATGGACATGCTAGTGAGGCTAGAAAGGACACTAGACTGGTTATTATGGTAACTTTCCTAAGCATGCATACAGTAAGTATAGATAAATCAGCTCCATGTTAAAGGACATTGTCTGTTTTCAACCCAGACCTGGAGCTCTCTGCTAGAGCTGTTGCCCCCGTGACTCCAGATAAGCGGTTGAAGATGGATGGATGGACCATTAAAATGTTGATTCCCATCATTTATAGTAGTAGCTAGATAGCGCAACCTCACCAATAGCTTTAGTATAATTGCATTTAAATGCCAGAGGCACTTGAGGGCATTTTAAACAAAAAAATGATTTTGGTGAGGAATTCGAGTGTATTTATCTCTCTGAATATGTGGAGTACAAAGATAATATTAGAAAGCTCAGCATGTTGTATTTATGCCAGTACACATCCCTTCAGACAGCAGGACATAAATGTTTCTAAAGCGGTTGTCAAACTCCTGTTCAAGAGCTCAGGTTTTGTTACTTTAGAGGGAAAATGTCTTCAGAACTTGCATTTCAGACACCTACCTGTCCATTTTTGGTGCTCTGACACACGATAATGTCATCACCGCCCCCGGCGATGGAAGGAACATTGTCGTTGACATCTAACACCTGGATTGTCACGGGAACATGGCTCACTAGACGAGGGTTATCTAAAAAGGAAAGGCAAGAAAGCATTTGTTGGTGTTTGCTGCATCTCTCCATTTCTGAAGAACAGCCAGTTTAATTATTTTCTCCCCCTGTTTGTAAGGAACACCCAGTGGAAATAGTAAACCATGCTCAATTACATTTCATGGACAGTGTTTGTTCTAGGCCGCACCAAGGGCCCCCTAAAAGTCATAAATGGCTTGCTAGAACTTGGTGCATGGGTCCAAATGTTCCTCTCCCAATTTACTTATAATTAAAACATAAAACATATACACTAGTGTAATTGTCTCCATGCCTTCCCTATCGTCATTTTGGCCTGCTGTGTGGAGCTGTCCACTGCCCAGTTCCCTTATAGTACTTACTGTAGCTATACCAAGCAGTTGGGCTAATAATGTCTTCTTTTACAATTAAGTTTTGTTTTCACAAGTTGCACAAGTTCTGGAGAGTTGTTTTTTACAGTATGTGGGAGTTGATGTCTATATTATGTGGGAGTTTACTACTCCTGTATGTTTGGAATCATGTTGCTCCCAATGTGCATCCCGATGTGGACAAAGGTGCAAGGGCACCGTTTTCAATTACTATTGCTTTTGTCAGAAATCTGGAAACTAACTTTCAAATACACATATTGTAGCGGGGGTACACTAGTAAAGAAAGTTTGAGAACCACTGGTCTAGAAGGTGGAAAGTAGCTAGGCATAGTACCCATCTATTGTTAACTGTCTCTATCTCTATGGTACCTTGAGTAAGACAAGCTAAAATGCAACAAAAACACGGAGTGGTTAAGCTCTGTCGGCCTATAATACACATCAATCAATATTACATTACAGATCAGTAACCAGGTATTTTGTATTGAACATTAAGGACTGAGACTGACTAATGAAATGGGAAGGTATTGAAGTTTCCAGGGAGTGAATTAACCTAAATCCTTAGCTGTAGTTCCATAGGTGCAGGAATTACAAGTAAGGACCTGATTCTTAGCCAATGGAAGCAGGGTGAGTGATAGTTTATATCTTTGATTATTTATTTATGACTTTGTTGCCAACATAGCTCAGTGCTTAGAAAGATGACGCAACAACCAAAAGGTTACAGCTCCCTATCCCCCAACAGTGGATCCCCCAACAGTCTGGCAAAATCTACCTGAGCAAGACATAAAACCTCCTTGCTCATTTATGGCTAGTTGTTCTGGATCAGATCATCAGCTAGTAATGCCTAAAATCCAAAGTGAATGTATTCTAATTATACATTAAGACCCATTACTACGCTTTCATCATAAGGAGCAGCCAGTTGCCTTGAATTGTGTTCAGCAAAACAAAATGACAGAAACAAAGTCATATTCAATTCATCAAGATTTACTCCCTCCTACTATACATGCAGCTCAGTGGCCTAGTGGTTAGAGTGTCCGCCCTGAGACTGGCAGGTCGTGGTTCAATCCCCAGCCAAGTCATACCAAATACTAGCACCCAATACCTCTTTGCTTGGCAGTCAACATCAAGGGTTGGATTGGGGGTAAATGGTAAATGGTGCATTTATATAGCGCGTTTATCCAAAGCGCTTTACATTGATTGTACCCATTCACACACACATTCATACACCGATGGCGGAGGAAACCATGCAAGGCACCAACGTGCTCATCGGGAGCAATTAGGGGTTCAGCATCTTGCTCAAGGACACTTCGACACTAACTCTAGGGGAGCGCCCCAGCCCGGGATCGAACTGGGAACCTTGCGGTTTTCCAGTTCACTCTACCCGGCCACTCTACCCCTGAGCCACTGCCGCCCCGGGGTAAGTCCCTACCACCTAGTGTCATGTCTAGGGGGTGTACTTGTACATCGAGCTGCCTCACACTTCAGAAACAAGATATGACCCTGACCTACAGTATGGGCCTGACAATGGCAGAATCTCTCTACCTGTCACTGTCAAACTCATTTTGTCTCTCAGTGTGTTCATTAGTCTCATGCCTCTGTTGTTTGGATGATGTGTCTCATTAAAAGTTCCTTGTAACTGCAATTAAGCAAACACAGTACCGTTTTTGTCTGTTTTCGAACTCAGTGGGAATCCTGCGACAACACGAGGGCTGTATGCTGTAGAAGTTTGCAAGTTGTCACAAAAACTCATGAGAGCCAGATCGTTTGTGAGGATGTAGGCCTACAGTATTTAGGCTCCCATGCTGTGAAAACCTTGTGACTATGTCCATCTTGGTGGAATTAGTTTTCCCCCAGAATTAAAGTTTACATGGTCAGTTATGCCACCGTATTTTCTTTGACAGTACTGAGAGTTTAGACAGTAAAGCCTTTAGTGTTAATGTATACATTTGAAATTAACATGTTTTTTTTTGTAGTTTAGTCATAACAAAAAGCCTTTAACATTCCCGAAGCATTGTTCATCCTTCATTCCAGCCTCTTGCCATTCATTCCAGCCACTTAGCCTCAAGTCAATCTGCACAGCGGGGCTTCTGTTCAAACGAAACTCTTAAAATGCCACAGAAGGATACACATAATTGCGTTACAGAGGCAAACCCATTTGGTCTCCTTCTAAGTAGAAGAGCTTTGCTGTGGGTGCAGCTAAACATTCTGATTATACTCTGCATGTCCTGTGGGGCTAATAGCAGATATGGCAGATCACAGCGATGAAGGCACTTATGAAGCATGTACTGCTAACCCCCTTCCCTCTCCCTTCTCTCTCCGTTCTTGCTTCACACCAATTAAGGTCAGATCCCCTCTGAGCTGCACCATCCATTTATGTGTCTACGTCTTGTGTGTACACAGTATAGCCCGATTTGTGCCTAACAGAATGTGTACTGTACAGTAAGTGTGTGTTTAACTGTGTTTTTTTTTGCACATGTGCGTGCACACCTCGATTTTTGTGTGTGTGTGTGTGTGTAAATGTGGGTACTTTGTGTGCGTGCCTGAAAGTGTGTCTCTGGGGGATTGGTGGCACTGCCAGCTAGAATCCAGGCAGCCAAAGAGTATGTCAAAAGTCACTACATTTAATTCAGCCGAATTCCATTCGGTTCAGCTTGACTCAATTCAACTCAGTTTGGCCTACTTTACCTGTGAGGAGATGTGCGTGGTTTAGGGATGTACTCCCTCAAACAGGGAGCGAGGCGATTGGATAATTGGATGACCTGATGTGAGCGATATATTCCTGCTACGGTAGAAAAGGTTTGGGGAGCGGAGGTGTGAGGAAAGTAGTAGCAGTAGAATATGAGAATCTCTCCTTCGGAAGTTTCGTCATGAACTCTAGATATTGCAAAAATGTCAAAGTACAATAGTGGCGCATAAAAGTCGAAAAATAAGGAACAGTCTGACAACTATGTGTGTGTGTGTGTGTGTGTGTGTGTGTGTGTGTGTGTGTGTGTGTGTGTGTGTGTGTGTGTGTGTGTGTGTGTGTGTGTGTGTGTGTGTGTGTGTGTGTGTGTGTGCGCAGCGCGCGTGCGTGCGTGTGTTGCAGTTTCTCATTTATTGAGGATCTGGGGTATTGTGGACACTGACACTTGTGAAGTGTGTGTTAATACCCAAGAATTGAATTCAAACATTGACACCACCGACATAATGAATCCAAGCAATCCTTCATATGAGTAGGATATACCAATTCCAACTAGCCCCGGAACTCACATGCAAGCATATGTTATCCTTCCTGTGGCAGCCCAATATATCTGGCTGCCACAGAGGGTATTCTCTGTCACATTCAAATTTGAAAAGATTTGGGTTTACAACACACTATATTTAGAATGTCAAAGCAAGAACAGTGTCAGGGTAATATAACTAACTAACCTTGTCCCTTTTATGCCCATATATGGAGATCCCTGATGTCATCATCATATGCCCATATATGGGCATGCCCCCTTTTGTGCCGGGAGCTGACTAGAGCTGACTGATTTGTTTGCGCTTGATGCCATGATGACACATTGAGGTTAGACAGCACACTCCATATTTGGGCGTAGCTGCATTGGGAACTGCTTATATGGTTATGGCTGAGTCATAGTGACATGAGCGTGATATCAGCGGTCCGCCCGCCCGCCAGCTGGCCGGTCCTCCCTTAAGCCAATTTTAATATAGGATAAAATATAGTAAGTATGCAACACTAACCAGTGTGTGTGATAAAGTGGTGATATTACTGTATGACAATCAGTCAACTCAATACATTCATTGTCCCCTAGGTATACATGTCATCACATGCAGTATTTCCGCTGTACCAAAGTCAGTCAGATGTTGCTGAATCTAAAATGTGTTTGTTTAGTTTTTGGCCTATTTCAGAGTTTCATCAGATTTCATCAGTTGTGGGTGAAAAGAAATAAATAAAAGCATTTTAGCATGACTTTGACTGTAGGATGATGCAACATACGTATAGTCAGTTTTTTTAATTTGTATTTAGTTGTAAAAACATGTTTAGTTTAGTTATTTTAATTTGTAAATACCCCACAAATCATGCATGTTGGTTAAAAATATACGAAGATGAAACATCCCGGGCATATTTCCATTGGAGTCCTATTACAAACAAAGGTGACAATCTACGTGTGTGGCAGTCATAGCTATAATAATTTAAAACAATTTACAAAAAACACACACAATTTGACATTGTATACCATAAAAAATTTTTTCCACACATACCTTATCCAACAGCCAAGTTTGTATTTATTTAAACATTCTCAAATCATTAGTGAATATTATTGCTGTATCCAAGCTGTTCCATTGAGAAGCACTGTGTATGTAAAAGATCCTTTTCCAAGAAGACTTTTGAATTTCTAAAGAAACACATTAGCTAGCAGTTAGGACTGTGTCATGTGTCATCTTTACTTGCATTATGAATGCAATGACCTCATTCTTCCCAATCGACCTCAATGTCCTCTCTCTCACCCTCTCTCCCATTATCATCTTTCTGCCCTGTCTTTCTTGCCCCTTCACCTCTCTCTCTCTCTCTCTCTCTCTCTCTCTCTCTCTCTCTCTCTCTCTCTCTCTCTCTCTCTCTCTCTCTCTCTCTCTCTCTCTCTCTCTCTCTCTCTCTCTCTCTCTCTCTCTCCTCTCTCTCTCTCTCTCTCTCTCTCTCTCTCTCTCTCTCTCTCTCTCTCTCTCTCTCTCATGCAATATTCTTTCTGCCCTTCTTCCCGTTATGATCTCTTCCCCACCACACTCAAGTCCGTCTCTCTTTTTCTCATCTTGCACTTTCGATCACCCAGCTATTTCATCGATCTCTCCTGGCAGCCTTTTTTGGGATGGAATGGATTGTGTTGTTGTGTCCCTTGGTAGCCGCTGGGCAGTGACATCACAAGATGTGTAATGATCTGATCAGGCCTCAGGTGGTAAGGCAGGGGGTTATCCCTAATGTGTGATTTATGTTTTGTACCTGCTATTATCCAAAAAGCAAGCATGTGTCTGGCTCAGAACACTTCGACACATTGCTGAGAGCTGTAATCGTACCTGGGACCTCCAGGACCTCCCGAGTCCTAGCTTACTAACCATTCACCTAACATAGCTTTATGAGTTTAAGCACATGTTTAATTAACTAGAGGTTTGGGCCGTCACATCTATGTTGCACCGCCGATCCGACCGATATGTCTGAGTCATAATGTCGGGGGCCATCTGTCTGTCCCTTTTGTGCCCACATATGGAGATCTCTGTATCTCTCTGTATCCGTCTGTCTACCTGTGTCCCTTTTATGGCCATATATGGAGATCACTGTATCCCAGTCCTGGTCCCTTTCATGCTCATATGTGGAGATCCCTGATGTTATCAGTATATGCCCATATATTGGCATGCCCATATATCAACCCTATCGCCAGAGAAACGTTGTCATTGATCGTTTCTCCAGAAACGTTCAATGACAACGTTTCTGGACCACAAAAACACATTTTTGGGCGGTGTAGCCGCCCCTATAAGTGGGGTTGGGACACCTCATTAGTACACATTTGCTGTACTGTGATTGGCTCATTAGTACACCCCTAGCTGTACTGTGATTGGCTGACTCTATTGGCTGACTCTATCCAGCACTGTGATTGGCTAGCGAGACACATGATGACATTAATAACCTATAAATAGGACTATGCACTTTTTGTGAGCTTCCATCACTGTGATGAACACACCGCCCACTTCACACTGGGTGTGATTTTACATTTTCGTTACATTTCAACGTTGTGGTTTATGGTTAGGTTTAGGGTTAGGGTTAGGTTAGGTTTAGGTTTAGGTTAGGGTTAAGCCTCTCTTATACTGATGGCTTGCGGTCCTGATATCACTACGGTGATGTACAGTTAGGGTTTAGGGTTCGTTAGTATGCAACGTAAAATCGACGATTGACCCTAAATGGTCTCATCTGTGCACCACGTTCACATGCAACGTTTTTGAGATAAAAAATGTTATCACTGTACGTTTCTACAAAACGTACTGTGGACAACGTTTTCTCTGGGGACCAGGCTGCATATATGGGGCATATCGGTCGGATCGGCAATTCTGGACAACCGCATATCCGAACAACTTGACCGCATGCACCACACTCCATCGAGTCATCGCTGATGCGCGCATCGAGTGTGAAGTCGGTCGGCCTCATATATGCGCATGACCATATATGGGCATTGCGATCTGTGGTTCTGGACAACCGGATCTCCATATATGCCTAAATAGGGGCATATCGGGTTAGTTTATGGTTATGTCTGAGTCATAGTGACATGGCCGTCACTCCCATTAGCCAATTTTTGTTTAGGATTTTGGAAAACAGCGGGTGAAAAAAATAAGACAATAATCCCTGCCACAGATGTTGTATGCTGCTCAGAAGCTGCCTTTTTCTCTTTGTATTGCAGGATTCACTGAAGCAGTGAGGTGTGTATGGCTTTCTCTCTGCTCAGTGGAATGGATGCAAGCAAGCAAAATGAAGATCGTTAGTCGAGTTTATGAACTGTTTGTTATTGGTCCCTTGGGTATACAACCTTTATGCACCTTGTAATGATGTACTGTAATGGAACCACAGAGTGGCAGTTCAGATGCTGTGGAATAATTGACATGTGTGCTGTATTTCAATGTTATTATAATACAAGTTGTGAAATAAGGTATAACTATATTATATCAATTAACTATCAGCAATACTATCTGAAAATTTGTATTCCAAATATACAATTAATCTGTTTAGGACAACATTGTTGCAGAATAGCCAAATACATTTCTTCCAGAAGATACCAATCCAGTCAACATCCCTATCATCTGTCATAACTGCTCCAAAATACTTGGACAAGAGGTTACTGCCAAATATTTCCATTAATCGTAGCCCCTTCTATAACAGCTGTCACTATGACAGTAGGTGTTGCGAGTGTGGATATGACTCAACCTCCTCCATAGAAATGCAATCAGTTTATGCCAACATGGATGTCTGACAGAAAATTTTTCAAGTTATTCCCCCTCAGTCACTTCATCTCTATCATCCTAAAACTCATAGAAGTTCACTTCTGTAAAACGATGCCATCATTCCAAAATCTATCCATGAACTGAAGAATGCATTTCATGACAGCTTTTGAGTCTGCTTAAATGCAGTTTTAGCAATGTGAAGTCTGAGCAGAAAAAGGATTCAATGTACCAACTGAACAAAACATCACTGGCTTAGATTGTCACTAGATGGCCATGCTGGAAAGGGCTGCATCATCCTCCTCCTATAATTCTACAAAGCTCTGTGCGTCTGTGCATCTGTCTGTGCCCAAAATCTCTTCTGCCCGGTTCTCCTCAGTGGCTGGAGCAATGTTGATCTGCATTTGCACGCAGCCATTGACCATTACCATGTGCACGGAACACCAAAGCCCGTTTTTCCTTGACGGATTTCAATGCGCCGGTGCCCAAAACAATGGTGAGTTAATATACAGCCAACTTCATGTTAAGAGCAGAACTGACAGGCTGCTGTGCCAATCTTTCTATTAACAGGCATGCAAACAGCCCCGAGGTGAAGAAGGAGAACATGTTGTTTTTTTTTCGGGTCAGGTGTCACACAATTGCCCTATTTGGGTTCAAAAAGGTGACTGTAGCTGAAAAGTGACACTTTTGCATGTCTGTATTAATTATACATTAGCTATTGACAATAAATGCTCATTATTTGAAGAAGCAGATAAAAAAAAAGACATATGGCTGTCAGTGGTGCACTGTGCTGAACTGGGCACTGACTTGTTTGCAGGCGTTCTGTACGTTGTATCAACATACTGTACAATAATTCAGTTACACAAACCAAAATAATCTCAATTAAATAACTTTTAGTTAACTTTATAGCCTTCCAATGTCTGTGAGCCCCATGCTTTGCAGTGGTTCTGTGTCTTGTCATTGATTTAAATTGTACATTATCAATGCTTGAGTTGCTGTAAGCCCCGCAGTTCAACAGACATGTTCATGTCAGAGAGAATGATACCTGGGCACTTCAGGAGAGACTACCTAAAATAAAATACTGGAGCACTCGACTGGTCTGCACGTATTTATTATTTTGCAGGGGTGACTGACGTTTCAACTTGTGTCTTCCTCAGAGTCTGTGCCCAGGTATCATTCTCTCTGATTCAAGTTGTCAATGTTGAGCACGACAAGCCCTTCTACCTTCAACTGGCTGAAGCGCACTGGACTGAATTTTACTACCATAATGCATGCATGCACTATTTGGCTGGAGGCAGTCAACGGGGCCAACATGACATCGCGACATCTCAAATACATTTATATTTTGAGGGCAAAAATAAGAATGAATTAAGTAATAACAACATTTGTTAGCAAGCCTTGGGAAGCTGGAGTGGGATTTGCGCCCTTGTTATTAACTTTTTTCATTTTTTTTCTTCAGGAAGGCCCAATGAGATACAGATCTTTTACAAGGGAGACTTCATGAAGATGGCATGAACATCAAAGGCCGTTTCAAAATAGAACAATAAAGATAATCCTCACAAATAGCAATTTAAACAATCATTAACTCTTGCCACTTTCTTTGGTAGTCACATACGTAAATCCTCAATCCCCCTTGATTACTACATCATTAACCTCTGTCCACATAAAGAGGATCCTGGCACCACAATTAATCCCCACTGACTTAACAGGAGGGGCAACATGTTGAATAGCATCTGTGAATTTTTAAAGAGATTGCTACTCCTTTAATTTCCCAATAATTAACCTATATCCCTGTAAAGAGATGGTTTGGCACTGTGATTAATCCTCAGCAACTTAACACAGGGGCTGAGCTTGGCATTTATCGATGACCCCCGCTCAGTTCATTACCCACAGACTATTGTGCAGTAAAGGGTATGGGAAAGGGTAATTGGCAAGATAAGCATCGGCAAGAAACGGAAAGAGAGGGGAGGATGGAAAAGAAAAGAATTGATTGACTATCCCTCAGTAGCCAGGCCATAATCTCTGTGATGCTACATGATGATGTGTCTCATGTAGCATACTGTAGTATTACATCACACAATCTATCTCAAAAGGTCTATCTTCAACTCAAGTTATTCGTTTGAACTTCTACCAAAGTACTCCACCCCCCCAAAAAAAATCTATTACAGTCCTTGACTATTGCTCACTAAGTGTCAAGTATGTCATCTCAAGATCAAAGACAGAGAAAGGGGAAAAAACCCCA
This sequence comes from Gymnoscopelus braueri, assembly GCF_963280865.1. Lineage (NCBI taxonomy): Eukaryota > Metazoa > Chordata > Actinopteri > Myctophiformes > Myctophidae > Gymnoscopelus > Gymnoscopelus braueri. The sequence goes on from NC_137611.1 coordinate 29,947,377, forward strand.
ATACAATTATTCTAATAGAGTTGTTCCTTCCTTCCTTCCTCCCTACAGTTTTGCTTTATTATGTATTACGTTATTATCTTAACTTATCTCGAATAGATTATTATTATTAAATCTCCATCATTCCCCCCCCCAATTTTTTTCCCAGGAAGTTCCAGAGATCTTATACAAGGGAGACAAGGGAGACTTCGTGAAGATGGCATGAACATCAAAGGCAGTTTAAAAATAGAACAATAAAGACAATCTCACAAGTAGTAATGTAAACAATAGGTTAAAACCTAGTATATGGGCTGGACCAAGTACTGTATGATACACTGGAGGGCTTATAATTTGATGGGACTAGAGCTGTGCAAGTTCATCCAAACATATCAAATCGTATGGGCTCAAACCTCACTACAGGAGCTATAGCCACCATTACACATTAATTAATGAACCGCACGTGCACACACGCACACGCACACACACACACACACACACACACACACACACACACACACACACACTCACACACTCTCTCTATCCTCTCTTTGGGTGTGTGCTGTCCAGAGGCAATAAGCAATTAAAACTATCCAAACTGATGACAATAATTGTTTTGGGATATGAAAAGGCATGGGGCTTGGTAGTGGAGGGGGGGATTCAAACAGACAAATAGCAGACCGATCAATATGGACTCAAAAGGCTTAATACACACACATACAGGAGAGGAGACATAATTAGGCACTGAAACAAAGGCAGGAAGTTGTTAAAATATCTGAGACTGTTCTTTTAACACAAAGACAGATGAGAAAAAGTTTGAGGTTCAGTTTACCCTGAAGCACATTCCAGGATAAAAGCAATTCATCTGTCCAGTTGCAGTTCACCCAAAGGGTACATCTAATTGTTAAAAGTTCTTAGAGCTTTGTATGAAAGTTAATTCACTTGCAGTTTCCCCAAGGATGGTTTTGTATAGTACCGCATACTAATGCTTTATCCTATGTGCTTGAAAAGGAAGAACAACCAATGAAACTGTACAGAGTAAAGTGACGAGTCCTATATCTGGAACAGGTGATATCTTATGATGGCATGATATAGCTAGGTTAAAATACAGTACAACTGCTAAACAGTCACCATGATCAAGATGAGACTGAAATAAATTTGCAACCAACTGCTTACGTATGAAGGCATAGTGAAGCATGATTTCAGCCTTTACAAAAAGCTACGCATGTTCTTTCAATCACAAATAATGTGATTTAATGATAGCAGTGCATTTCCATGCTCCATTTTCATGTTGCACAGAAATGATTGCTTCTGCAAAGCAGCACCCACCCGCCCTGGTGGATCCACCCTTTACTGAAAGTGCACAATAAACAGAAACAATTTAGTAAATAGTAAATATGAATATAATTGTGACTATATTGCTTACATTACAATACACTGGTCCCATTTACAAGTCCTAGTCAATATAGATCTAAAGACGTACTGAAAGAATGATCTACTACACAATGATATTGATAATTTGAGAGCAATTAGGCCATCAATATACACCTATGATCTTAAGGGTGGAAAGTGGAGACCCTATCTCCACCCGAGAACCACATCATATTGAGGCCATCAGTGAAAATGTCTCATATGCCTCGTATGTTATACAATACACACTGTAACCTTTAACCACTTAAAGGACCGCATTAAAAACTAGAAAAAGTGCTCCTCGGAGCACTGCCAGACCCCTAGTGGTTGAAATCTGAAGATACGTCCCGCGAAGCTTGGCCAATCAAGGGGACAGGTAGGAAAAGAGGGACAGACCGACCGACAAAGCCTCATGTAGGCCGACCCCCTGGGTCTGGCAAAAAGTAAAGAAATAAACATACACACCAAAAGTCCTCTCTCCCATTGTCTGGAACTCTGTTGTTGTCATCAGTTGTTGGTAGTCATGACTGCCAGTTCCCACCTGACATTGTGTGGGAGTCCAGACTGCTCCAGACCATACTGAATAACGGCTAGCTTGCATAATGTCTTCATACTGGGACTGAAGTCTAAGATGTACAGGTTATAATCACATGATCTGTATCTTCCCAAGATGATACGATCTCCCACCGCGAAACACCACATCTTACGTGAACGTTCTGAATGCGGGTCCATCCCTTTGAGCTCAACCTTCTTCCAGATGAAGGTCTCTGGGTTGAATTTCCACAGCAGGTTCATGTTGAGGCCACCCAATATGTACAGCTCTCCATTGTAGGCAAAGGCTGAATGACCAATCCTTGGCCATCTTATGTGATCTTCTGTGAGAATCTGTTCAGAAGGCGTTTTCAGCCAGCAGTTGGTCTCTGTGTCAAATACTCTGATGTTGGCCTCTTGGCCTCCAAAAACAAACATCTTTGTCCCGATGATGGTGGCAGAGTGACCTTCTGAAGGAGATGGTGGAGTGCCGCTGGTGTTAATTAAAGTCCAGACCAATGTGGCGGTGTCCAACTTGTACATGTCATCGGTGTGTACAAACCGGAATTCACGAGTGTACTGATTTAACCCAGTGAAGCCGGTGTAAGAGTATCGAGTCTCGAAGATACATCCTCCATAGACATACATGACCCTCCCCAAGACACAGGCTGAGTGCTTTTCCCTCCCCACTGGAACAGAACCAGTAACCTTGGGTTTGAACCATCTGTGGGTGTCGACATCAAATGCAAAAAGCTTGTTGCAGTAGGGCCTGGTAAATCAGGGCCAATCAACCCCTCCCCATATGTATATGGCATCTTCCATCAGCACAGCTGTGTGTCCGCAGGGCTTGAAGGGAACCTCAACCTCACAGGGGAACCTCAACTTCACAACTGGAAGAGGACAACGTCTTCTTCCAGTTGTCACTGGGGGCAACGTCACCCAGCGTAGAGTCACCGCGTTGAAGACGTGCACGCCAATGTGACCAGTGTAGATGGACCGTCCAAAGGAGTACACCTCGTTCCCCGCTGTCACTGCAACAAGATCAGGTAACCTTTTGTCTATCGTATTGTCACCCACCATCCTCAACCATCTAGGGTTCAGATCAGGTAACTCTGGTCCTCCTGTAGCTTTGGTCACTGTCCATTCCAACATGTCTGTCTGTGAATCCACCTGTTTCTCTTTCTCTGGGTGAATGTGTGCAAACAGCCTACAACACTTTATATAGAATGAATGGAGCTATGATGATGTCACGTGTCATTTCCATATGTGGGCAAAGTTTCAACCCAACGCAACATCCTGGAAACACATATTCAGGAGGCGGATAGCCTAGCCACATTAGCTGCTAGCCAAGCGACGTTAGCTAATAGCTGATGGGCGGGTGCCGCTAGCGTTTGCAGAGCGGTTAACCAGACAGAATGACGACCACAAATACCATCAATAAATGGTCATTATGTCGGCTTTTGTGCGTGTATCGATGAATGTATTTACATATTGCTGACGTATTTATTCCGTGATGCACACCCCTAAAAAAAAACACGCTTCTCGATTGATCGAAAAAGTAATCAATAGAAAAATCAATTTATGGATCATTTCAGCTCTAGACCAGTACAACACACTATGGATCGTAGACTACTAGACTACAGCAAAGTTTCTCAACGGCAGGTTGAGCGGTTGAAACCACTTAAACCCCAGCATCCGTATTGTGGGGAAAGCTTTCGCTGAAAATTGCAGACCGACAAGCTCATAACGTGATGCGTTGCATCGCATTTTGGGCTTGTAAATCGTCTATTCTCAGCGACAGCTTTCCCCACAATAACAGAAAACTAGTATTGAGCCCTGAGGGACACTGGTTACCCATATGGGGTTTAAAGGGTTAAACAACATTAAGAAGGAACCTATAAGACTACTTACAAACTATTTCTGTCTCCGCCAGGCATGGCGAGAGTATGTTTTGCACGCTGTCCGTCCGTCCGTCCGTGTGTCCGTCCGTCCGTCCGCACGTGCGTGCGTGCGTGCGTGCGTGCGTGCGTGCGTGCGTGCGTGCGTGCGTGCGTGCGTGCGTGCGTGCGTGCGTGCGTGCGTGCGTGCGTGCGTGCGTGCGTGCGTGCGTGCGTGCGTGCGTGCGTGCGTGCGTGCGTCCGTCCGTCCGTCCGTCCGTCCGTCCGTCCGGCTAATCTCCCTTGATGTTGGCTTGATCGCAGTGAAACTCTGCACACACACTCCCCACACACACTCCCTGAGTCTAAGGTAGCCCTCTCAGGGGCCAGACCCACCGGTCTAGGTCCCGGGGCGGTCGACCTCGTTCCCTGCCTACCGCAGCCGGTCCGTGATCGGAGGGAGAGGCCATGGCCTGGCGTAGAGGAGAGGAGTCACCTCTGATCTCCACACGCCCAAAGCCGCGCCACCCACAGTGCGGACAAATCGACCTGTGTTCGGCCAAACCTGGCCCAACAGCAGATCCGTTCCGCTGTTCAGGAGGCCCGGAACATGAGCCGCACAAATCGATGCGAGGCGTGAGTCGTACAACGTCGTCAGCTCGCATGCTAGTCTGTCTAACACTCGGGGGCCCAAGCCTCCCTGTATGTTGACATAACACATGGTTGTAGTGTTGTCTGTCCTGATCAGGACAAGCCAACCGCTGATAAAAGCCTCAGGGTGTCTGAGTGCGAGAAACACTGCCATCAGCTCCAGGTAGTTGATATGGGCCGACTGTAGACTGAGGTCCCACACCCCCCTGGCCGCGCGGCCCACGTGGACGGCGCCCCAGCCTATGAGGCTGGCGTCCGTCGCGATGACCCTCCGTGGGATCACAGTACTTATACTGACACCCTATGACAGAGAAAGTGCGCGTGACCACAGCCTGAGTGAATTCATGCAAGTGGAGACACCAGACCTTGTCGAGGCTCCATGGTAGGCGGGATCCTGAGAGCCCGCATCCACCTTTGAAAAGGTCTCAAAATAGCCTACTTAGGCGGATCAGGTGTATGGCCGAAGCCATGAGACCCGCCACCTGCATGCACAGCCTGTAAGTCACTTTCTTTCCTACGCGGAAAGACCTCACACAGGACAGGAAGCCGTCTATCCACTCCTGAGACGTGCTGCGAGCGTGGTCGAGTCCAGTGAGAACCCTATAAGGGAGGTCTGCTGAGACGGAACCAAAACGCTCCTTTGGAAATCTACGGTGAAACCCCAACAGTAAGTGTCCCTCAGGTCTATGTTGGTCCACCTGTCCCCCTGACAAAACATGCGCAGGAGCACCACGGTCATCAGCATACGAAACCTGAATTTCGTAAGAGACTTGTTGAGACCCCTTAATCCAGAATGGGTCGCATATCCTCCCCCCTCCTTTTTTGAACAGAAAATATAAGAAAAACCAGTTGGTTCTGATTCGTAGATAGTTTTCTGATGGCGCCCTTGCTCAGTAGAGAGAGACCCTCTCTCCCAGAGACATGGCTGCATTATCTCTCCGCATGAGAGAAACAACATTGTGTCTGACATAGGAGGTATGTAAAGGACTGTGTGTGTGTGTGTGTGTGTGTGTGTGTGTGTGTGTGTGTACCGTAAATTTCGGACTATAAGCCGCGACTTTTTTCCCATTTTTCGACCCTGCGGCTTATATAACAGTGCGGCTTATCTATGGATTTTTACAGCTAACGGCCACTAGGGGACCTCCTAAATCTATGGATTTTACACCCGCGGCTTATAGTCCAGTGCGGCTTATATATGTTCCAAACATTCAATTTAGCTGCTGCGGCTTATAGTCAGGTGCGGCTTATAGTGCGAAAATTACGGTAATTGTAACTTACAATATATTATTGTATACTTTAAAGTGATTAATATTATTTCATCATGAGATTTTAAAGACGCTCCAATGCAAGGGTGAACTGAACAAAAATACTATTGATCATATTAGGTCAATTGAAGCCAATATTTTTCATCAGACCAATTAGCAATAACGCCAGTAAGGTGATGTGAGTGACAATATGTCACCTCAACTTTGTCAATGATTGATGGATAACTACGGTAGACGGAGATGCAAAAGGTTATATCGTTCCTCAGAGGAATGTCATGTCATGTACGGTATGTATGGATACAAAGGAAACACAGATAACAGATTAAAATGTGTGAAGACTTGTGAAACATGTCTTCGTATTGTACAGTACAGTACATTGTACAACAGTGCAGTAGATACAACATACGGTTGTCACCCGTTTACTCTGGCTACCATCACGCAGTACAATGTTCCATGTGAGCTGCGTGTCACACATCTTAAAGGGATAGTTCACCCCCAAAATGACTTTTTTTCCATCGATTAGTCACCCCATGGAGATTAGAGGGATATTTTTTTGTTTTTATCGCATTCCGGTTCCGGTAGAAGACACACAGAGTCTTCTTTGTGTCTCCTACAGGAACCGCTGCCTACCGATGCGCTGGTCATCAAATTATTGGCTTAGGAATGCAACAAAAACTAAAAAAATGCATGAATTCAAGTCTCCATGGGGTGACTAATCAATAGGAAAAACATGTTTTTGTGGGTGAGCTATCCCTTTAAATTCTTTGTAGTGTGGCCAGGCACAGGGTGGTGCCTTGTGTGAGAGGTGACACCTGAATGTCCCCACAGGAATCAATAAAGGTCTGTCTGTCTGTCTGTCTGTATGTCTACCAATCTATTCCCTCTTTACTGTCTGTCATGTTTGTTTGTTTGGTTATTTAGTGTTTATTTTAAGTTTGATAGCACTCCCTGTTACTGTGAACTTACCAACCTCTGCGGCCATCACACTGATGTTGTGCCAGGCCATCTCCTCTCTGTCCAGACTCTGAGTGGCCCTGATGACCCCGTTGTTCACACCGATAGTGAAATACAAAAGCCTGTCTTCATCCTTCTCTATGAAGTACCTGCAGTGTGGGGGCGATACGAGGCGATAGCAAAACATGAGCCTTTAAATCATTCAGCATAGCAATAGGTGTAACGCGAGTGTTAGTGAATTAAGGCCATACTGTGCATTTATGGCACTGCAAGGCCCCGCAGGCTATCATAACATAATGTTATGTTACACCGTTTTCATCATGACTGAACGGTTTCTGTTCATCTCGTCTCTACACACATTTAATAATGCACTGCTGCTCTGTTTGCTGCTCTCGTGCCACACATTATGTTGTTCTTATTGTGTACCTGCACCATTGTTACCAAGTCACATTCCGGGGCATTTCTTGTATACGTGGAATGTGTTCATAATTGTGGTCCACAAAAGAAAGTAGAAAGCATAGGTCACACACAAAACGCAAGACACTCTCTTTCTCTCTCTCTCTCACTCGCTCCCGAACCGAGAGAAACATTGTATAAAGCAGTACAATACCCCCCACAGGCCCCAACCTCGTTATCGTTTTGTACCTGACGGCGCTGTTGGTGCTGTCTGGATCGACGGCGGTCACCGTGCCAACCTGTGTGCCGGCGGGGGAGTTCTCATAGACGTCCATGATGTAGTAGTCCATGGAGAAGATGGGCGGCTCGTCCACATCGCCGACAATCACCCGCAGCGACGTGCTGTCCTTGAAGGGCCCCAGGTGCGAGAAGCGGGAGTCAGTGTGGGCATTGGCCCCTTCGATGTGGAGCGTGTGGGCCTTTCTGTTCTCATAGTTCAGAGCCTGGGCAGGAAAGGGAAATAAAGATGCTATTCCTCAATCTTTTAAACAACAGGGCCTTCATTTACACACCGATTCTGCAACCATGCAGACAATGGCCGCGTTTCCCAAAGAGATTCGTAGAGATGCTGCGTTGAGCATCTGCGCAGGTTCTACGACGGGTCTTACGTGTGTCCACACAGTCTAAGCAGTACCATAGCAGCCACGTAGATTTCAGGTCATGCGCAGCCTACGCAGCTTGCGTAAGAGCCTGGGACCCGCCGAAACCTAAGCTCTACCCTCATTAGTAGCAGCTGGTTGTGCCCAACGTGCTATGGGTTCCCACGTCCACGGCGTTACGTGTCTGCTAAAACTACATTTGGGAGACAGAATGGCGTATCCTACTCTCCTCCTACTTCTGCGAGAGGCGTAGCCCTGCAGTGCTGTCCTACGAAGCAGTTTGCTACTAGCGCCCTGGGGCGGTAGTAACACCCATGGACCGACCGACCACACACACACACACACACACACACACACACACACATTTAATTTATATATATATATATGTTATATATATATATATATATATATATATATATATATATGTATATGTATATGTATATGTGTATATATATATATATATATATATATATATATATATATATATATATATATATATATATATATATATATATATATATATATACACATATACACACACACACACACACACAGGGCGGGCGGCTCCGCTGCTTCTAGCCCTGGATCAGAGCGTTAGTGGGTACAGCCACACATGTCCGTAAAGCGTCCGTCAAGTTGCCGTACGGACGCCGGAAGTCCCATCCACTCCCATGTTAAGTTTAAAACCGGAAATACCGTTCCGTTTTTTTTTTTTAACATGGGAGTGGATGGGACTTCTGGCGTCCGTACGGCAACTTGACGGACGCTTTACGGACATGTGTGACTGTACCCAGAGAGTTCACTAACGCTCTATGCATGAACCCGAAGTTTACAAATTGTACTCTCACGGATGATCCGATCGTCTGATAAAAATATTAAGCATATGCCAAGTTAAAGGTATTGTAGGCAACATTAAGCCTATATTTGAAAAATACCTCTATCTATATATTTTGCATTTTTTCCCCTCTATCAGCCATATAATGATGCTGGGGTGTTTTCCTGCATTGAAAAACACTCCTCTTTCTGAAATCCGTATTTTCCCTACTATTTAGGTTACACATCCGGGTATCCGGTGCGTAAATTCACGCACGCATGTGCGCATCCGTGCGCGTCCGTGCCCGTGTGAACTTTTTACTTTCGGTTTTAAAATGCTCTCAAACTCCGTTTTTGATGCACATAATTTACTTTTCAAAAAGCGTTTGGATAGAATTTAGTTGTTTAACTTCATATATGTGGTCAATTTGTCATGAAAGAGCCTATTTAAAAATAAAAATTCGGAGAACCGGCAGGGGTGGGCAGTTCCTTGAATTGTATCCATATAAAGCAACCCATATTCGGCATGGCCCGTTTAGAAGCCTCCTTACTCTATGGAAGTCCTCCCTGCGACACCCCCTGGTGGTCGGGGAAACGAACTGCAGGAGTTTTTTTCATTGTTTATCTCAGAATCGCCTACAATCCCTTTAACTAAAGGTATATAAATGATGCTGAGCTAAACATGTTTCCTTAATTTCGAAGTTTTATAGTTAAACGTTATGATTAAAGTCCCCAGTTCCTCTCACAAAGTGACAGCTGTTGCGCTCGCCATGTTTATGAACGGTTAAAAAAACTTTTGAAAATAGCAGATCTACAAGCTCACAACGCCTCACAAGCTTGTAGATTTGCTATTTTCAAAAGATTTTAATGCATATTAAATTTGGGAAATGAGACATTCTGCATTCCTTTACTTTTGGTATTTTAAGTATATTTAATTTACTTGCATAATGGGGACACTTTAGTGTTTTATTTACCTTGCAGATGTCACCTCACCGCTGTAATTTCATTCATAAATATATTATTCAAAAGTTGTATTTGGAGTGGACTGCTTCAGGACATCTGACAGTTGGCTCTGGTATTTTTATGATCCATTTCACTTTCGCAAAGGGTGTTTAAACTGCTGTGTAGCGTAGGACAGCACTACGTAGTTTACGTAGGCTTTACGTAGACTTCGTCCAGGAGGTGTTCACGTGCATGCTGTCTCGCGAATGTAGTTTTAGCTTAGCACACACGTAACGAGAACCTACGACGATGGTATCTCCTGAAGCCAGTTTAGATGGCACGTTGGGCACACACAGCTGCTACTAACGAAGATAGGGCGTGGCGGGGTTGCTACTGCGCAGGTGCGTGGAGGCTCTTACGCAGCTCCTAGGCTACGCAGGAGCTCAAATTCGTTTGGGAAACCTGGCCAATACCATTATAGGTAGGGGTGTGCCGATACACTAATTTCACGAAACGATACGGTACGATATTGGGCACACAACTTCGATACGATTTCGATACGATACGCACTTTTTAATTATGAAAATATATGCATTTGCATTATTCAGACATGCAAACTTGTAGCTTTTCAGCTTCCACTAGCCGTTTTGAATCCAAATAGGGCAATAGTGTGACACCTGACCCGAAAAAAACAACATGTTGTCACCCTTTTCACCTCGGGGCTGTTTGCATGCCTGATTATTATTATTGTTAAAAAAAAATAAAAAAAAAGTTTTCTTTTTTTTAGAATTTTTTTTCTTCTCCAAAACGATACATATCCCCTACGGAGCCCCTAAAGGGCCATAGAGCAGATTTTTTTTTTATCTTGAGCGCACGAGATCCTAGGATGTTCCCTCATCATAATAAGATGTGCGCTCGAGATCCTAAGACATTCCCACATCATAATAAAGTGAGGGAACAAGATCCTTATGTCGTGCCCTCAAGATCCTTATGTCGTGCCCTCAAGATCCTTATCTCGTTCTAACGTCTTATTAACTTGAGCGCTCAAGATCCTAAGACATTCCCACATCATAATAAAGTGTGGGAACAAGATCCTTATGTCGTGCCCTCAAGATCCTTATCTCGTGCCCTCAAGATCCTTATCTCGTTCTAACGTCTTATTAACTTGAGCGCTCGAGATCCTAAGTTGTTCCCTCAAGATCCTTATACTCACCTTTACGCACGGTGGATTTACTTGGATTATGCGATATAATAGCCTGTGCGACAGTGTGCGTCCATCCTATTCTTTATTATGGTGAACGAATTGATGCTATTATTATAATACTAATAATTATTATTATCGTTTTGTCCTTGTTGGTGTACAGTTGGTTCTGGTTGCAATGGATACATACAGTAGCTGTCGGGCCGGGCGCGCAACGGCGCAGAATGGCAACATCAGGCTCGCTCTCTCTCTCTCTCTCTCTCTCTCTCTCTCTCTCTCTGCTAATTCTCAACGAAAATCTGTGATTCTAATTTTCCTATGATCACCAGAAGTGAGAGTGTCAATTCCTTGATCAAATATGGTTTTATTCAAAGGAAATCAAAGGCTACAGCTTATGGAGCCAACATCGGTATAGTGTCCAAGCGTCTCAGAAAGAGTTTTCATGATTCCATTGCTCAGGAAATAAACAACGGATCACAATAATATAACATTCCCTATAATCAGTAACATGTAGGTTATACCTATGTCTATCAAATATGGTTTTATTGAAAGGCAATCAAAGGCTAGATCAAGCTTAGAAAGCAAACATCGGGTAATATCCGACGCTACGGCGGTTCCTCGGTGCGGCTGCAGAGTGAGACTATAGGACACTCATTTATGACATTGTGTCACTCAACTCTTAGCAACAAAGTTTATTTTCATACAATAGGCCTGTAGATTACATTTCAATATTAAAAGTAAATAGAAAAACAACACTTCTGGGTCCAATTAGTCTAGTTTTGTAATAGAGAGGAATGGTCACATATTCCCACCTATAAACATGTTTTTGCCCAATGCTGACAGCTGGTCAGCAGGTGGTTTCATGACTAGACAATATTTTGGACCAATTAGAAATATATATATATTTGCAAAAGCAGTGTTGGGTAACTAGTAAAGGTATTAAATTGGTTGTCAGTGCTGACAGCGCAGTGTGCACTGCACATCTAATCGCAAAAACCCGACGCTTATTTTGTCTTGATCAACAGCGATACATTTGACAAAATACAGCGAAATCCCCAAATTCTTAATATCCAGTAAGCAATAGGAATTAACTGCAAACAAATTCAAAGTTGTATGCTATCAATATCACACAAAAGTAGAGAGAAGCTGTGATCTCACCTCACAAACAAATGGACAAGAAATAATCATTTTGCAAACAACATCATGTTCTGTTCGTTTGTCATCAATGATCTAAATGGAAAGTTTATTTCAGCAACTAGAAAGTGACAGTTTGACATAGTAGACGTTTTTGCTGCAGGCCAGTCCTCGTTTAAGTTCATTGCTTTCATCTGTTGTTCTGCTGTGCGCAACAGGGCATATCTCCGCCAGGCCAGGTTTACCTACCCAGGCCATGAAATTCATAGGCAGTCATATTAGCCAATTAGAATGAAATCTGCTAAAACTGACTCATATACTGATACAGAACCATATATAGGCTATATATTGTCGCTGTCAGATGGAAACCTTGTATGTTCTTTTTTTATTATTATTTTAAAACAATTAAAAATTGTGAAAATAGCCAATCTGCAAGCTATACTTATTAATAATGAAGACATATTATATTTTAAATAGTGAAATATCAACTAAAGTCATTATTAGTGCAAGTTCAATCACATTTTATTTGAATGAAAATGGCCAGGTTTCCCAAACGACTTTGAGCTCAGACGCAGCCTAGAAGCTGCGTGAGAGCCTCCACGCACATGCGCAGTAGCAACCCCGCCACGATCTATCTTCATTAGTGGCAGCTGTGTGTGCTCTACGTGGCATCTAAACTGGCTTCAGGAGGCACCACCGTCGTAGGTTCTCATTACGTGTGTGCTAAAACTACATTCGCGAGACAGCATAGACGTAAAGACCTCCTGGACGAAGTCTACGTAAAGCCGACGTAAACTACGTAGTGCTGTCTGCCGCTACACTGCAGTTTAAACACCCTTTGCGAAAGTGAAATGGATCATAAAAATACCAGAGCCAACTGTCAGATGTCCTGAAGCAGTCCACTCCAAATACAACTTTTGAATAATATATTTATGAATGAAATTACAGTGGTGAGTTGACATCTGCAAGTTAAATAAAACACTAAAGTGTCCCCATTATGCAAGTAAATTAAATATACTTAAAATACCAAAAGTAAAGGTATGCAGAATGTCCCATTTCCCAAATTTAATATGTATTAAAATCTTTTGAAAATAGCAGATCTACAAGCTTGTGAAGCGTTGTGAGCTTGTAGATCTGCTAGTTTCAAAAGATTTTTTAACCATTCATAAAAATGTTGAGCGCAACAGCTGTCACTTTGTGAGAGGAACTGGGGACTTTCATCATAACGTTTAACTATAAAACTTCGAAATTTAGGAAACATGTTTAGCTCAGCATCATTTATATACCTTTAGTTAACTTGCCATATGCTTAATATTTTTATCAGACGATCGGATCATCCGTGAGAGTACAATTTGTAAACTTCGGGTTCATGCATAAAGGACTAAGCAGCGCAGCCCTGGTTCAGAGCGTTAGTGTGTTCCCTCTAACGCCCTGGAAGACCCCTCGCTCTGCGATTGTACAAGGAATTCCGCTGCCCTGCGAGTGCTCAAGAGTAGTAAAAATAAACAAAACCATTTCGCTACTCACCAAAGCGAAGGCTGTTTTGTGTTGTTGAAAGTCTATTCTCGGAGGTGGGAAGCCTCTCAGCACCCCAACTACTCTGTAAAATACACTTTTTGGGCAGCAAATAAAATATGTCAGCGAGACGGAAATTATTTTTATTTACTCCACAGTGCCCTCTACAGATCTGTAGGATTGAACTTACCATTAACCAAAATCTGTAGAGGGCACTGTGGAGTAAATAAAAATTATTTCCGTCTCGCTGACATATTTTATTTTCTGCCCAAAAAGTGTATTTTACAGAGTAGGTGGGGTGCTGAGAGGCTTCCCACCTCCGAGAATAGACTTTCAACAACACAAAACGAGAAAGGGCGTGCAAAAGACCTGGCTATCGAGCTCAGGCTTATTAGCATGACTGGTAACGTGTCGTGCTGGCGAGTGGGAGTTTCGGGTTCAATCCCAGCTCACTGCTTCCCTAAATATGCATGGATCCGGTGTTTATAAATTCTAGTAAATTCCGATCATCTCATAAGAGGTGACAGAGCCAACTGTCAGATGTCCTGAAGCAGTCCACTCCAAATACAACGTTTAGATTCATGAATTAGATTGAGGTGGTGAGGTGATGTCTGCAAGGTAAATATGAAAGTGTATCCCTTATGCAAGTACATAAATATACTTAAACTACCAAAAGTAAAAGTACTCATTGTGCAGAATGTCCCATTTCTCGAGTCTACTATGTATACAAATATTTTGAAAATAGCAGATCTAAAAGCTTGCAATCTGCTATTTTAAAAATATATTTATACATATTAAACTTGGGAAATGGGACATTCTGCGTCCTTTTTAAAATATATATATTTAGGGGCTTTTTTGCCTCTATTTGGACAGGACAATAGACGGACAGTAAAAGGGGAGAGAGACACAGTAAAGGTCGTCGGTACTAGGAGTCGAACCCGCGACAGCTATCATGCTGGATTCCCAAATTGTGTGATATACGCCTAGACCGCTAGGCTAGTGGACGAACCATATAGAAAGCCGTTACTTTTGGTAGTTTAATTTTTTTTCATATACATTTATATCTTGCAGACGTCAGCTGTGACTTTGTGAGGGGAACTGGGGTCTTACGTCCTTTAGTTAACTTGGCTTGCTTAATATTTTTATCAGATGATCAGATCAGAGATCATTCGTGAGAGTACAGTACAATTTGTAAACTTCGGGTTCATGCATAGAGGACGCTCACCCTACCCAAAAAAAAAAGATCTGCAAGCTGTCGTTACGCACCGGCCCGGCCGCAATATATATATATATATATATATATATATATATATATATATATATATATATATATATATATATATATATATATATATATATACATACATATACATATACATAAATTAAATGTGTGTGTGTGTGTGTGTGTGTGTGTGTGTGTGTGTGTGTGTGTGTGTGTGTGTGTGTGTGTGTGTGTGTGTGTGTGTGTGTGTGGTCGGTCGGTCTTTTCATAGATCTATTTCGCTACGGGGTGTTACTACCGCCCCAGGGCGCTAGTAACAAAATGCTTCGTAGGAGAGCACTGCAGGGCTACGCCTCTCGCAGAAGTAGGAGGAGAGTAGGATACGCCATTCTGTCTCCCAAATGTAGTTTTAGCAGAAACGTAACGCCATGGACGTGGGAAGCGATTGCACGTTGGGCAGAACCAGCTGCTACTAATGAGGGTAGAGCGTTGGTTTCGCCGGGTCCCAGGCTCTTACGCAGGCTGCGTAGGCAGCGCATGAGCTGAAATCTACGTGGCTGCTATGGTACTGCGCAGATTGTGTGGACACACGTTAGACCCGTCGTAGAACCTGCGCAGATGCTCAACGCAGCATCTCTACGAATCTCGTTGGGAAACGCGGCCAATAACTTGTGGGGAAAATACATAAAATCTCTAATCTGTGAATCTAATGTGATTCATGTGACCCCTACTTCAAGACCAGGGCTGAAAGTGACATAATTGAGACCAGTATAACTTTATACAAATATTGGTAATTTGCCAACACATTATTTTGTGAAATAAATGGGTTATATTTCACAGATAGTTATTCTTGTACTATATTAAAATAAAATCATCCTGTAGCACCTCTATAGTTTGATGTATAGGCCTGTGGCATGTGTCAAATAAATAAATGTGAGTGAATACATATTTCTTCTATTACCATTAGCATAAAGTCATGTAGGCTATTAGAAGTGTAGGGAATATGCATTCAACTACATCTATTTATTTGACACATGCTACAGGCCAGCGGTGTGGACACATTTTTGGCAGGATGTGATTCCCACCCAACACACATACCAGCCTAAAATAATAATAATAATAATAATAATAATAATAATAATAATACATGCATCCACACACACATAACTGAGCACATTCAACTAGTTTGGAGCTACGTTTAGCCTTAGATGCTTTTGCCCTATAGAGAGCACATATTCATCAGCTTTCCAAAGCAGAACATTGATTATTACCATTTAAGAGTGCAAGAGTGTTATATAACCCATTTATTTCACAAAATAATGTGTTGGCAAATTACCAATATTTGTATAAAGTTATACTGGTCTCAATTATGTCACTTTCAGCCCTGAATGATGTTGCTAGGTTTTCAATGTAATGGGTCCCGGGACCCACAGGTGGTCATTCAAATGGGTCCCAGAAACATTTTATGGGTCCCCAATTACACGTCCCCCCCCCCCCCCCTTCTATCGTTTTCTTTGATCTCCAATCTCCATATCTTCTATGTGTGTGTGACTGTGTACATTATATCCTAATGCAGTGGATCTCAATCTTTTCAGGCAGCGACCCCCCGAAATAATCATATTTGAACTGGGGACCCCCCACCCTGAGAAGCGCTTGGAATTAGGAGTTGAGGCATTTAATTTAGTTTAACTCAGTTCCACAGATACATAGTCAAAATAGCAGATCTACAAGGTCGTTTTTTTTTTTTTTTATCTACAAGCTCACAACGCCTTGCTTGTAGATCGCCTCTTTCTTATATTATTTCACAATTTTGTCTTTTTTCTTTTCTTTCTTGAGGTATTAAAAATATCTTAAAAGTCCTTAAATTGTGACTTCACTGTCATCTGGGGCCCCCCCCCCCCCCAAATCATGTGGGGAGCCCCCTGGGGGTCCTGACCCACAGGTTGAGAACCACTGTCCTAATGTACATTCTATTTTGCTACTTGTTGTAGTCACAAACTCAGAATACAGGGTACAAACTACAATATAAAGTTCATAATAATAATATGAAAAATATAATGTACACTTCATAGGAGCAGAGATAGATAGGAACTAAAGAACAACAACACTTTGTGGAAGAGAATGTAAACGGAGCAGAGATATTTGTTTAAGAAAAGTAGATGTTTGCGGCAGTATTTATTGCTCTATTGTTTTCTTCTTAAAAAGTGGGATTCCCTTCAAATGATTTATGCTTGTTTCGCACCGAAAATAACGATCTGAAAACGACGTGTCGCGCGTCGGTGTTTCGGCTCGCGGGTCGGTTTGGTGCGCGGCTCGCGGCTCACTTTGCTGCTCGCGGTTTGGTGTGCGCTCGCGGGTCGCTTTGGTGCGCGGCTCGCGGCTCACTTTGCCGCGCGGATCGCGGCTCGGTTTGGTGCACGGCTCGCGGTTCGGTTTGGTGCGCGGCTTGCGGCTCGCGGCTCGGTGTGGTGCACGGCTGCGTGGCTCGGTTTGGAGCACGGCTGCGTGGCTAGCGGCTCGCTTTGGTTGTATGCGTCCCGTGGACGCTGTGATGGTTGGTTTAATGCGTCCTTTATTAAAAATGTGCGTCAGAGACGCAGGACGCAGGGCTAGCAAATCAAATGTGATTGAACTTGCACTAATAATGACTTTAGTTGATATTTCACTATTTAAAATATAATATGTCTTCATTATTAATAAGTATAGCTTGCAGATTGGCTATTTTCACAATTTTAAATTGTTTTAAAATAATAATAAAAAAAGAACATACAAGGTTTCCATCCGACAGCGACAATATATAGCCTATATATGGTTCTGTATCAGTATATGAGTCAGTTTTAGCAGATTTCATTCTAATTGGCTAATATGACTGCCTATGAATTTCATGGCCTGGGTAGGTAAACCTGGCCTGGCGGAGATATGCCCTGTTGCGCACAGCAGAACAACAGATGAAAGCAATGAACTTAAACGAGGACTGGCCTGCAGCAAAAACGTCTACTATGTCAAACTGTCACTTTCTAGTTGCTGAAATAAACTTTCCATTTAGATCATTGATGACAAACGAACAGAACATGATGTTGTTTGCAAAATGATTATTTCTTGTCCATTTGTTTGTGAGGTGAGATCACAGCTTCTCTCTACTTTTGTGTGATATTGATAGCATACAACTTTGAATTTGTTTGCAGTTAATTCCTATTGCTTACTGGATATTAAGAATTTGGGGATTTCGCTGTATTTTGTCAAATGTATCGCTGTTGATCAAGACAAAATAAGCGTCGGGTTTTTGCGATTAGATGTGCAGTGCACACTGCGCTGCCAGCACTGACAACCAATTTAATACCTTTACTAGTTACCCAACACTGCTTTTGCAAATATATATATATTTCTAATTGGTCCAAAATATTGTCTAGTCATGAAACCACCTGCTGACCAGCTGTCAGCATTGGGCAAAATCATGTTTATAGGTGGGAATATGTGACCATTCCTCTCTATTACAAAACTAGACTAATTGGACCCAGAAGTGTTGTTTTTCTATTTACTTTTAATATTGAAATGTAATCTATAGGCCTATTGTATGAAAATAAACTTTGTTGCTAAGAGTTGAGTGACACAATGTCATAAATGAGTGTCCTATAGTCTCACTCTGCAGCCGCACCGAGGAACCGCCGTAGCGTCAGATTTTACCTGATGTTTGCTTTCTAAGCTTGATCTAGCCTTTGATTGCCTTTCAATAAAACCATATTTGATAGACATAGGTATCACCTACATGTTACTGATTATAGGGAATGTTATATTATTGTGATCCGTTGTTTATTTCCTGAGCAATGGAATCATGAAAACTCTTTCTGAGACGCTTGGACACTATACCGATGTTGGCTCCATAAGCTGTAGCCTTTGATTTCCTTTGAATAAAACCATATTTGATCAAGGAATTGACACTCTCACTTCTGGTGATCATAGGAAAATTAGAATCACAGATTTTCGTTGAGAATTAGCAGAGAGAGAGAGAGAGAGAGAGAGAGAGAGAGAGAGAGAGAGAGAGAGAGAGAGAGAGAGAGAGAGAGAGAGAGAGAGAGAGCGAGCCTGATGTTGCCATTCTGTGCCGTTGCGCGCCCGGCCCGACAGCTACTGTATGTATCCATTGCAACCAGAACCAACTGTACACCAACAAGGACAAAACGATAATAATAATTATTAGTATTATAATAATAGCATAATTCGTTCACCATAATAAAGAATAGGATGGACGCACACTGTCGCACAGGCTATTATATCGCATAATCCAAGTAAATCCACCGTGCGTAAAGGTGAGTATAAGGATCTTGAGGGAACAACTTAGGATCTCGAGCGCTCAAGTTAATAAGACGTTAGAACGAGATAAGGATCTTGAGGGCACGAGATAAGGATCTTGAGGGCACGACATAAGGATCTTGTTCCCACACTTTATTATGATGTGGGAATGTCTTAGGATCTTGAGCGCTCAAGTTAATAAGACGTTAGAACGAGATAAGGATCTTGAGGGCACGACATAAGGATCTTGAGGGCACGACATAAGGATCTTGTTCCCTCACTTTATTATGATGTGGGAATGTCTTAGGATCTCGAGCGCACATCTTATTATGATGAGGGAACATCCTAGGATCTCGTGCGCTCAAGATAAAAAAAAAATCTGCTCTATGGCCCTTTAGGGGCTCCGTACATATCGTCACGAAAACGTATCGCGATATATCGCGGGACGATATATCGGCACACCCCTAATTATAGGGCTATATGGCAGAATTCCATATAGCCACAACACAACTTATAAGTACTGTGAGAAAGTGAGCAGCATGTGCAAATAAATCCTTCTGACTATAGTGATAATTAATTCTCATGCATTACTCATCATATTTCACCGCTTGGTCAGGTGTCTTTGGAGGATGCCCTTTCACATAGGCCAGTGGTTCTCAACCATTTCTGGGATCAGGGCCCACTTGAAAATACTGAAAGCAATCGTGGCTCACCCATCTGACCACACAAATGGTTGGATGGGCGGGCCGGGCAGCATGCCTTTTTATTTTCATGATCAATCAGTCAATTGTGTTGCTGCTTGGAACTAGGCTACCATGTTGAAGACGACAGAATGATCATTACTGATTCCCATCCTATCGGTATGCAACTCAATTGAAAATAGAAAGCAATGAGCTTGAAACGTATTTCAATTTACAGTATTAGGAAGCCCACTCTTTTTTTCGTTTTTCTACCTGCTTGAGAGAGATGATTCCCTCCCTGCGGTCGCTGTCGGTGCTGATGGAGAAGATGGCGGCTGCGTCAGTGTTGGTGATGGTGTAAACCATGGCAGCGTTCTCTCCCTCGTCTTCGTCGTTAGCTCTGATCCGACCCACTGCCTTCCCCACCGGAGCAGACTCTGGCACATACAGCTGGTAACTCTCTGAACAGAAAGGTGTTTTTTTAAATGTCATTTCATTATTGTTGAACCTTCAGTTTAGTTTTTCTTTAACGGTTGATACCAGGTAAAGGGTTTGAAACACATCAAAGATCCACGGTAAATCCAAAGAAACAGGCTCTGAGAAAGAAGAAGAATAGGTTCTATGCACAGCATTCATATTGGAAAGAAATTGGGCCCCTTCCTTACTTCCATGACTTCCTTACTTCTAATGAAGAATCATCAAACGTTTTAATTTCAAGGACTCCCATAACACGGGTCCATTTGGTTCCATTTGTGCTCTCTCAGAGTTACAGACCCATAAGGGGCTATTTGGAACCCCCTCAAGGACAAATTAAGACCGTTTCACCGCAGAGTGTTTCCAGTGAGCCAACATGCACAATATCAGCACCCTGACTCAGTTTGACCAGAATGGAACGGAGTCTTAATCAATTGTTAAGCCATATCTTTCCAATATGGCTGCTGTGCATAGAGCCTATTTCAATGTCCAGAGCTGGTTCTGAATAAAGAACTGAAATGTTTATTGAAATCCAGGAGGATTAAAATAATAATCACACCCTGTGTGAAGTGGGCGGTGTCTTGCTAGCTAATATACAAAATACAATACAAAATATAAAAAATAAATACATTTATTGAAACACTCTTTATGATGGACAAAACCATAACTTGAAAAAAACCATTTTATGGTTTTTTTCAAGTTATGGTTTCTTATATAGGGCTATGCACATGTGTCATGTGACACTGGCCAATCACAGTCCTGAATAGATTGTGATTGGCCAATCACAGCGCAGGATAATTGTACAAATTTCCAAACCTCACTTTTAGGGGCGGTTTCACTGCCCAAGATATTTGTACATTTTTCTAAATCTCACTTATAGGGGCGGTTTCACCGCCCAAAAAAAAAGAATCAGATCAGTTTAAGTCCATAGTTAATTTCAAAGAAAATGTGCACTGGTTACCACTGCTCTCAGGTAGGCCTCACGTCCTGACTCCTTACTTAAACTAATGGGCCTCAGCTGGCACAGCTGAATGGACCCTCCCACTCTAATGTCATAACCAGAACCAAGGTCAAGGTCTCCCAGCCAGCATTGGACATCCAACATAAGGCATCCAACATTATCAAGTACAGTATATAACCAAAATTTTAATAAGCAATTGTTTGAAAATATAAAAGGCACACAAACACATAATATATATATTAGTTTTTCTTACTTTTGTCTCCGTGTTTTGCATTGTTTTTGTACTCAGCGGGGCTGATTCAATACTGACAATTTAACATCTCTTGTGCCATTTTTCCAGTTCAACTGCACACAAAAAAAAATCCTCCCCGTTTAAAAACGCTATTCACAATTTCATCTCATTTCAAAGCTGATGCGCTGACCATTCATTGTTGAGTTGCCCTGGAATTAGGTTCATAGAGTCACAGTTGTGTAGCCGCACAAGAGCAATTTAGGACACAATTGAAGTTGAAGGTAAAATTGAAGTTATCTGAGTTGACATTGTTGAGGAAATAAGTAAAATAATTTGACTGTCTGCAGTGCCACTATCTGTATTGTGTGCACAATAAATAACTTGAACGTCAGTTAGTATAAAATGACCAGTACATTAAACCATATAGGGAATGTATTGTTACTGACTGCCTAACAGTCACTGCACATCCTCTCAAAATAACAGACTATGATGAATGGATGGAATCTCTTTTTGGTCATTTTCCTCATCCTCTACTAAGTCCACATGGTCGGGTGGGCACAGCACATTTCACAGCACATTGCAAAGAAAACTGGAATGGTGCGCTCAATAGAGCATCAATTCCCCCCAGGAAGCATGCCAAAATACCTCTCTCCATCTTTCTCTCTGACTTTAAGACAGATGGACCGAGTTGAATTTGTGTGGACATTGACTCTGAAAAAGTAGCGTTGCATGTGATTAACAGTTGTACATCGTCCCAGTGTTGGGCAAGCAAATCACAAGATTCGTAGAAGGTGGATGTTTTTACCCCAACGCCTACTGCTGATGCGGTGCCTGCGCTGAAATGTTTAGATGCAACATATAAGAGGTTTACCAAGGCTATTTCCTCCCCCCAACAACCAACTTCATTCCAGGGCGGTGCGATAGGACTTCAAATCAATATCACAAGTATTTTAAAGATCTACAAGGTCACAACCCGCCACGATGCAACGCATTTGTGAGCTTGTAGATCGGCTAGTTTCAGTATTTTCACACACTAATGGATCAGACTAATGGATTTAGTCTATTATAAAAAAACTAGCCTTTTTTCCGCATCGATTCGTTCAATATGTCAGGAAAAAAATGCTTCGATTAACCTACATGAGCAAGATTAAGTCAGTTGTTGGTTCTAAATGTCAGTTTCTATAGACTCCTTAACAGACGACGTCACACTGATAAGAACCAGTATGCGTGCAACCAGTATGCACGCAATGAAACCCATTCTATCAGGTCTCGCTAGGACACGCCTCACTCGCCAACACACAAGAGGGGGTTGGGGTGTGCTGAAACCAGCGCACCCCGAAACAACAGGCTGGGAATTGATTGCGTGAAACAATCACCTGTGCGTCCAGTCTCAATGTTAGTAAACAAATAATTTGTCTATACATTTTCGGTTAACTGCCCAGCCCGAATTCCGTGCATAAGTGTGTGGCTGCACACCTGTGCTTAATTTAGACTTGGGCAAGTTAACTCCAAACTCAGTAACAGTAACAGCAACTCAAACTACAGAAGAAATATAAAGACCTGCTCCAATCATTAACAACATGGCAAAAAACATGTCCCAAACTAGAAAAAGTGCTCCTCGGAGCACAGGTCTCCGCCAGGTCAGGTAGGTTATTTTGGCCTCCTGGTGGCGCTATAATAGGCCAAAGTG
Source organism: Gymnoscopelus braueri (assembly GCF_963280865.1). Lineage (NCBI taxonomy): Eukaryota > Metazoa > Chordata > Actinopteri > Myctophiformes > Myctophidae > Gymnoscopelus > Gymnoscopelus braueri. Next base: position 29,970,247 of record NC_137611.1, read on the forward strand.
AAAAAGGTGCCATTTCTTCCTAGGCCGTGCAAGGCAATCAGACGCTGCGTTCATGATTTGCGGCATCTTGTTCAAAACGGGCTACTCCTGCAAACTTTAGATGTCAATGTTAGCCAATCAGGATGGAATATGAAAAATCAAACAGATCCATCTTGATCAAATGACTATAGAGATCATGTGTACCGATTTGCGTGAAATTTGGATAAAATGTGAAGGCTTAATCTAAAAAAAATAGTTTTACATAAGTCGGCCTCCTGGTGGCGCTATAAAAGGCTAATGTGAAAAATGCAGGACAAATGTTTTTCCTCAGCCTCTAGGGAGTATGCGTGCAAAGTTTCACGCAGATCGGTGCAGTTATAGTTAAAAACGCAAATCGGCCTTTTATAGCGCCACCATGAGGCTGATTTGAAGATTTTCAAGTGAAATTTCTTCCTCTGCCTAGTGGGAATGTGCGTGTGAAATTTCACGGAAATAGCAAGCTGCGTTCATGATTTGAGGCATTTAGTTCAAAACGGACCAATCCTGCGAACTTTGGAAGCCAACCTTAGCCAATCAGGATGGAATATGGAAAATCAAACAGATCCGTGTTGATCACATGACTATAGAGATACTGTGTACCGATTTGCGTGATATTTGGATAAAATCTGTAGGAGTACTGTCAAAAAATTAGAAGAGATTAGCTGTTCACAGACGGACACACACACACACACACACACACACACACACACACACACACACACACACACACACACACACACACACACACACACACACACACACACACACACACACACACACACACACACACACACACACACACACACACACACACACACACACACACACCGGACGGACGGACGGACGGTAAAACCTACTCTCTCGCCATGCCTTTCGGCCTGGCGGAGACAATAACATAATCGGTGTGTGTGTGATGGTTTATCTTTCGATTCAAATTGGAGATTTGAGATCCTAGGCCTACTCAGCTTGCACAATAAATATGACACTGATTAGCCTAGTACGCAAGATTAGCTGCGGACAGACAGACACACAGACAAACAGACTCACAGTCTGTAATTGCCACTCTCTATTGCGGTGGTGTGACAAATACACATGAATTACAACGCATAACTATGATCCCCATGACAAATGAAACCCAATAAACACATTACGTTGCACATGAATTGAGTTGAATAAATAATAAGCACATGAAACATAACACAGACACAGATGTCTCTCCCAGCCACTAATAGCCCAGCAGTGGTGGACAGCAACGAGGTAGTTACTTGAGTACTGTACTTTACTTTCACTCCACTACATTTCAAAGACATATGGTACTTTTGACTCCATTATGAATTAACCGTTTCATTTCAAATATAGTGAAAATAGTAGATCTACAAGCTCAACGCGTCGGGATGGGACACGTTGTGAGCGTGTAGATCAGCCATTTTCACTATTTTTGAAACTTTCTGAAATGTATTCGAATTTTGGTGGGGAAATACATCATTCAAATTCAATATGTTTTTGTTTTGGTTGCATTCCTAAGCCAATCAGAGTCTCCAAAGAGTCTCTTACTGAGCAGCCACCCGGTCATCAAATTATTGGCTTAAGAATGTGATTCAAGGCTTCATGGTGTGTGAAATTGATAGAAAATAAGAATTTCTTTGAGTGAACTACTCTTTTAAGTATTTTTAAAAGCATGTACTTTTGAATACATGAGTATTTTTAAAAGTACTCCAGTAACTCTATACAAATTTGACTGAGCAACTTTCACTTTACTTGTAGTTGAGTAATATTTGACCAGGAGTATCTATACTTCGACTCAAGTACTGGGGCTGAGTACTTTGTCCACCACTGCAGCCCAGGACACGACAACAAGTAACACAACAATAAGTCAGTGTTGCCAGATTCTGCGAGAGAAACAAGCAACCAGGTCTATGAAAAAAAGCCCAAAAGAAGCGACTAGCCACATGAGCACTTTAAACGCATTTATGCATCGGCTATTTGAAAATAGCCGATTTACAAGCTCGAGCTTGTAGATCTGCTATTTTCTAAAAGATATTTAAAAAAAAATAAGTAAAATGTGAAATATTTTGGAAACACTTTAACAACGCAAATCTTGTATGGGGGTCGCTGACAAAAAATATGGGGTTACGCGGACAATTACATATTAATCTGGGGGTCCATCACATGACAAATACATATTTGAGAACCACTGGTTAAAACAACATTTAGGAAACAAGCCCAAATAAGCAACTACACTTTAGGAACAAGCCCCAAAAAACACAACCCGCAACTACAGTACCAATATTTACAATCGACTTTACAGAAGAACAAGCCCAAAGTTGCTTATAATAGGCAGACACGGCAATACTGAAATAAGTGCGGCCTGACAGCGGAGCTAACAACACAGCAGAGTTCACCCTGATGCTGGACAGGAGGGTGTGGAGGGCAGCGATTCAGAAGTCCAGAGTTGGTGTTGGCTAGTCCACACTCTCGCATTGCATGCACAATATGTGAACATGGTCAGCAAGTTAGAAGAGCATAAAAAGGCACCTGAGAAAAAAAAAATGGAGATATTTTCAGCGTAAATATCAGTTCAGGTGTCAAAAAGGATAAAGGATCATCTTAAAACAAACTTTTAATAGGTGCAAAAAGAATACCGACTTTTCGACAGCACAGGGTCTTCTTCTAAAGAAGACGCTGCTTTCGAAACATCAGCAATTCTTTTTGCACCCATTAAAAGTTTTTTAAGACGACCCATGTGCTCCAGCTTTTTCCTTTTTGAAGCTGCTTTGGTCCCTGTCTGAAAAGCACTGGCGCTCATCCTTAAAAATAAGTTTTAGCGCGTGGACTCTCTCAAGATCAGTTCACAGGTATGTTTAATAGATGCTAAGGAATGAACCAAAAAGCTGCCGCTTCCAGCAGCAAGCATAACTTGCAAGCAGATTGATCTATCCAGTTCACCACATTTGGCTGGACACATTAAATGACGTTGGTGTTTAAATTCCTACCGTCAGATAATTATAAAAATACATTTGCGCTAGCCTGGAGAAGAACCAGGGACACGCTGAAGAAAGCATTTTGCACCCATGTGGTATGCGCCCTAACCATTCAGCTATCAGGTTGCCAAAAGATTTTTTTATGCCACAGTTTAATTTACCCTGCTACAGTTTATGGGCATACCACCACGACGAGGTGCGCGTCACGCGTGCACACACACACGCACATGTAACATAACAATGCCAGCTCTAGGGGCAGAGTCATCAACATTATGGAATTTAGCATTTTCCTGCACTCATGTTTCCTTATACTCATAGCTCCTCGTGACGCCTCCTAATCCTTGCTCCTCATTCCTTGGAGCAGCAATAAGAGACATATGACATGCCTGTCAAAATGGCAGCTTGACTTCGGTCATGTGTGTTGCTAACAAAACCTAAAAAAGACAAGTACAGTGGCTGAAGCTTTTCTCCTGAAAACGTATAATGTATAATATGTTTGTTTCCACAAACACTCTACTGTTAGAAAGAATATAAATAGGATCATAATTTGTTTGTGTCCTTGAATAGCGAATGAAATAATTAATCTAAAATATTAAGCAAGGCTGGTTGGGTTGCCATGGCATTTGCATAACATAGAACATGTCTTGACATGTTTACTACTGCCATTAGCAAAATACCAGCATGCTAGCCCCAAGCTGTAATTGTAAAGTGCCGTTTGCGTGTGTTTGAAGGTCTGTAAATGAGCTTGTGTATCTGCCTATGCATGTTATACATGAGTGGGTATGTGTTTATGCATGTGGTTGTATGAGTGTGTGCTCTTACATGTGCGTGCATGTGTGTGTGAGGTGCTGTCTAGGCCATATTTGATACTAAACAGGATAATTTTCACGCACACGCAGCACACACACACACACACACACACACACACACACACACACACACACACACACACACACACACACACACACACACACACACACACACACACACACACACACACACACACACACACACACACGCTATCATACTCTGTCATCTTACTCTCCCTCTCTCATGCCATTGATGCAATGGCTATCTGGGTTGTTGTGGGGTAGTGCATGCAGCCATGGGCTAAAACCGCTGTCTTGCCTCATGTAGTCATGTTATCACAAAGTTATTCAGTCGCACTATTTTCTGGTCTCTTGTCTTGACACCAGGCACAGTTATATGTAAAAACAGACGTTTAACATAAGCTTTGTGGTTTTGTGCATAACAAACAACAATAATATGGCACATTGAGCCTGATTTCCAGGGAAAGATGTTTTCCCCATTTTTTACCATGCCAGGTTGAAATTTTTATTTAAAAAAAAGAAAGAAGATGTAATCCTATAAGCACATTTGCTACAATATCTCCCATAATCCCATAATAGCCAGGGAAACGGTATGAAAAACAACAACAACAACAGCAGCTATGTTGTAAGATCCTGGAATGTTCCAACCCTCTTGGAAGGATTTTCCAGCATGCTGCACTTTTGTTATTTATAGACCATTTATGTTTATATCTTATTTCATGTTCTCAATGTAATGCTTAAAAAAAAGTTGTTTTTACTTTCCCTATGAAGTAGTTTTGAAATAGTAGTTGAAAGCATAGAGCTTCCTAATTTATGCTTTCAAAGTAGCTTCCCCAACACTGGTTGGTCTGTCCGTGGGTTTTTATAAATATTTAACAGATGAAAAGTATTAACACGAGCTTATGACTAAATAATAACAACATTGGATCCATTGAAACGCAGGATTTTTTTCCCATTTCCTGAAAAGTTATAGTGTTGGATATACAATGTTTCCACCCGACAGCGATGATATGTTGTATTATGTACAGTAACAATAATATCTAACATGTGTTTGCTTTGTATTCATACAAACAACTCAAAAGAGAGCAGGTAGCAGGTCACAATTAAGGGTGGTTTAAGGATTCAAGCAGCGCTCCTCATGGGTGTCAGGTCAGGTTGGTGTTCTTTGGCTGTCAGGGGTGTGGCGGAATTTCAAATGAACGATATGCACTTTGACTTGCATTTAAATGAGCAATTCATTGATGCTAAAAGAGTGTAGGCTGCAATGTAAATCATCTATCCGGGAATACATCCAGGTGTGTGTGTGTGTGTGTGTGTGTGTGTGTGTGTGTGTGTGTGTGTGTGTGTGTGTGTGTGTGTGTGTGTGTGTGTGTGTGTTCGTACATGCGTGTGATCCCCGATCTCTCCCAAGTCGGTGCGTCATAGATGACTGTCGTCACTGGCCTCGAAATACTCTGATATAATGGGTACTGCACTAAATACTACGCCAAAGCTGGGAGACTGTCCCCAGTCTCTAGTTGAGTGAAGCATGTAGAAACTGACTAATAACTCTAGATGTCATCTTGCCCCGAAATCCCTTCAGTCTCTCTAGAGTCTCGTCCTCGATGCATAGAGCAGTGCACATATTTCTTGTCGGGGCTTGTCAATTCAAACAGAATAGTGATGCCTATACCAAGGTGTGAGATACAAGTACACAGGGCTGCACTGGGTCCACCCCAACAGAAATAGCTGATCTAAAAGCTCAGCATCGTATGACAAAGTAAACTAGAAAAAGTGCTCCTCGGAGCACAGGTCTCCGCCAGGTCCGCCAGGTCAGGTAGGTTATTGCCACCTCCTGGTGGCGCTATAATAGGCCAATGTGAAAAGGGTGGCATTTCTTCCTCGGCCTAGTGTGAATGTGCGTGCATTCATGATTTGAGGCATTTTGTTGCAAAAATGTGTTTTGCTAAAGTAGACCTGCTGGTGGCACTATAACAGGGCAATGTGAAAAGGGTGGCATTTCTTCCGCGGCCTAGTGGGAATGTGCGTGCACATTTTCACGGAAATCGCAAGCTGCTTTCATGATTTGAGACATTTTGTTCAAAACTGACCAATCCTGCAAATTTTGGAAGCCAACCTTAGCCAATCAGGATGGAATATGAAATATCGGACAGATGAGTCTTGATCACATGACTATAGATGGGTTTCCTGTTTGTAAACATGAGAGGATGATGCGCGCGCAGTGGCGGGATGAGCCTGTAGAGGGCGCTATTACCCGCAGCATCTCTGGCCATTGTACATTCATTAAAATAAATGGTCTTCACCAGGTTTAATGAAAGTAGATTAAATGATGCAGTTTGTAATATCTTCTTTACTCAATAAAAATGATTTGTCGGAAGTTGGATCTGTTTGTATATAATAGCAGCATTATGCCTATTATGCCTATAATAGCAGCATTATGCCTATCTAAATCCCGAAAATAACAATAGAGTGAATGGCGCTTCCGGTTCGTTCTCCCCCGCGCATGCGCAGATCGCGCACTCTGCTCTGTGATGACGTCGCGCGGAAACCCATCTATAGAGATACTGTGTACCGATTTGCGTGATGTTTGGATAAAATCTGAAGGATTAATATCCAAAAATGTTATTGACATAAGTCGGCCTCCTGGTGGCGCTGTAAAAAGCAGATGTGAAAAATGCAGTGCAGATGTTTTTCCTTGGCCTCTAGGGAGTATGCGTGCAAAGTTTCACGCAGATCGGTGCAGTTATAGTTAAAAAATGCAAATTGGCCTGTTATAGCGCCACCATGAGGCTGATTGGAAAAGTTTTAAGTGGCATTTCTTCCTCGGCCTAGTGGGAATGTGCGTGTGCAATTTTATGGAAATGGCAAGCTGTGTTCATGATTTGAGGCAGTTTGTTCAAAACTAACCAATCCTGCAAACTTTGGAAGCCAACCTTAGCCAATGAGGATGGAATATGGGAAATTGAACAGATCCGGGTTGATCACATGACTATTCAAAGCTGTAGGAGTAATGGGAAAAAATTAGTTTTGCACACATCGGCCTCCAGGTGGCGCTATAACATGCCCATGTGAAACATGTGGGGCAGAGGTTCTGAATTGGCATCCAGGGAGTGTGTGTGCACAGTTTCGCAGCGACCGGGCCAACGGTGCCAGAGATTAGCTGCTAACACACAGACAGGACGGACACACGGACACACACACGGACGGACGGACAGGGGGCAAAACATACTCTCTCGCCATGCCTTTCGGCCTGGCGGAGACAAAAATCAGGATTAAGTGGTTAAATCATGGTTGTGTTGTTGAAAGGCCAAGACTGCATTTAGAATGCAACATTTTGAAACGCAATTTAGTCACCTACTAAAAAAACGTAACCTACACCTCTTACAGCTGTAGGCAATGCATGTTGCACTGTGGGACAGGCTTGGAAAACTGGCAAAGCAGACGATGTCAAACTGTACTGATCTCCACCACTGAGTAGCTGGACATTTATTTTAACAGGATTTTAGTGGGGGATATTAAGTATATCAAGTCCCCGGTTCGAGTCCCGGCCCCGGTCTATTTGTCATACAGTAGGTCATCAAATTATTGGCTTAGGAATGCGACAAAAAATCTATCATTCTATCAAAATTGACATAATTTACAATTCTATCTGTTTCATCTGTTGTAAAGGTGCCAGATCACATGTACCGGTATTCAGACAATTATAGACCAGGATTTCCAGGGCGTGAAAAAGCAGCCTTTTAGAGCAGTGGTTCCAAAACCTTTTAGCTCAAGACCCAAAAGAGACATTTGGTGTACTCGGGACACAAACTTACAAAAATACATTATGAATTAACCACTTATTCACTATTTAATAGTGAAAATAGCCAATCTACAAGCTCACAACGTGTCACTTTGCGCTGCGTTGTGAGCTTGTAGATCTGATTCAGATTCTGGAATTATTTTTAAAAGTCCTGAAAATGTTGGATTTTTCTTTTGGAAAGTTTTGAAAACTTGAAATAAGGGTATAAAAAGGGATATACAGTATACTCGTCGTGACCCATAAAAATGAGTCTACGACCCAAAAATCTGTCCCGACCTAGTGTTTGGGAAACCGTGTTTTAGAGCCAAGCATGTGGTACATACTCTGAGAGAACTTGGGAGGATTGTCGTTGACATCAGTCAGGGTGACGTTGACGGTGGTGGATCCAGAGAGGCCCCCCACGGAGCCGGCCATGTCTTTAGCCTGGATGACCACCATGTAGCGGTCCCTGGACTCCCGGTCCATGCTGGACATAGCCGTGCGGATGACACCTGAAAGAAGAGACAGGCAAAGAGAAGACAGTCAACAGACAAATACTGTACAAATACCTACAACCCAGTTCACTCATTACACTGTACTTGTGAATACGTTCTTCTTCTTCTGTCTGGTTCATCTGTTTCCATCTGGTTCTGTTTTAATGTGTGTGAATACATACTTTGTAAAATCCTCAGTGTTCATTTAAGTCAGAAACGGTACATTTTGTTACATTTATACACTCTCTGGTTTACTCTCTAGTCAACCTTTACTGTGCAGTAAAACCGGGTATCACAGGTCTTAAAGCCCAGTCAGCTTTACGTCCTGTGCTGCCATTTTCTCTCCAAACTGCACAATGGCAATCGGGCGCACAAAGTCGATTCTCAGGAAAACGATATAAAGTGAAAGTGAGCGACGTCTCAGTGCAAAGTTTACTCTCCTCCCACCTTCAAATCCAAAACAGTAGAAGCATTGTTTCTTAGAGCGACCTCACGCAAAATGCACTTATTTGTCAAAAATGCTATGAACTACATGGTGGCTCTGGAATCAATGTAGCCCATAGCATCACACATTTGTACCCCCGGTTTGATTCTGTCTGGAGATCTGTTTTGCATGTCGCTCTCCTCTTGTACCCTCAGCTTCCATCCTGTCTCTCTAAACTCAACAACTGGGGGCGGCTGTAGCTGAGTGGATAAAGAGGCTGCTTGGGAAACAGAAGGTCCCCGGTTTGGAGCCTCAGCCTACGTGTCGCAGTGTCCCCGAGCAGGACCCTTAACCCCTAACTGCTAGCTGAGGTGCTGCCCCTGTCCCCTGTCGCCCTCTGCTCCTGATACTTAGGATGGGTTAACCCATTAAGGCCGATTCTACAAAAGCCTTCTAAATCAGTAGTTCTCCCACTTTCAAGATTTTTTTTAAATGTTCAAAAATAGAAGATGTACAAGCTCACAGCGCGGCACGAAGTGCCGCGCTGCGAGCTTGTATATCTGCTATTTTTGAATAGCCAACACAAAAGTCTAAAATGACACAGATGCTTTCCCGGTTCTATGCAGATACCACATTTCATTGTATTATGTATTATGCAAATGTACAGTGAGAAATACCGCAAAAATAATCATTAAAAACATTGTGGAGGTACAGTACAGTGCTTAATTGGGTAAACATTGGGGGGATAGTGGGACATTGAATAACCATATTACTTTGATGCCTTATTCAATAATCTTGTGTATAAAATGCCTTACAAATGAGAGAGCATGATACAAAATAAACAGCAAACATAATACAGTACGCAAATCTTCTCCTGGATAAACAATTTGATTTGGTGCAGAGGAAAAAAGCAGTGGACCAAGTACAGACTGCTGGGGGAATTGGTCAACAAAGTATGTATAGGGTTTAAATGGTTAAAGTTAAAAAATCATTAAACAAATTGGTTTGTTCTTGTTGCGAACGCAGCGGAAGGAGGCGCGGCGAAGGCGCGCCTCCGCGCAAGTGGAGCATACTATGAAACCGTGCTCGGCTTGTGTGTGTCTCTGGGTCTCTGTGTGCACTGCCTGTGTGCACTGCCTGTGTGCAGCTCCTCTGAGATAAGTAAATGTCCAATTTAGACGTACCATACATCAAATGAAAGGTCTTTGAAAACTGAACACACATGTCAAGGTTGCGTTTAAGCCCGCCCCTTCCCCCGGAAGCCACGCCCCGGAGAAGGCTCCTAAAAACTCCCCATTGAAACCCCATGTTAAATGAAAAGTGCCCGAATCGCTCCCAAACTTTTTCTACCCCCCCTAAGTGGGGGTCTACGAACAAATACTTCGGGCTCGGATTTTGGCTCCGCCCCCCGGAAGTGGGTGAAACAGGCACTTCAAACACTTTGTTGAATTGTTCAAAAACATTCAAAGTTTTTTTTTTGTCAATTTGTATTTTTCTAAGATGCTCCTTTTAACGCAGATTTTTATTGTATTTTTTTTTTTTTTTTTTTTGGTTACTTTTTTTTAAATATTTGTTTTCATTCTTTTTTTTCTTTTTTTGCGTTCGCTTACCGCGTTCGCGCGTCTTACTTGTGTACAATATATTGCCAGATCTAAGTACATTGTAATATGAGGTTGCCAATATTTTTCTGGATCTTTAATGGGTTGATAATGATTATGTCAATGAAAAACCTAATTGCACTTACAGTAATATCAACACACACACACACACACACACACACACACACACACACACACACACACACACACACACACACACACACACACACACACACACACACACACACACACACACACACACACAAAACAAGCTTGTTTTGTGGAATTGATTTAACGTTTTATACACATCCTCATTTAACTAAGTGTACCCATTTTACCATTTGTACACTCTTGGAGTTACACATGGATACATTAACAGGATCTCTACAGTGCACACAATCCCAATACCACAAGAAGCAATTAAAGCATTTATTTGGCTTTTGAGTAGTGTCAGATACATATGAAATATATAGAGGGCGGATGTTCCTCCCCAGTTTGAATGTAGAATCTAGTAAACATGCAGGGGCACACGGACAGCAGCTCTCAGATAGCATTCATTTATGAGACGTAAACTCCCAATAAATGAGACAATTGTGTCATAAATCGCAGAATAATGAAATATGAATAAGCATGGAGATGGCAAAGAGCTCAAGGACAAAAAACATGAACAAACAGGAAATATACAGTATTTCCTGTGTTGATTGTCTGTATCAAATCAAATCAAACTTGATTTATGTACAGTACAGTACAGTAGCACACTTTGCACGTTAGAAAAACAATACAATGCAATACAACACACTTTACATTAAGTGAAAGTGCAGAGATGAAAACCGGCAGGGAATAAAACAGGGAGAATTAATCAAATAAAGACTGAGGTTGATTGGTTTTAGGAGGGTTGAAAGAAAATAAATAAATAAAAGCAAGGGGTTTATTTACTATATAGCAAACACAGAGGCGATTGAAAGTGCCTCACATAACATACTGTAGACAATAAGAAATGAGTTAGAAAAATAAATTAAAGATTAAGGGGGAAAAAAGGAAAAGTACAGACTGCTATGCTATAAACACACCCAAAATGGGTTTTTCTATCGATTACACACTCCATGGAGACTTGAATTCGTGGAGATTTTTAGTTTTTTGTTGCATTCCTAAGCCAATATTTTGATGACCGGCGGCGGCTCCAGTAGGAGACTCAAAATGTCAACTTTGAGTGTCCTACCGGAGATATTAGCATCATTCCGCCGGTCATCAATTATTGGCTTAGGAATGCGACAAAAACAAATAAAATCTCCATGAATTCAAGGCTTCATGGGGTGTGTAATTGATAGAAAATAAGTAATTTTTGGGGGTGAACTATCCCTTTAAGGGATGAACAGGTGAACATAAAAGTATTTAGCCTGTTTTTAACATTAGCCAGAGTTGGGCCAGGTCTGAGATCTTACTGAACATTATCCCAGCAATGCGTAACATAGTGAATGTAGCTTCACAATGTTTCGTTTTCATCCTAGAAACTGTTAGCAGACTGGTCCCTGATTACCTAAGAAGTACAGAGGGTTCATAAGCCTACTGCAGTCTGGGAGTAAGTGCACAGATGGATTCTGGCCCTTAACCATTAAGTGATTTGAAGAAAAGAAACTGTATATTGAGGTCACTTTGGTAGCCAATGCAGAGAACTGAGAACTGTAGAGAATGTAATATGTTCAGCTTTTTTGGAACTCTGGGAGCACCATTCTGAATGAGCTGTATAGCTGCCTAAGTGCTTTTTTGGGAAGGCCTGAGAAAAGAGTAAGACTATTACAACAGGTGGATTACTACAATTGTATAGGTGCTATACCAGGAAAGTGGATCACATAACTCCAGTCCTTCAGAATCAGATTAAACTTTTTTTGTGACATGACATCACACATTTACGCAATAGAGTGTATGAAATTCCTTTTTGTACAAGCCCCCAACATTTTGCAAGAGAAGATCAACGCTGGCTCCCTTTTTTTATGTACCACATATGTGGAACAAACAAACAAATAATTTCTTCTGTAATTTTTTTTACTTAAAAAAATGTTTTTTATTCAAATTTCCATTTATAATATGTTTTCTAATGACCTACAGTATGTCTTGAACAGTTTGAAGTGAAATGTGCTATACAAATATACTTGCCCATGCCTGGCTAAATCTGCTGGTGTTCCCTTTCCGGGGCTAAAAACATTATAATCGGTACACCAATCGGCTCCTCAATATCTCAGCTATCTCCCTACTTTTGGTCCCAAACTATGCTGTAGGCAGTTTTTATGTCTGTCCCTAGTATGTACATAGCTGATAAGGTGTTGTTTGACCAGCCTGTTGTACTCTCTCTCCTGCTCATTTTATAATCTTTGACCAAGAGATCAGATCACATTTATTAGGGTTGTTGGACCGGGGGCTGTAGTTTAGCTGTCACATTCACAGATACCAGATAACAATTTCAGTACACATTTTAGGAGGTTAACACTCCTCTGCTGGAGTTTATGAGACAAGGCTCAAATCTGGGACACTTGGGCTCTTGTCTGCTTCAAAAACATCAAGGTATAGACCTCCCCTCAGCCCTCCCACCTGCAATGCTGCTCACACCTACTGTAGAATTAGCACATCATTTGGAATGAACCTGGAATGTGATTTCCAGGAAAAACATACAAATATAAAACAGAGGGTTTATTTCCCCTTTAATAAGAGCAGTTTTGTTGCTGTGATGGAGTTGTCTTTGTAGAGGCTTAATAACTGCCGTTTTCAAGGGAAAATGTCTAATAGAATGGAGATGTTAACTATTGCATTAAGTCTATTGCCAAGCAGCTGATTCAATAAAAAGAGCCGCTTTGTCATTCTCATTCTAATCAAGCCAAGTTTCAGTAAGAAACAAGATCTAATTTACGATTAATAATCAGGTCATTGTTTAGGAAAGACGGTATTTGATAATGATCTTACATAAAGCAGTGTAGCTTATAAAGGGTGTAGTCCTTTAGGAAACAGTTACAGGAATACAATGTACTTAAAGAACATGTTGAGTACTGATTCTTTTGTCTGGCTCCTCAGTGACTTTAAGTGTGTCCTTTAAACACCAGTAGGTAGAGGTAGTGGGCGAGACGGGAATGTCAGTAGCAACAAGGAAGAGTGCTGTTCACCAACCGGTGCTGTTTCCAGGTGCAACAGTTAATTGAACTAATAGCTTTTTTCCCTTTTGAAAAAAAAGAAAAGCAACAATAGCTAATCTACAAGCTGACAATGCACAGAACCAGAAAATATTAAAATTGTCTACCGGTACATATAACCACAGGCATAAAGAACCACCATGAGGATAATATGAAAAATACATTTTGTTTGGGTTGCAGGGCATGGACTGACTCATGTTTACTGCTCCTAGTCAGTGTGATGGTAATACATATCCTAACATTTATATACAGTATAGATGTGCGCATGCACATGAACACACACGCACACACACACACACACACATACACACACACACACACACACACACGCACACGCACACGCACACACACACGCACACACAGAAACAACTCCCATACTGCACTGACAACATAGGAATTGAGAATAAAAGGAGTTTGTTTTGACAGCTATGTACATTTCAACAGTGCATTATTAATGGCGTGGCTCGGTCCACCAGGGTCACTAAGAAACCTTGTACATTCCTACACAAGGTTTCTACACAGACATGATTTAATGCTCTGCCTCTCCTCTATACTCTCTTTCTTTTCTGTACGAGTGCATTTGCGCACACATGCACGCACGAACGCCTGCCCGCCGGCTCACCCGCCTGCCCGCCCCGCACGCACGCGCAAACGGACGCACGCACACAATCTGTCATACCTGTACCTACACCCCCTCCACGCCCCTACAGAACAAAATTCTGAGTGTTAATTTAAATCTGCATGTATGCATTCGCACGCACACGCACACACACACACACAGTTTTAATTTAAGTCTTCAAGCACGCAAACACACCCATATCCCTACCCTATATGCACAAACATGCACACACCTACGCACATGCACACACACTTTCAATACACCCCTGACACAACACACACAAATGAGAGCACAGACGCGCGCACACACACACACACACACACCCCCCTCTCCACCACATGAGACGTGGACGGTGTTTAGCCCAGAGGCTGTGCTCCACTGCATTACTCGCTTCACAGCCCCACAAAACACAGAGCCATCTGGCCTTATCAGGCCCCTTTAGACCGAGCACAGAGACACGCTGAAGCCCAAAACAGGACATCCACAGTGCATTCTACACCTGTATCTACCACTCTGAGAGTGAGAGAGTGTGTGAGGGGCAGTGGTGGTAAAAGTACTCAAATGTTTTACTTAAGTAAAAGTATCAATACTGCAATGTAGAAATACTCTGTTACAAGTAAAAGTCTGGAATTCAAAAAGTATTGGTATCAAAATGTACTTAAAGTACCAAAAGTAAAAGTACAAACATTTTTGAAAATAGCAGATCTGCAAGCTCACAACGCGTCGCAATGCGATGCGTTGTGAGCTTGTAGATCGGCTATTTTCAAATAGCCTAGGTATAAAAGAGGGCTAAAGTGGTTAATGTATGTTTTATAATGTAATAATGTATATCTGCAAAGTTATGTAACTAGTAACTAGAGGTTACGTAGGTAACCCCAGTTGTATTATCTCCGTAGTAATATACTTACTTATGGGATATCAGCGCCCCCTGGCGATGCACAGAGCAACATACATGGACTCCCGCGACAATTCTATTGGATAGGGTCATGTTACGCGCAACCGTCAGATCCGCAGACTCAAAAGGTTCAAAAGGAGGACGGCAGAGTGCATCCAGTACCACCGTAAGGTCCCATTTCGGGAACAGAGGCCTGTTGACCGGCTTGGCCCGCCTGGCGCCGTTCATAAAACTGCGCACCAGTAGGTGATGGCCTACCGTCACATCAGGAGGCAACCCCTGCGAGCTCAGGCTCGTCCTTTCACGCGCCAGACCCACAGGTCTAATCCCTGTGGGTTCTCGTGGAACACCTCGTTCCCTCCCTGTCTCAGCAGGTCTCTGAACGGAGGGAGGGGCCACGGCTTGCCGTAAAGGAGGGGAGTAATTTCTGACCTCCACAGGCCCCAAGCCGGGGCTACTAATAGTACTGTCAGGCCCTGGAGTCTGACTCTCTCCAACGTCGGAGGGATCAGCTCCAGAGGCGGAAAAGCATACAGTAGTATGTGTGGCCACTCGTGTGTCAAAGCATCCCCTCCCATGGAGATGTCCTTGCCCCCTATCGAGAAGAACCGAGAGCACTTCGTGTTCTCTCTGGATGCAAACAAATCGGCCAAACCGGGCCCATATCATGTCCGCCACCTGTGGGAGGAGTGACCATTCCCCGTACCGGAGCCCCCCTCTGGACAGCAGGTCCGCCCCATGGTTGAGGAGGCCCGGTACATGAGCTGCTTGAACCGACGCCAGGTGCGAGTCGCACCACAGCGTCAGGTTGCGAGCCAGTTTGTCCAACACAAGGGAACCCAAGCCTCCTTGTTTGTTGACATAACACATCGTTGTGGTATTGTCCGTTCTGACCAGGACATGATGCTTCTCGTCCTTGCGTCTGACGTCGCCCACTCCGAGCGAACCAGGCCGTCCCTCCCGGGAGCTGGTTCTGGTCAAAGATGAGCGGGATGCTCCCCGCCGGCGAACGGGGGCCCTAGCCCCACCCATGGGCCTCTTTTGAGGCTGATTTTCAGCAGGTGAGGCCGGGGTCAGGAGGCCAGTCGCTGCCTCCCTTCTCTGTGTCTCCTCCGCCTTTGTGCTGCGCAGCAGCTCGGCGGCCGTGTGAAACAGATTATCCGCCTTGAGGGGAAGATGGAGCAGCTTTGCGGCGACGTTCTTGTCGCACTCGGCGGCAAACTCGAGCCATTTCGCCCTCTCCATGTCCGCGACGAGGGCCATGGCTCGACCCGTCCACATCACGCCGTGGCAGGTGCACATGATGGCGATCTGCACCAGCCTTTCGAGCTCCTTTGCATCTGCAACCCACTCGGTGTGTATTTCAGCTGCGGCGGCCTGGTCCCTCAAGGGTTTGGCCACCAGCTCCTCGAGTCTCTTGGCGGCCGATCCTTGCAGGAGGGCCACGGCGTTGAACGCCTCCGCTGCTAGGCCCGAGGCCTTGTAGAGGGTGTTCAGCGACCCGGTGCTGGTCCTCCTGCTTGGGTCCGTGAAGACGTGTTTCTCATCGACAGTCTTAACGGAGCCAGGTTTGCCGTCCTCAAGACTCCTGGCTAGAGTCGGGTCCATTGGGGGAAGGCCGACGACCCCCAGGTCTGCAAGGCCTTCCTGACGCCGCTAGCCTCGGGAAGCAGTATTGATTCCACCCGTCTGGGGGGAAGGGCTGCCAGACCCTGGAAACCTGGAACCGGGGCTGCGCCGCTCACCTTCAGGGCCTCCATCGGCTGCTCCAGGCCGCACCTCGTGATGGCCCGCCTGAAGATAGCCGATACTGGCTCGAGTGGCTCCTTGCCCGCGGTAGAGGCCTCCGCCACAGGAGTAGGAGGAACGACTGGCCCCGGGCTCGTCATCGTCACCTCCTGGTACGAGGTGAGTTCCCCTTCTTCCTCCTCCTCCCCACCTTCATCCATGTCGGCGTCTCCTCCGGTGATGTCCTCGACATCGGAGAAGATGCTACCCTCGGGCGTCGGCGAGTCGCCCCAGTTTGGAAGGGAGGCGGAGGGGGAAGCAGGGACTCCACTGGCGGAGACCGGTGACGAGGTTACGGCCACCTCGCGCCGGTCTCTAGTAGTCTCGCTGGCCCTTGGAGCGGCGTGAAGCGGCGGGCCCGTGGCCGTCGCTTGAAGAGGCCGCGAGTAGTTTGGCCCTCGTCAGCCGATGATCAAGGTGGAAAACCGTGAAACATGCACAGGCCCGGCACGCGTCCTCGTCGCCTGGGTGGTAGCGGGCGAGGATTGCATGGTTCGGCCCCAGGCAAGAGATGCACAGGCGGTGCGGATCATTGGCTGCTACTAGAAGACTGCAGCCCACTAGGCCGCAGACCTTCGGAGCCTCCATCCTATCCTGTTCTTCTCCGACACGTGGCGAGATAAGGCTAGGTAGCCACCTAACCTAGCCTAGCTTCTAGCTTACGGCCTAACCTGCTAGAAGCCTCGAGCTGGTTCGTCACGGGGAAAACAGAGAGGACAGGATAGAAATAAACAAATAAGTTGATGAGGTAACGCGGGAGCGTTATTTTTAACGAAACTTTACACCCGAAACACCCGTGGAGGTACACCAGGTGCCCTCGCTTTGGGATTTGTTGGGATCGAGCTAACTTCTCCGTGCTGTTTGTGCTGTAACTCTGCGCATTCGCTTGTGCAGAGTGAAGAAAGAGGGCGTACCCTGTTACACGTGGGGTTTTATACTCCTTCCGGACTACCGGTTTCGCGTAACATGACCCTATCCAATAGAATAGTCGCGGGAGTCCATGTATGTTGCTCTGTGCATCGCCAGGGGGCGTTGATATCCCATAAGTAAGTATATTACGAGAGGACAGACATAATAACTAAAGTTTTCAAATATTTGCCGAGATGTAGTGGAGTAGAAGTAAAAGTACAGAAAATTGGAAATACTCCAGTAAAGTTAAAATACCTCAAAATTGTACTTAAGTACAGTTCATGAGTAAATGTACTTCGTTACTTTACTTTACTTCGGGGGGGGGGGAGAGGTGATGGGAGATGGCACAGTAAAGATGGAGAGGTGATGGGAGGTTCTAACAGGGAATATGAAAGCGAGAATGATAGGAGAATGAATAGGAGCCTTTTCACACACCTTGTGTATTCAAGGCGTGGCTTCAAACGCCCCCTCTTGATACTCGGAATTCCTTCTATACAGACCTTTATGCACGGCCATTGCTGAGCATACACAAGTCCAGTGATATTTGAATAATATAATATAAATTCAAGATCAATCAAAGTGTCTTCTCTCCTTCCCATTAAGAGCCAGGTGTGCTTGAACCTTGGCACATTGTTATTTAATGACAGACTGGAGGAGACCCAAACTATTTTCTGCCGAGGAAAAGGGAACGTGTGCAACCATCAAGCAGCATTAATAATGAGATTTAGCCTAATCATTTCAGGAGGCTGGGGAAACTGGCATTTTGGGCCTGCAAAGAATCACACCTTCCTCCATCACATCTCTCCTAATTTACGCTATGTGCAAGACATCTCTGTGATATCTTGACATATCAGCTTAATGATCTCCAGCTCATTCTCAGTTATGTTCTTTATTTAAACCACCTATTAAAGCATGACAGACACGCTGCATCCCGTCCCGTAAGTCAGAGCTCTAAAATGGATATTGAGTTCTGTCAGAGACAGTTAAAGAATGGCAAGAGGCTATGTATTCATGACATAAGCGCCACAAACTCCTCTCTCTGCGTGTAAGATAGCATTGTGCCCTGATCGTGCCAGACCACACCTCATTTTAAGACCAACACACTAATGGGCACTAAAAAGGCGCAAGATCATTTGGCATTTACACAATGTTTGAACTGGCCGTGAAAATTACAACTGTGCAGCTTGGAAAATTGCAATGATAATCGTGCTGCGCTGCGGCCCCTTAGCGCCTTCCTGCCCGGGGTGGAAGATAGGGCCCTGAGGATTTTACTGTGTATAACACTGTTGCATTAATTACTGTGCTTCCAGTACCTAGTTTAGTTGCTGCTTCCAGTACCTAGTTTAGTTACATTTGAGTTGTGTGCCTAATCAATTCCATAATTGCATTAATGTGATACATCTATAACATGCACGCTTGGATTCTGCTTGCAAAACCTCCTTCTCCTGCCCTCCATTTCTCTGCTTTAAAATAATAAAATACTCCCTTTGTGGACAAAATGTTCATTTGCCAAGCGGCATCTGGCTGAGTTCTCTTTTTTTCTTATTTCTTTTCTACCTACAAATCAATTTTCTTGTGTAGGCGGCCACCGGCGGTCTTCTGCACACAACACACACATGCTGTTACGTGCACACTGCGTTCAGGAGAACGGACACCCGACCTTAGAATGAATATATTTTGGTACTGGTTTGACAGAGACAGAGAGTACACTGGTAGAACATGAGGGGAGGCAAAACATGTATACTGTACACTTCATGAGTGTCTCTTGGGAGAGGTGGGGGTACTGTATGTTAGAGAGAGAGAGAGAGAGAGAGAGAGAGCAGATTTATTGTCCATGCGGTACGCTACATTATGCACCTGCACCTACAGCAACCTATACTGCTACACAGGCCCCAGCTGACTACTGATGGAGGCCGCACAGGGAAACTACAGTATCTCTTTCTCTCTCTTCCATGGTCTACATTGTGATGTGTGAGACTGTTGCATTCCTGCTGCCACTTTTACTCCTCTCACATGTTCACACTCTCTTGTGTGGAAATGATCTGCATATACGCACAAAAACAGGACTCCAAAGACGCTTACACCACCACCAGACATTTTAGATATCCATGAAGGTAATGTGAGAATGGCAAGGCAAAAAAGATGCCCCTGTTGAATTCTGTGCTGTCTATCCGTACCAAATGCGACATTATTCACCGATCTTTCGGAAATGCACCTGTATTGCATACCCACAACAACAATGTGGGTTTTAATGTTGTGTGACAATACACTGTTTGTTTTACACAAATCCTCGATTTCTGCCGAGGAATTGATGTTTGTGCTGTCTTTCGCGATCCTTTTGGGGTAAACGCAAACGTCATACATGATGCCTTTTGTCCTTAACAGTCATAGAGACAGATTTCTGTTTGTTTCCACAAGGAAGAATGATTTTTTTTTCTTTTTTCCCACAAACATTTCCACCTAAATCAATAGCTGACAAGGTCGATAGATTTTAGAAAAACAAGAAACAAAAGAGCAATGCTCTCCTGCACTCTGTACATTTTCCAGTCAGATTCAAAGCGCTCAACTGGTTCAAAGATCAATTGTTAAAGCATCAAAACCGAAATGATCAGCCATTTTGAACCATAAATCACATCTATCGGCTCTCTATGCTTTGCAAAAGTGCGCACATATATTACATCTCTGCTGATATTAGTGTGTGTGTGTGTGTGTTTGCGTACATACATGTGGGTGTACAGACGGTTTATTTTGCTTCATAGCCAATTCTCTGTGCCTCTCTTCCCTGTTTTTCCTGTCACTTCAAACAATAAAGCAGGCGGTTAATTAGCATTTGATTTATTAGCTTTCAGATGTAGCAGATATAGTAATATGATGAATGGGCCAGTATAATGTAGACAGAAGACAGTACAGATATGCCGAATAGGGGCTACATTTCCCATGGCCTGTGACCATATATTTATTTCAATAACATTAGGTATTGTATTGTGTCCTATAAGTGTTAATATAAACAATCATCTCAAAGATTTTTTTTTTCATTGACGACAGCACCAGAGGAGGTGAATCTGAGAAAAGCTCAGAACTTTCTTTCTTTTCTTAAAAACATTGTCGGTTTCTGTGTTTTTGGTTTGTTTTGTTTTGTATTATTTCTTAATACAATTATATATACACCGGATATATAAAATGTATATAGGCAAAACATTTAGGCTGAAGCCATCTGACAGCATTGATAACACTATTAAGCTGAATACATACACGCAAACACAGAATTCAGGACTGCTTGATTGAGACTATATGACAATACAGCAGGAATGAATGATTAAATGCATGAATTACAAAATGAAATAATAAAAAGCATGTGAATTAAGGCCACAATGTTTTTCAATGTGGTTGAGAGAGCTCATCCTCCTCCTCCGTGACCACTTCACTGGTGGCTGAGGCAGAAACGGGTGTAATAATTGCTCCACAAACACCATCAGTTGCTGATAAAGGTTCTCTGGGCGCTCAACTCCCTCTAGGTGAAAGTCATTAAACTGAGTGCCAGTGGAATCCAGAGTGTTTGTTGCCTCATTGTTTGCCATATGAACCACAGTGGTGTAGCACTTTTAACAAGGGGGCTTCTTGAGATAATAGGGCAATAGTTTCAGTGGTGGAAAGTAACTAAGTACATTTACTCAAGTATGAAGTAATGAAGGCTACCCTCAGTACCCTGTTTCGGTTTCAGTAAACTGCTCTATGATGTCAGGGGACTTCCACGTATAAAAGTGCAAGTGAAAATAGGGCATGAATGCTATCCCATCGCTGCCACCAGGCCAATTGAAGATGTATTAACCGTTTAAAACATTCTACATAATGAGTACTTTTACTCAAGTACATTTTGAATACCAAACTTGTACTTGTAACAGACTATTTCTACAATTGGGTATTGATACTTTCACTTAAGTAAAAAAATGTGAGTACTTCTTCCATCACTGCCAATGACACCACAGTTGCTCTCCACTCTGCTCTCATTCAACAAAAAGTCTGCAGGCTAGATTGTTCTGTTTTCTCATCCCGATGAGTCTGGTTTTAACAAGAAACAAGGAAACTGCCGAGTATAAAAAGCACAAAAATAGCTTTAATTAATATGTCAGCACTCTGCTATGCTACACCTTTAATAACTCGCAGCAGCAGAAGGAAATGGGCACATATCCCAGACATTATGTGGGTGTGAAGTCTGGTTACAGACACCGGGCTAATCTATAAATCATTATCATTCATATTTTTAACTACAGTATAAAGTATGTGCACTTTTGCTTGACTGGGTCTATATTGTTAAACTTCTAAATGTGCAACTGTCGTCCAGACAGTGGGGGTGGTTGGGTAGCCTTTTTTACAATGCATCATTGTTAACCCATTAAAACCGGGAACGCACCTCTGTCATTTTAGATTTATTTGGCTATTCAAAAAATGTAGATCTGCTATTTTTGAAAAATCGTGAACATTTGTGCAAATCTTTGAATATATATATATTTTTAAGCAAAAATGTGTACTCAAATCTTTGCTTCCGGAGTTCCCTGGAGAAAAATATTTTACAAATGTTTGCTTTAAGAAATATAGTCCGTGAGCCAGGGGGGTTGGTCATTACCATCTGAGGGGAATAATGCTCATAGTGATTTTTGTCAAGGTATGCATGTCTAGAGTTAGAAAATATGTGATAGCCTTGCACCAATGGTAGCTTTATGGGTGCTATCATGCATTTTATGTTATAACACTAGGCGAAAATTACATGGGTCAATATATGAAAACATACTATTAACCCCCCCCCAAAAAAATATACAAAAGGTTTTTCAATTGGTTCTGGTACGTCTAGGCATGCTTAAGAACATACAAAAAAATCTAGGAAATTATATTTCTCGTAAAGCCATCATTTTCAAGATGGCGTCCAATATGACTGCCAGGAGCTTAAATGGCTTTATGATACTGTTCAACCTAGAAAGGTGGTTTTGGTGTCTAAAACTAGGTCTTAGGGTTCAAGAAATATGGCTGAATCAGTGAAATTACCATCAGTAAATTTTTTATTGCCAAATCAAAGATGGTGTCCATCCCATGGTGATGTTCCATTGTACTAAATTATGTTAAAAACAACAAAATATTGCAGTTGTGTGAGGGAATCTGTGAACTTCGTGAACGTGATTCATATGGGGACCTGGGGGGGGGGCATTCATAGGTGTAGAATCTATTTCTAATGTTATATTTTGACTTGCTGGTCAGTCTTTGGCCTATGTGCTAAAGGTCAGGTCAAGGTCTCTCTCGCACCTTATCGTCCAACCAGGTGTCCAAGCAGGCAGCAGATATGGTCACTGGTATGTACAGCAGGCCCTATTCACCTCACAATTGACATGGAGCCGTTTGTTGACACCTTGCAGGTATATAAGCTCTATAATGTAATTGTGCATCCCGGTGGGATGCATGTTATACAGTCATTCTTCAGCTGCATTGCAAAACTGATGCAAGGTTCAGCACTGGAAGTGGAAATGCATGTGGTTGCAGAACATGACAGGCAAGTTCAGTGGTCAGTCCTGAGTGTATCAGCAGCACTCTGAAGTGGTTTCTATCAACTTGGCCAAAGACATTTGAACAGATACAGCAGTAGCCTACCTGGACACTGCACATCTCCATCCTACTGGCTGACAGTGGGTAGACAACTTCTTCCTACACTTCACATCCACCGGTTTGAATGCGCAGGGAGACACATTGACATTAACTTCACCTTTTCTCTCATGAAGCACATGACTGAAGCACTTCTTCCATGCTGGCCATGTGCAGTGTGCTTGATATCTAACCCAGTGCCTGCTGAAGATACATGTGCTCCATGCCATAGCATAGAGGCTAAGCTAGACCTTGTCTGTCGGCACCATGATGGATTCTGGATCACTGTCTCTGCTGACCAGTCTGGGGAGCAGACTGCCATAACGATCAGGAAAGATGCTGTCATGATGCATGTGAGTGGAGTGGACTGAAGCCTTCCCCAAAATGTGCAGAAACAGAGGGAGAGTTGAAGCACTGGTGTGTCTTGGTCATAAAATATTGGGGTGTAGGATTCCTCACACACAGAAAGATCATCTCTTCAATCCCATCCTTGGCTAATTTGCCCCCATGCTGTTGTGAATAGTAATGTCCTTTACCCACATGAGATGTCATCATGAAGAGTAAGAACATTAAGCAGAAGCCGTTGAGCATGTTGTACACCTTCAGTGCTGACGATAGATACTGCATTTAGTCATGATGAGGCAGACATCACCATGAGTTCCTATATCCCTGATGCAGCCATCTCTGGAAAGGGTGTGATACACATGCTCAGTGATTACACTGATGTTCTTGTCCTGTTGTATGCTGTGTATTGGGGTGTATCAGGTGGACCTACAGTGTAAAGTATAGATGGAGCATTGGGATGGGACAGTCTTATATGTATGACAAAGGCAAGATCAGAGCACACTACACTTTGCTGGCAGGGAACTTCCCAGGCTACCCTGATGTGCTGGGTGAGGTGGGTGCCACAAGTCAATGGCCCTTCCTCCAACACCGACCAACCTGTTGCACCACATGTGGGCTCATTTATTTACAAGTGATGTTGTGGAAAGTGGCAGACCACCAAGCCCCACCTGACAAGTCGTTTGATGAAATTTGGATAGGAGATCTAGGATATTCTTGTTCCTGTCATTGCTAAGGGTGACCCCACCGTCAGAGCTATGTGACATGGTGCAATATCAATTTAGGGCACAGAGAGTGAGAAGTACATCACTGATGTACTGTAACTGCTCTGGTGAAGATGGTTACTGATGATATGTTCAAGCTACAGATGAGGAGTGATGTTAATAAGGAGGATACTTGTAAGGATGAGGTAGAACAGGATGTGGGTTGGAGAATACAGATGTAGTTGCAAAAGATACATATTTGACATTAGATTATATCATTTTACATTCATGTTATTATGAATACCAGTTCTTGTGACATGTTAATGACACTTTTCACAAAACAAAATCATGAATAGTGAACCATGAATGTTCATCAAGTTGTTTCCATTTGTTGTTCTCCCAGAGGTCAATTTTAACCTTGACCTGACCTTTGACATGATTGACCTGATATTAAAAAAATAACATCAGGAATGGATTCTACATATGAAAACCCTAAAAAATAGGTATTAAACAGAGGTATTCTAAGACAAGCGGATTAAAAGTAAAAAATTGCCAGGCGTGTGTTTAGTGGCCATTTTGGATATTTTCTTACCCATTGCACTATATTCTGTTTATTGAATTTCATAATACATTTCCTTAGAATCTAACATGGTTTTAAATCTATAGGTAATTTACAAAGGAACCCTTTGTGTTCCATCTTTCATTAAAACCAAAGTACATCTTATGTCACATATAGTCACTATGTTGTCACTGCCTGTAATAGAAAAATATTCTAGATATGCAAATTTTAACAACCTTTCTGGACAATATATAGTCTGAACTTTATCCCAACCATTTTTCAGAGAGAGAGGGTCAATAATAAGAGAGAACCATCAGTTTGAAGTAGAATGCTTCATTCGGATTTTGAAAACTGTGTTTTGGCTTGTGGTTATAAAAGGAGTGATAACACACAGATAGCTACCACCGATGCAAGGCTATCACATTTTTCCTAGCTCTAGGGGTGTATACCTACCCAAAAATCACTATGAGAATTATTCCCCCCAGATGGTAATGATGACCCCATTTTTGGGGTCCTGGCTCACGGACTAATATATATTCCAAGATTTGCACACTTTTTCAAAAATAGCAGATGCTCGTAGCGCGGCACTCGGAGCCGCGCTATAAGCTTGTAGATCTGCAATTTTTGAATAGCCAAAGTATAAAATAATAGTTACAGCTAAAATCTAAAATTACACAGATGCGTTCCCGGAATGAATGGGTTAATAATATGTTGAATGCCCATGTGGTAGAGAATTCTGGAGTTGAGTACCGGCGGAGAAGTTACTGTTCTAGGCAACAAAAGTTCCTTCTCGCACGATAATGTGAAAGTGGCATTGGGCACCAGGAGCATCATTCTGGCCGACGGGCTAAGAGGAGAGGTTGCTGTGATGTCTCGAGTGGGCAGATATGAGAGCAGATGGTTTCTTCTGCTTCAAGTCAGGAAAAACAGTTCAACAAGCTGTTGCCACAGGTTGCAGAATTTGGCAGCTGAGCTTAGAGAGTTGCTATACTGCAGCAAGAGATCAAGATGTGTTTTCAGGGGATGAACAGAGTGAGATTTGGACGTTGGCCAACCTTTTTGCTGCATTGGAGGAGAAACCACATATTTTCATAAATCCATATTCCAAACACTGAAACTTTGCATGAAAACTCACTAGAACTGACTATTAGCACACCAAACACATGCAGTATAGACTAAACCCCCCGCACCCATGGAAAGATAGTAGAACAGGCCAACAACTTTAATATCTTGTACTCACTATAGACAATAATCTCTGTTTTGATTGAATACATACCCTCTATACTTAGTAAAACGGACCTGAATTGCGCTGTACTTTTTAATCTTCAATTCACACCAAATATCTTTGCCGAAAATAGTCGATCTACAAGCCCACAACTCGCCGTATTGTGAGCTTGTACTGTAGATCTGCTGTTTTTGGTAAATTTGGTTAAAAATAACTAAAGATAACAGTCCCAGCAGAGACTAAGGTTATCCATGAACTCAGAGCACTGTCCGTTGTCCTGCACTTCTTGTTAACACTGTTGTACTTTTCCCCATGCTTCTTTGCACACACACACACACACACACACACACACAGAGTCCCTGGTTCCATTCCTGGCCGGCAGGACCATTGTCAGCGTGTCACTCCCCTGCTTTTTCTCCGTGTTCCCTCCATCTCTCTCCACTGTGTCTATCCAATGAAGGCTCAGAAAAGCCCCCAAAAATAACCATAAAAAAGGAAACAAGGCTGCTATTATAATACAGTGTCAGCCAGCCTACACAGTGGGTATGGATAATACAGTCAATCTGCAGTGAATGTAATGAGCAATATACAACCTGTGAACCATTTACAGCAATTATCCTAAGCAGGCATCTGTTATGGTACTTTAGTGTACATTCCAGTAGTCCATGATTACTGAATTACACTCATTATACCCCCTTAATCATCACTTCACATTACTTAGTTAAAATGGAGGACAGCTCACTTCAGCAGGTTTTCTTCTTTAAAAAATGGGGAAATTCTTTTTACGCTATACAAATCTCTTCTTAGGGAGACCAATCAGTATATGATACACGTGAAGTCAAAAGCCACTTCTTTTCAACTGACAGTGAGGGGTTTCACCAGGAGAACTCGCCAATTTTGCTCGTCGGAACTCCCGGCCAAGCCGGATGCACCTCAGAGGATTCAAACCCCTACTCTACACAGTGTGTGGCTGGTGGGCAGGAACGTTACCACTGTGCCACACGAGCTCCCCCTCACCAAGAGTTGTGTCCCCTCTGTTGTGTCCCCTCTGCCACTGCAGCATTGAACTAACTGCCTCACTGACAATGCGATGGCATGGGATGTATGAACGAACGTAATTATAGACACTACTGTATGTATTGTCTTCATCTATATGCTGCTGTGTTTATGTCAGTGTTTCTGTGTTGAACTGGCTGTGAAAGCAAATCTCCCCCTGGGACAATAAAGTCTAAATCATTCATCTAGGCCTCGTGGAAACAGCGGTCACAAAACAATGACTCAAAGTAAAATGTAAACAATAGCCGAGCCTTAGCTAGTCTGCTTTGCTCTAAGGATAAGGATAAGGATAAATTATCTAAATGATCATGAATCAGTTTATCAGGATAATGCAGGTGGTATCTGTATAAGCAGCAGAGCAGAGACAAGAGTGACAGGTGGCGCTGCAGTGTGGTCTTGGAATGGATTAGTGATTAGAAAAGTAGAGGTATGCTTTCGTTTTTCAATGGGCTGTTTTGATGTTCAGGGCCATTAACTTTATCGAACAATCAATTACAGTATCTACAAATACACACACACACACACACACACACACACACACACACACACACACACACACACACACACACACACACACACACACACACACACACACACACACACACACACACACACACACACACACACGAGCAGGAAGACAGGAGAAAGTAAATATAGTATATGTACAGTGTCAGCTGGCTCTAATCAGTGGGTATCTGGATAATATGTACAGTCTATCAACAATTAATGAGTGAAAATAAGTGACTCTCACAAAAAGTTATCCTGACCAGCCATCTGTCAGTTCTGTAGTGTACATCCCAATAGTCCATGTGCAAGTGTGACAGAGTCAAGCAGGAGTGCGTAATCCCAAAGAACAGAACAGAACAGAACATATGGCATTCAGGCTTGGTTGTGGAGCCTGGTGTCTACTAGCACAATGTTCAGGAATTTACCTTTATCAAGTAGCTAGTTGTACATACTATAGGCCTAAGTCTATACACCGTTGTGCATAGACTACTGTACTAATCAATTTGATCATTCCTGCACTTAAGAGGTACAGAAAGGTCTGGGGACAAGGTCCCACTGGGGGCAGTTCACATCAGCATACTGTACATCTTGTAAAGAACCCTCAAGTGGAGCTGAATAGTGTTTCATGTGAACATTAGTTACAGTATGTAGCAAATAACGGTTTCATAGCTCTCATCATAAAAAAAATCTCGCTCCCTCCCTGCTGTGCTTTTTGATTACTCTTCCAGGAAATGCTGCTCATTGGCTAAGAAAGCCAAGTGTGTGTATGCTTTACCTCAATAATGCATCACGACAATGAATTGAATAGGATATGATATCCGCTGCTGAGATGTTAGATGAGGTTATAAAGTGAATGGGATGCTATAAGCAGCAGGAGCCAATGCGGCGCTACTAAATTGCATATCTTCTGACACATGCTATATACACATGCACTGAGTAAGCATTTAGGTAGGGGAAGTATTGGGGAAACGATGTTGGATAGGCTGAAGCACAATATACAACGTGCGCACCATTCAATGTAATAGGAAAAGAACATGGCGGCCACGTCCATTGTGTTCAATGGAGAAGTGGTGCCCTGTTCTATTCGGTTCCTCAAGCTATGTAGGACAGTTGTTTTGTTATTTTCAATGCCCACCAATTGATGAGTGGCTTAGACCTCCACCTTTGAACCCACATGCTCCCATATGTAGCTAGTATAGGATCAAGTTCCTTCCTGTGTCCAGTCTTAATTCCTGTGTCTCCCCATCACTGTCTCCCTATCAGCTTTCCTACTCTCTCTGTGTCCCCATCACTGTCTCCCTATCAGCTTTCCCACTGTCTGTCTCTCCTCTATTTAAATTTACTTGAGTAATAACACAAAAGTATACTAATAATAGCTGATCTACAAACTATGAGCTGGTAGATCCGCTATTTTTCAATACCGAAAGTATAACATTGGTTTGAAGTGGTTAATGATATGTTTTGTAATAATGATCTAAATCTGCAAAGTAACTCATTTAGTAACTAAAGCTGTCAAATATAGGTTTTAAAGTAGAATAATTGCCTCTGAGAGTAGTGGAGTAGTAGTATAAAGTATCGAAAAATGGAAACACTTGAGTAAAATAAAAGTATCTCAAAATTGTACTCAAGTTGAGAAAATGTACTTTGTTACTATCCACCACTGCCTAGCATGGAGCCATGGGGGACAACTGTCAACTACAGGGCTTGATACAAGAGGATGTGCTCACTGTATTTCTTCTCATCAGTCAAAATGTACAGTCCTATTTTTTCTAGTTAGATTTCCGCAATCAAGTAATGTGTGACTTCATATGCAAACCCTCTGCAGCTTCTCCGATTCAGCGCTCACTTTCACTTCCCCATCAAATTGACAGGATTCCGACTGTGGAACGGTTGAATTCCCATTGCCACATATCAATTTCCAGACTTTCTTAGGAATCGACAAGGGACCTTGTCTGATGAACAAAACTGCCTACAGTTCTCCCTCATTAATTCACAAAATACACACACATATATGGCACAGTAGAGTGGCTGTCTGGGAGCCACATGGTTCCCGGTTTGATCCCCACTCAGAATCTCCTGACTGCATGTCAAAGGTGTCCTTGAGCAAGACAAGGAATCCCTAATTGCTCCCTATGAGCAGGTTGTTTTTCTTGCATGGTTGCCTCCGCCGTCAGTGTGTGTGTGAATGTGTACGGAATTGTAGCAAGTAATGTGAAACAGTGTTCTGCCGTCATGGTGTGTGTGTGAATGGTGAAGTACATTGCAAAGCGCATTTGAGTGGTCAGAAAGACTAGAAAAAGCGTTAATATAAGTACAGTCCACCTACTATTTACACTGGCGCTCTCTCTGTCTCGCTCCCTCAATCTCTCTATAATTGTATCACCCAAATCATGGCCATTGTGCATACTGGTGATTTGGCAGGTCTTGTTGTTGTAACCTTTTCCATGTTCTGTGTTCTCCTTTAGCTTCTCTGATTGTGCCTTTGATTATTGTGTTTTCTTGTTGTTATGCTGATTGTCTCCTTTGAGGTGAGATGTTTCCAGAACACACTTTCATTGCTAATCTCACCAGCATAGTAATTTCTTTCCTTCCATGTTCCTATCATTACGTTCCTCTGTATCATTGTGCAAATCAGCGAAACATTGTGTAGCGAGTCTGTTAGCCAGAGGGATAACTGTATATTTTCAATATTTAGAAAATACATTGTCACTATCTTTGTGTCACTCACTACGTACATATTCTTGGTAATTATTATGGTATGGCACTGGAGGGGCAGAGTCGTCTATAAGAGGGTCTGTGAGTCTGTCTTTCCGCGGCTAATCTCACAAACCGCTTGACCAATCAGCACCAAATTCCTTGTGCATGCATGCATGTGTACCGGACATAGACAGAGAGCTAGTGAGACACGGTGTTCAGTTAAATCCTACGTCTGATTAACTCCCAACATAAACGTGACAACATACCCTGCACTCCAATGATGTGCACATGCATGCACACACCTGACTCAGAGACACATAGAGAGAGAGAGAGAGGGGAGAGGGAGAGGGAGAGAGAGAGAGAGAGAGAGAGAGAGAGAGAGAGAGAGAGAGAGAGAGAGAGAGAGAGAGAGAGAGAGAGGGAGAGACAGAGAGAGAGAGAGAGAGATAGAGAGAGAGAGAGAGAGAGAGAGACAGAGAGAGGGAGAGACAGAGAGAGAGAGAGAGAGATAGAGAGAGAGAGGGGGAGAGAGATAAACAGGTTGGCATTACCTTGTCAAACAGTGTACAGTAAGTGTTATTACTGTGGCGTGCCTCATGGCGGAGATTTGCGCTCCACTGAATGCCCCTTTCTAGTTAGTTCTTGATTATTCTGGCACGTTATAGAGACCCATCGGCAATCTGTGTCTTCTTGCTGCATTTAATGCAGCTTCCTTTAACTTTTCCCTGTGCTAATTTGCACCTGCTCTATTAGAAATTGCACGAAAAACTGACTCTTGCAAATTGCGTGAGCATTTGTAAATACAGTGGAAGGTGTAATGCACCAAACTTATCATATCTCCTCACATTATTTGAGTGATCTTCCCTCAAATACATATATGCATAAAGGAGAGAGGTACACTTTGTGATGACACACAAGGCTTAAAATGACAGGTAAATGCATTACTAGGCAGGTGTGCATGTTTGATAAATAACAACAAAGAAATTCACGCACCAAAGATGTGATTATCTTATAAGATATCTTGTTTCTTTGGAAATGTATAAAAAGGTGTTCCTGTTTCACCCCCTGATGAAGACATATGTTGAAATGTTGGGCTTTTGATTCAGCACATTGTGGTTTGAATAAAGAAGAAATTTATGAAAGTTACGCTGTGTGTGGCCATCCTCCTTCAACCATAGGTTTAGAATGTGTCCAAAATGAGGTGCAAAAGGCTTAGTTAATCTGACCCTGAGCCTTTTCTACTTTTAAGCTTTAAAGAATTTTCTGCTACTAAATCCTCTTCCTTTTTGTGGCTCTATCTACAGTATATCCTGTTACTGGTAGCTGTAACGACTCCGTTTCACCGTGGGGATCAGCAAGGTGTTCTCTTATAACCTGCTAGATACTGTGTGATTCTTTCTGTATCTCCACCAGGCCGGATGGCCGAAGGCCAGAAATTATGTTTTCGCCCCTGTCCGTCTGTGTGTGCGCGTGCGTGTCTGTGAGAAGCTAATCTCCGAACGATCAGCATAAAACATTGCACGCACACTCGCAGTAGGCAGGAGTAGAAGAATTGTTTTGAAGAAAATGTAAAATGGCAAAAAAATAAAATAAAAATGATTGTACGACCATGGTGGCACTATAACAGGTGAAACGGCCAGTTATAGTGACACCATGAGGCTGGTTTAAGAAAATTGGCATAGAGGTTATTCCTTGGCCTAAACTGGGAGTGTGTCTGCAAAGCTTCATGCCGATCGGTCCAGCATGCAGAGCCGGAGATTAGCTATTCAGAGCCCGACGGGCGGACGGGCGGACGGACGGGAGCGAAAACATAGTATCTGGCTTTTAAACATCCAGCATTCAGCGAACAACTAAATACCTGAAAAAGATAGGTGGAGAGGGCAGATCTATCATATTGATCTTTCTTGCAGCTCACCCTGAGTGCATCACATTAATGTAGAGGCCATATATCTTCCAGAAGCAAACATACTGTATAGGTAAGGCCCTCGTAAGAAGACAAGTTCCTGTAAACAGATAGATAGCCGAGTACGTTTGTCAGTACTAAAGCCCTTCGGGTGAGTGCACAACTAATTGGATCAGTTTAATGAATTATGACACTATTACAAATTCCTCAAGCGTCTTGAACAGGTATGCCCACTCTACCCTGTCAAAGACAATTTACACTGACAATTTACAATTTAGGCATTTAGCAGATGCTCCTATATACATCCTCCAATCTTGCTCACAAAGTGCATGATCAGAGTAAATGGCATGAACACTAGTCACCAAATGTCAGGGCAATGGACATGTAATTAGTGTGCAAAGAAAAACAACAAAGTACTATACTACGTAAGTAAGATAGCAGGTGAACATCACACCTTGCATCTCACTAAACAAAACGATCTAAATAACATTTGAGGTCACACAAAACAGTATTATGTCTAAATAACATACATAATCTAAATAACATTATGAGAACAAGTAACCAACACAAAACAAAATCATCTAACAGAATCAGAATCAAATTTTTGTTATTTTCAGAAAGAGAAAAAAAAAAAATCAAACTTGCACTCCACATAGTAGTTCCACAAGGAAAAGTAAAGTCCATATAGCCCTGGTGACAGGCTCATATAGAGCAGTAACTTTCACAGGTAAAACCACATGGTAGGTCCAAATAGGCGATAAGAAAGGGACACAAGGAAAATAGAATGCTAGGGGGTAAGGTAGAGGATGAAGAGGTGAGTTTTCAGACTGTGGTGGATAAATGGGGAGTGAGCTGGAGTTAAAGGGATAGTTCACCAAAAAAACTACTAATTTTCTATCAATTACACACCCCATGAAGCCTTGAATTCATGGAGACATGTTTTTTTGTTGCATTCCTAAGCAACAATTTGATGACGGCAGAAAAATGCTAATGTCTCCGGTAGGAGACTCAACGTTGACACTTTGAGTCTCCTACCGGAGCCGCCGCCGATCAACAAGTGATTGGTTTAGGAATGCGACAAAAACTAAAAAAAATCCATGAATTCAAGTCTCCATGATGTGTAATCGAAAGAAAAAAAGTCATTTTGGGGGTGAACTATCCCTTTAAAGCTGGATTTAAACGTTCAATGAGGCCATCTTTGGTTATTGTCTACATATGAGTTATACAATATATATATATAATAAAACCTACAGTACCTGATAATGGTGCATACCCTTCTAAATTCATAGCCAGGGTCATAGAAACTTCCTATCTACAGTATGTTGAGTAGAGAGACTGCATGGACAGTAGTTACCACAATGTTGTGGTTCCTTAACTTTCCTATGTATCAACGTTATCATGACAGTTTGCATACAGTACTGTTTTTCTAGAGCACCTTGAAAAATGGTAAGAACATCGGAAAAGGCTTTCAAAAGCTGCACTGGAAAGCCATATCTCCCCTGGTGAGAATGTGTGGTTCTTTAGTTGAAATACCCCCTGGAAGGACTTGATCCTCTTCATTGTAAGGGGTGGACTGCATGAAACAGTGCCCAAGTCTGAGGGCTCGCCGTTCAAGCCAAGTTGACAGCAGAGAATAGCGTGGCCAACGATAAGTGGTTAGACGATATAGTCCATGGAGGCCAGAGTCTAACCTCAGCTTCTGTGATGATTGTGCGATTATCAGGGTGTCACGTATCAATGTCAATTCACTTTTCCACCGGCCAATAACAGCTTACAAGAGCCAGGATAAGGTTTAAGGCAGTGCGAGTGTGTGCGTGTGTGTGTGTGTGTGTGTGTGTGTGTGTGTGTGTGTGTGTGTGTGTGTGTGTGTGTGTGTGTGTGTGTGTGTGTGTGAGAGAGAGAGAGTGAGAGAGCGAGGGAAAGAGAAAGTGGCTCTTGAGAGCTCAGATATGTATTGATCACTTTGGGATCATAGCAGACTTGAGCAGTAGCAACATCATAAGAGGGCGGTGTACTGCAAATTCTCAACCTGGCCGCGAGGCTATTGCAAGTGGGCCCCAGGGCTAAAATGTTAATGATAGTATAACATTAATATTTAAAAACAAAAATAATGTAAAAAAAAAATGGCATGGTATTTTTTTCTTTAAATAGAAAAAAAAAATCTATTTAAAGATCAATAATAATAATAATAATAATAATAAAATAATCATTATTATAATAAACCGGCTGCGTGTTAACCCATTAAAACCGGGAAAGCATTATTTTAGATTTGAGCTAGAACAGTGGTTCTCAAAAATAACAGATCTACAAGCTTACAGCTCGTCACTTGATGCCACACTGCGGGCTGCTGTACATCTGCTATTTTTGAACACTTTTTGAAACAAATCTTGAAAGTGTACTTCTAGGGGGTCAATGGCACAAAAGGTTGTGAGAACTACTGCTTTAGAAGGCTTTTGTAGAATCGGCCTCGGGTCTTAATGTAAGTGGTCATATGGGTGGGCTGCGAACGCTGTCAGGATTTTCAAGTGGGCGCTTATCGAGTTGGGAACCACTGCTGCATAACAATGTAGGAAGAAGGAATGTCGTGCAGGGCTAATGGATCATAATGTATAAGCTGATATATTTACACATTTTGGTCCTGTGCTTCTCCAGGGAACCACTGTGGTTATGGGTTATCATCTTACCAGATTAGATTTGATTAGAATAGATTGCGCTTTTTTCCCCAAAGGGAGGGGAATTAAGATACCCAGTTTACAATACAAACAAAAGCAATTTACAGAGCAACCCATACAATACAGTGCAAGCAAATACTACTGTACATGAAGATTGTTGAGGCTGGATGCTGAGGAGGAGGCTTATTATGAGATAATAACAAGAATAAGAACAAAATCAAGAGCAATTAAATGGAATGAACTGGCTAGAATAGTTCAGGACCTAAGCTGACACGGATATAAATGTGTATAGTATAGTATCTCAGAAATCTAACTGTGTACATCATCAAGGAACACGGACTTCTCTGTCAGGACTGATATGTCCACAGAGGCAGCCAGTGTAATGAGTCTGACGTACATTTATTTACCTCTAATGGCACCATGTCAGCCCCCCCCCCCCATGCACAAGTGAATAATGTGTGTCCATTCAGAATAGGCTGATTGCTTGGCCCCCGGAAGGGTTGCATGCAACGTTGTCAGGAACGGCAGTCAGCGTGGCTGCAGTAGCGTTCTTGAGTCCTGGTCATCCTGCACTCCCTTGGGTGAGGTCCTCAGCAATACACCTGCCAAGTGTGAAGTCGCTCGGATGAACGATTCTCAAGACTATGTGAAAGAAAGACAGATGATGCACAGATGGGGTGGCAGTGACTCAAGGAGGTAGAGTGGCCGTGTTGGCCCTCCCGGCTGCGTGTTGAAGTGTCTTTGAGCGAGACAGGATCAGCAGGCAGGACATAACGTTGGGAGGAATTTGATTTTAATGTTAAAGCGGGCGTGTCATACCAGACGTGAACAATTACAGATGAAGATTGATTCAGGGGTGGATGTCATGATAATATTGGTTGAAATTGGTTGGCTCAAGCCTACATAAGGAAACGTCATATTTAGTTTTACAGCATTATTAAATAAGTGCACAATATAAACCGGGGATGTGAACTAAAAGGGTTAAAAATGCATTATCGTTTGATCTTGACTTTAATGTGCACTGTCTCTGTTGAATAAATACTGTATATGTATGTGATGTTCCAGTAAAGGGAAGAGCTAAAGTGAAAGTGTTGACTGGATTCTAAGGTTTTAGTTTCTGTTCAATACGATGCAAGCTGGCTGGGCCGACTGTCAAGACACATATCACTGAAATAGCACTGAAAGCTATTGATTGAATACTTTATTAACAGTTTTCAAAAAGTATAGTGGTACAGTTAAATACAATAATGCTAAAAGGATAACACAAAAAGCCCTGTGGGCTTGTTTCCATTGTGGTCCTACGTATTAAATTCATTTCATAAGACATATTTACAGAAAAGCAGTTTATGTGTGTGTGTGTGTGTGTGGGGGGGGGGGTGGGGTAATTTCTGGTGGCAAGCTAGAAGACTTCCAGTTGAAAATTGCAGGTGCTCTTTTATGGCGGTTTTGAAGGAGGGTAGGGAGTCACACGTTTTGATGGCTGGTGGTAGGGTATTCCACATTTTGGTGGCATAACAATAGAATGAATTCATCCCCATGTCTGTGCCGAAACTGGGGGGAACGAGATCAGTGGAGCTTCCTCTGGTGTTGTGCCTGTGGGCGTTTCTCACTCTAGTGAAGTAGTTTGACAGGTACATGGGCACTGGTCCCTTGAGGTCCCTTGAAAACCAGGCCCATTGCAAGTTGCTGTACTCTGTCCTCTACCCTGAGCCATCCCACCCTAGCATAATGAGCAGGGTTAGGTGAGTCTAGTAGTAGTTTGTTTTGAGAGGTCTGTAGTTTTGTTTAGTGCTTTTGAGGTGCTAGAGTACCATGAGGTGCATGCATAGTCAAAATTACATAGTATGAGTGCTCCAGCTAGTGTGAGCTCCTGCATTCCTACTGACCAATGAGGGGATCCTGCCCAAAAATGTTATTCTTTGGTTATTCTTTGGTGTTGATTACTTTTGCTGCCATTTTATCACCGGAAAGATTTGTATCTAAAATACAACCCATATAGGTAATCTCTTCTTTCCTTGTGATAACATTGTCACCCACCCACATAAAGTCTGTGGCCTTACTGAGGTTAATGTTGGACCCAAAAAGAATGGATTCAGTTTTACCCAGGTGTAATGACAGTTTGTTATCAGCGAGCCATTACATTGCATATTACAGAGCTCGGAGCTAACAGCTCTTTCAACCTGCAATTTGTTTGTTCTTTCGACGAACAATAACAAATTGCAGTCAAATGCTGATGTCATGTATTTAATGTAAATTAGGAACAATAAAGGCCCTAGTATGCTTCCTTGAGGAACGCCGCAGCTCACTGGGAGGGGGGAGGACAGGGTTACGTTCACATCCTTCACCTATTCTCTTCCCTCCAGGAATATTGTTCTCATGATTGTACAACTCATCCACGTTTTTCTGGCTTTGTGCTACCTCACCTCAAACCTCTGGCCTACATAGTCAGAGGTCTTAACAGTGACTCATTTGTGGATTAACCAGGAAATAATCATTTATGTCATTGGGGTAAGAACAATACATATAGGCACAGGCTTCATCCTAAATATTATAGGTGATTCAATTATCTTGATCAGTCAGGATCACTATAAGTAAAACATATATCAATCAGATTATTCAGTACGACCACATACTGTAGGAAAACATTGCATAATGACTCCTAGACTTAAAGCAATGGTTCTCAAACTTTTTCATGTCAAGAACCCCAAAATGAATATGTATTTGGCCATGGACCCCCATCTGAAATTATTTTGTGCCAGGTACGCCCATACAAGATCTGTGTTTGTCAATGTGATTGAACTCATTTTGATACTATATTAACACACTTTGCTGGGGACCCCCTGGAACCTTCTCAAGGACCTCTGGGGGTTCCCGGGTGGCAGTGGCTCAGGGGCAGAGTGGCCGGTAGAGCGGCTGGATGGAAGCCGTGAGGTTTCCACGTTCGATCCCGGGCTCCCCCAGAAGAGTTAAGTGTCGAAGTGTTCTTGAGCAAGACGCTGAACCCCTAATTGCTCCCGATGAGCAGGTTGGTGCCTTGCATGGTTTCCTCCGCCATCGGTGTGTGAATGTGTGTGTGAATGGGTGAATGTAATGCACAATCTATGTAAAGCTCTTTGGATAAAAGCGCTATATAAATGAACCATTTACCATTTTTACCATTTTCCCGGACCCCACTTTGAGAACCGCTGGTGTCGGAGAACGCTGTGTTGGTTCTCTACTTGGACTGCCATTCAACTCACTTTGAAAAGAGACTCAAGTTGGAAGGCCAAGACGTGTGGATGGAAAAGGGAGATAGAGGGAACAGAGAGCAACACTGGAATGAAAGGAAATGCATAATACCATTACAAAGTTTTGTAGAATATATAAAACTCTGGTGGTCCGCCCACCCACACCTTTCTCTCTAAAGGTGGCTCCAGACCAAACAGACTCGTTCAGACTATTTCAGACTACTTCAGACTGCAACAGACTGGTATTTGGTTGGCAAAAGTGGGCATTTAGTCTGTCAGCCGACTTGCCCCATTGAGATGCTAATCTGGGAACCAAAGGCCAAAAAAAAGGAAAAACAGCGCCCTCTGCTGTGCGTTGCCAGGTCTGCTTATTATAAGCGACCTTGGGCTTGTTTCCCTGATGTTCCCAGCGTTTTTTCTTTTTTTCTTCACTGACGTGCAGTGGTGTAAAGTAACTAGTACATTTACTCAAGTACTGTACTTAAGTACAATTTTGAGTTACTTTTACTTTACTGGAGTATTTCCAATTGTCTATACTTTTACTCCACAACAATTATTTGAAATGTTTAGTTACTAGTTACTTTGCAGATATAAATCATTATAAAACATACATTAACCACTTTAGCCCTATTTTATACCTATAAGCTATTTGAAAATAGCAGATCTACAAGCTCACAACGTGTTGCGATGCACACGTTCTGAGCTTGTAGATCTGCTATTTTCAAACATTTTAGTACTTTTACTTTTGGTACTTTAAGTACATTTTTATACCAATACTTTAGTACTTTTACTCAAGTAAATGTTGAATTCCGGACTTTTACTTGTAACAGACTCAGTACATCTATTGCATTGATACTTTTACTCAAGTAAAACATTTGAGTACTTTTTCCACCACTGCTGACATGTACACAACATTTTTGAAAACGGTTATTCAAATAATCAAAAATAAATACATTAATTAATTTATTGAAATTAACACCCAGAAAATAGCCAAAACTGAGCACATTTCGATCTATAAGGCCAAATCTAATTTGAAAAAAATATATTAAGAGTAAATGAAAGCCAATTAAAATGTTTATACTAATGGAATCTTACACACCTGCTCCCAATAAGTCATCACCACAGCGCAAAAGTAGGTCAAATCAATCAATCTCTCTCTCTGGGAGCGACAACGAGAAACAGTGAATGTAGGTTTTCATAGACATGGTCGCTTGTTTCTCTCACATAATCTGGCAACACCGACAGCCCTTTGTTGTCACGTCTTCACCACCCCATGGCTCTACCAGTCGGCCAAAAAGCTGAACATGTTCGGTCGGCTCTGGGTCGGCCGAAAAGGTCCCGAC
The DNA here is from genome assembly GCF_963280865.1 of Gymnoscopelus braueri. NCBI lineage: Eukaryota > Metazoa > Chordata > Actinopteri > Myctophiformes > Myctophidae > Gymnoscopelus > Gymnoscopelus braueri. The sequence goes on from NC_137611.1 coordinate 30,009,626, forward strand.
GGACCCCTAACCGACTGGACGACTATATACGACGCTTCCCGACGCCAAGTCGGCCCAAAATCGGTCTGGTCTGGAGCCAGCTTAACAGCGCACGCACGCACGCACGCACGCGCACGCACACGCACACGCACACACACACACACACACACACACACACACACACACACACACACACTTTTTTTGGCTTTCATCCGGTTGCTTCTCTCCACTTGAGAGCGTCCAAGGTTAGCCGTCCCTTCCTCTTTCTGGTAATTCATGTGCTTATACAAGCATGAAGGCTCTGAGGCTGCGTGTGCGCATCCTCTCCCAAGGCCAAGAGAAAGAGACACAGAGAGGGAGTCTACGGAGAAAGGAAATTGCTATATAATATCACAACACAACAGATGAGATAAGAGGCTGCGAGAAGGGTTGCACGGGGGGCATCTCGTGACAGCACTATTCATGTGGCGTTTCTGATTTATTTGCAGAGCGGGGCTCGGAGGCCGAGCACCTGCTTGCAGCTGGCTTTTTCGTGGTGGTCCTCTCATTAAACGAACGGAACGAGAGAGAATCGGAGAGCGATAAAGAAAAAGGAAGAGAATGGGCAGGAAGAGAACTTAATGAAGGAAAAGAAGCGAAGACGAGGATGAAGAAAACGGCCGGCGTTGAGGAGGAGGGAAACGAGCCATCATCAATCAAATCGATTACAGGAGTTACGCTGTTGGGCAGAAAACTTGTATCTCCATATTTCAACTTTTTATGTCCCCCCCCCCCCCGTAAATGAATGCCCTAATTCGTCATACTACAGTGTCCCAAAAAAGTAACGAGAACAGCCAATCTACAAGCTTCAAGATCTACAAGCTCACTACAAGCTCACAACGCAATGTGTTTTCTTGCCATTTATTGCTACTAACGTTTGAAAGTGAAACAAGTGAACAAGTGAAAGTGGTTCAGTGTGTCTGTGGGTTTTATAAATATAGAACCAATGAAAAGTATTAAGAAGAGCTTGTGACTAAATAATATCACTACATTGGATTGGAGCCATTGGAAATCACTTTTTTTCTCCATTTCCTGAAAAGGAGCATTTCTTTTACATACAGGGTTTCCATCTGGAAGCAACAAAGTGTGCAAAGTATTTTCATTCCTTTCCCCTTCTCTTTCTGCTCTATATCAGCATCAGCTCCACCCACCCCCTCCCTCTATGCTGCTTTCTCTCAGGGGGATGTCAGGTAGAGGTAGATTCTAGCAAACACGCTGCATCCAAATCCCACCTGCCTGTACCACTAAGTTCATCTGTCAGCCAGGCCGACACACCATGTTAAACAGCCCCTTAGCATTCTGCTGTTAGCCTCCGACACGCCAGAGCTAAACAGTACAAGGCAGGCTGCATGGCAAAAAAAAACAAAAAAAACAGTACAAGTCTTATTCTGTCGACATAGGGCAATGTTGGATACGGCGCTCCAGTTCCCAAAACAAAAAAAGATATATGTGAAAATAAAGTCTGCTTATGTGTTTTACTGGACCATTTCCACCCTTTACAAAGAGTAAAAAAAAGGTTAAATATGCTCCATATATGGGCATAAAAGGGATACTGACAGACGGGTACAACGGGTACTCTGACAACAACGGGTATTAAGTCAAGTCTCTCATCAGTACATCCGAGTCCATGTGAAAGTGCGCTATGCAAAATGTCACGGAAATTGCAAGCTGTGTTCATAATTTGAGGCATTTTGTTCAAAACGGAGCACTCCTGCAAACTTTGGAAGCCATTTTTAGCCAATCAGGATGGAATATGAAAAATCTTCGTTTAATGACTTTAGAGATACTGTGTACCAATTTGTGTGACATTAGGACAAGATCTATAGGGGTACTGTCAAAAAATTTGTTTTGAAAAAAGCGGCCTCCTGGTGGCGCTATAACAGGCCCATGTGAAAAATTTGGGGCAGAGGTTCTGAATTGGCATCCAGGGAGTGTGTGTGCACAGTTTCGCTGCGATCAAGCCAACGGAGCCAGAGATTAGCTGGTCACAGACGGACGGACAGACGGACGGACGGACAGGGTGCAAAACATACTATCTCGCCATGCCTTACGGCCTGGCGGAGACAACAAGCCAGGTCAACAGCAATGCCACCTCACATGCTTCATTAAGTGTTCAGCCAGCAAAGAATGACTTGATATGACATCTTCCCTAGCACCTTGGATTGCCGCCCCAGCCCGTAGGTGTCACTAGCGCAGTGCCAAAGATTGCCCTCCCCACCCGCTCAACAAGCCAGATGCATCACATTAGATTATTATCCCTATAGACTCCAACCCCTGGAGTTAATGTAACATGGTAATTGCATGGTAGTTATTTCAGAAAAGTGTGAAATCATAAGATTCAGAACCCATTTGTTTTAATGAATTTCATTACTTATTTTCATTACTGAATACTATTATCAGATACTTGAGGAGGGTGTCTGATGGAGTCGACACAAATCAAGTTGAGTGCATATATATCAGATTCTACCAAAATCTGTTCCTTCACGATTTGAGACCTTTGTCTACAAATACATTTCAAATCGATGTTTCATATAAAAATATACCCATATATATATAAAATTATGAAACAAGTTTTATCCCTTACTGTATCTCAAGAATCTCACACACACACACACACACACACACACACACACACACACACACACACACACACACACACACAGTGCCGCTTTAGACTCCACGGGGGCCCTAAGCATGATACGGGACACATGCACGCGCGCTTTTTTTGGCGGTTCTGGGCGGATTGGGTCCGTTTTTTTCGCGGTTCTGGGCGGATTGGGTCCGGTTTTTTCGCAGTTCTGGGCAGATTGGGTTTAAAAAAAATAAAAAAAAATAATATTTTTTTTAATTTTTTTTTTTAATTTTTTTTTGCGGGTAGGCGGGGCCCCACGCAAGGCGGGGCCCTACGCAGCCTGCGTAGTGTGCGTGTAGGGAGAAGCGGCCCTGCACACACACACACACACACACACACACACACACACACACACACACACACACACACACACACACACACACACACACACACACACACACACACACACACACACACACACACACACACACACACGTGCATGTGTGCGGTCATACAGTAGCATGTTATTCTGAGGGGGTGAACATGTATGTTATGGATGGTACTTTGAGGTTATTTTTAATTGCTCCCCCCAGACATCAGACCCTTCCAGGAAACCCTCAGCATCCCGACCGAAATTATACTAAACAGAACGTCGAGGAGACGCAGACAGATATCCTAAGATCATGGCAGTGTGTTGATGCCTCAGCACTTTATTTTTAGACTGCTTGGACTTATTTGCAATGCTATTAAGCAACTCCTCATTATCATACTATTTTGGGGCTGTGAAACAGAGAATACTGTGTACAGATGGTTGTAAAGAACTCCGGCGATTTGTTGTTTTCCACAACCGTTAAAATTCAGTCGTCTGGATGCAAAAGCGCGATGTTTACATTTAATTAATTTCACCACCTGCCCACAAACCCACATTTATCTGCCAGCCAGCCACCTAGTGCCATGCTAAACAGCCTGTTAGCTTGCAGGCACAAGCTGCAGGCGGAGATGCAAGCAGTGAAGGACAATGCACCAGATGAATGATGGTATCTCAATCCAAACACAGCTTTGAGCTTTGAGCTTATACTCTTTTGCAGTGTAACATATTTAGATGGAAGTGGAAGAGGACGACAGAGAAGAAAACACAACAGGGGTGTCCATTAACCACATACAGTAAGCCCTGGTGTGTCTGTTTTGGGCATGTCATTCTACGTCAATTTATTCTTCAATTTTAATTTAAAAAAAAAAAATAGAAAAAATATAATTTTCTTCAAAATAATGAAAACAATAAATCTTTGAGGTATGATGACAATATAAGGCTTAAGCTTATATAAGCTTAAGTTTATTTAATCTTAAGCTTTAGAAAGAAAGAAAGATGTATGTCTGACTGTCTTTTTGTTTCTGCTCATTCTGAAAAATAAGGACATAATCTCGGTCTTCATTTTTCCTGGATTAGGATTTATAGTTAGGGTTAGACTGTATGGCTACAGTTTATGTACATTTTAGGCATATGGGAATAAGGGTTAAGGTTGAGAAATAAATGTAGCCAACTGAAGTCAATGGGTTATTATACAAACCTAGGCTATGTTTGTGTGGGTACTGTACTGTATGTACAGTATGTATGTGGATGTATGTATGTATGTATGTATGTATGTATGTATGTATGTATGGATGGATGGATGGATGGTAACAATGGCTAAGGCAATGTCTCAATATTGCCACTTTAATCACATAGGGACATCTGGTGCCAAGGAAGGACATATTTGAATGGATTAAATTAACCATGCTTCTCACTTACTACTGAATGATGTCATAGGCCTAATCCCAGTTACGGAAGCGTACCATTACATTTCTTTTGTCTGAACTGAAATCTGCCATTTTTGCAACTCTATGAATCTAGTCTTGCATAGATGGAAACTTGCATTCATAATTAATGCGTATTGTAGGTCAGGCCATGACAAATCACACAAAATGTCACAAGAAATGTCAGATTTGTTCCCCTTTGGTGTCTGCTTGAGTGAGTGTTTTGTGTGCATGTATAGCGTTTTCAACTATCTCTGTAATCCATAATACAGACATGTCCTGTGCTGTATGTACAGGCCTAGACTAGTGCTTATTTTAATTATAGGAATACTAAACTTAGGCTGCTGTGTGTATCTGTGCACTAATACCTCTGATCCTTATTTTAGTTGCTTGCATAATTATTGTACCAGGAACTGAAAAATATGAGTCACTCTGCAAATCTAATAGACACAACAGTGACAGATACTGTGATTTGCGATACTTGGTCATCTGTTCAGTGAAGTTATTAATATCCATACTGGCATTAATAATGACGAGTGACTGGGCATGTGGGACTGAGGTACAGCAGGTCACCTCCTTGTGTGTGTGTGTGTGTGTGTGTGTGTGTGTGTGTGTGTGTGTGTGTGTGTGTGTGTGTGTGTGTGTGTGTGTGTGTGTGTGTGTGTGGGGGGGGGTATTCCAGTGACCTTGTTGTCCAGTAATAGCATAGCTTGGACAAGAATAGCTGACCAGGACACTGGGTAAAAGCCTGTTTCATCCATTTAATTGTGCGTGCGTGCGTGCGTGTGTGCGTGCATGTGCACACGCGGCTGTCTACCTACCTGCCTGTGTTGCTATGTGTTCTAGTTGTTGACCTTCCCTTCTCTAGCATGAGTCTCAGTGGATCAGCCAGATGAGAACATTAACCATTTCTGACCTGGCTCCAAACCCTTAATGGGTCTCCTACTCTTAAGTGACACACTATTTCATCTGTACTTCACTTTACTGAATTTGTCATTTGTGTTCAGCATCCAACCTCCTGTTGAGTTTGCCCTCGACAAGTGGTTCCCAACGGCTTTTTATTCTACACACATTTTGCTATTGTCACATTTTGAAGTTGCGTGGCTTATGTTCTTGATGGAGAACATACAGGTAAACCACACATGAATGAAGCTGTTCTGTTGTTAAATATTGTGTGCAGGTTCGAGTCCTCTATCTGTTTTAGCCGAGTGTTAATACAAACACAATAGCCAGTGTTCGGGGGAGAGAAGCCAGGTGATAAGGGCAATCAATCTCTGTCTCTGTGCTAGCGACTCCTATGGGCTGTGGCGCCGCCTGTCAGTGGGGGGTGTTGAATGGTAGGCGTACTAAGTCCTCCCGCTGGGCTCCTCACTGGCAGGTGAGCCAGTATGGTACAACAACAGGACAACACAGAAATGTGTGGGAAGGGTTAATTGGCATACAACATCTTGGGGCCTTGAATAACACTAATGTCACAATTTAAGCATTATGAAAAGATCAGCAGAGCTTGTCTGGAAACAATCTATTTCACATACTGTACAATGCAGTCCAGCAAAAACAGTTTCTGGTGATAAATAGGCCATACAACTTGACAATTCTGGGCCGGTGCTCTGCAGCTTATAAATGTTATGTACGCCTAAAACGTGAAGATACTGTTGGCTCAGAAACTCATGAGCTCAAGTACCTTTTAATGCTTGCAGTGTCTCTCAGTGGTAATAAACCAGCTGCATGTGAGGTGGTGCCGGTCCTTTGGTAGCCAGGTCATTCTTCATTACAGGAGTAAAAGGCTATAAAAGCTATGTTGAAAGATCAATGAATCTAAACCTCTATAATATGCTATCTCGTGGTTGTTGTTAGAATATCGGATTGGATCTGATATCTCATAATCTTAGATTGCAGGATGAACCCTATCATTTTGGTGACCCCATGTTTTTTTTTCTCTCTAGCACCACCCCATAGACTAACAACCTTTTGTTGTTGTTTACAATGTGTTCATCTTTCAGTGAATATACAATATATAACCCCCTCTCTCCAATTCAAATTCAAATTGCAATTTGAATTCATAGCCCCACTTGTGAGAGTGTGGGGTCCTAACGAAGGCCATGTTGGTCAGTTCAAACCACTTTGGTCCAGATGTGTGGGGCCCTGCACCGTAGGTGCAGTTTGTACTTGTAAGTTGCATCAAATTAACATCTGATTTATTAAGGCAGCAGGTGATTATGTAACCAGCACATGGGTCTCGAGCTGCATGCTGACTTTAAAGCAGTGCTTCAAAGGTGCAGTGGACTGGTGGCTTCCACCAGCTCCAAAATAAAAAAGAAAGGCTAATTTAAGTGATTTGAAATAGATTAAGTAACAACATCTAAACATTTTGGAGGGACATAATACAACTCCAACTTAGAACAATTGAATTTGGGCTACTATTGCATAAAATAAACATTAGTAGTTATAAAACAGTTGAAAACAGTCAGATAGTGTAGGCTAGAGTTGCAAGGAACTATTGTTATTAGTGTTGTGGGAGGTTCAAGGTCATATTTTATTTCTTAGAGTAATTGCATGACTGTGTAATCTGTAGGCTACATTTAGATTATTTATTGACTATGTTGGTGTATTTCCAAGATCTATCAGCAATCTGTGTCTCCTTGCTGCATTTACTTTCATCATCACCACAAGCTTAATTTAATATGGTCAGTCACTATGGGCCTGTTTTTTAGAGGCAAAGAAATAACACACAAAAACCAACACTCACAGATTGCGTGAGCATTAGTAAATCCAGCAGAATGCTTAATCAACCCCACTTATCGGATGTCCTCGCATTTTTGGTGTGATTCTTCTCCCTTAAATACATATGCATAAAGGCGAGAGGCACACTTATTGAGACAAAACATCCTCATTACCTCAGTTTATTCAGAGATAAAGTAGTGAATTCAAAATCTTCGAATCAAGGCCTAATTATTGTTATAACAGGGGCTGAAGATTGGGAGGTGAACCATTTGAAAGTCCCTGCAGCTTTCAGTTATTAGCTTCATGAGTGATGGAGGATAATCGATGACATGCAGGCATTATTATGAGGCATTCATAGGGAATTATTATTTACCAAAGTTAATCTTCTGCGTGTTGTTATACAGTAGCCTACAGGCAACCAACAGTCAACAGTAAATAAACATGGCTATTGGCTAGCTTATTTTTTTTTACTTGTTTCACAATGTTTGTGGAAAAGAGAGAAACCAATTCAGCAATATACTGATCTGATCTTTGATTCTGTCCATCTAATCGGTTTGTCCAGAATTTTCAATCGCTGTCACAATAATCATTGATAGATTAAAACGTACAAATTTGCTTCTGAGATGTAGTGGCATAAAATAATAAAGTATAAAAATAGAACTCAAAATTGTACTTACTGTAAGTAGCCTACAGTACTTGAGTACATGTACTTAGTTACTTCCACCAGTGCTTACAGAGGACAGGGCTTTTATACGGTACACACAGGGGCTAACAGGACACAGGTAAAGATCATAGAGAGAGAGAGAGAGAGAGAGAGAGAGAGAGAGAGAGAGAGAGAGAGAGAGAGAGAGAGAGAGAGGGATGTCAAAAAATTCCATCCTTGTGTACTCTCACATCGTTTCTTCGCACCTAAGCCCTGCATCCGAGCAAGGAAGAGAGGCGAGGATGGACTGGGTTGTGGTTTGCTTTAAGGAATGGGAACGCACCTCACTCAATCAGTGTCAGCTGACGGCAATTACTTATTGCATCACACAGCTGGATCGCTGGATCCCTGAGGGTTGTCATGTGGAGGAGGAGAATGTATATGTCACAGGAGATTTTTTTTTAAAACATTCTCACGAAACAACACATTCTGACGGGAAAGAAAAACACAAAGGAGACATGAAGGATACAATAATTGATGTATCCTCGCTCCAAGCGGCTTATGGAGCCTCCTCTTTCCGTGCCCCCGACTACTCCAAAAGCAAATTAACATTTGGGACACATTTCCGGGTCATGCTTTAAGACGGAGGAGGCGATGAGGGGTGAATTTGGGTATTGGGATTTAGCTAGGGATGCAGAGAGATAGACTGTATGTATGGCAGAGAGAGAGAGAGAGTGAGAGAAAGAGAGAAAGAGAGAGAGAGAGAGAGAGAGAGAGAGAGAGAGAGTGATAAAGATCATGACAAAAGTAGGCCTACATCCTAGCTCACATGCAACCTGTTAAAGCTGGTCACGGCATATCATGAATTACATGTTCTTTTTCTCATTGTGTTCTCTTAACAAACAGTGGTCAGACTTGTTCTTCAATTAGATAAGCAGGCATGCAAACAGCCCCGAGGTGAAAAAGGTGACAACATGTTGATTTCTTTCGGGTCAGGTGTCACACAATTGCCCTATTTGGGTTCAAAAAGGTGACTGTAGCTGAAAAGTGACACTTTTGCATGTCTGAGATAGACTGTAAAAAATAAAGTAGAAAGACAGATACGGCGCTCGGGTTGCGCAGTGGTAAAGTCCCTGTCCACCACCACGGAGGTTGTGGGTTCGAATCCACCGTGGTGCATCCGGCTTTATCAGGCTTCTGTACGAACACAATTGGCCCATGTTCGGGGGAGGAAAGCCGAGCAGGGAGGGTGATATTGGTCATTGCACATACTCCTACGGGCTGGGGCGGCACCTGTCAGCAGGGAGTGTTGGGCGGGAGGAGTAGGACGAAGGCCCTACGTGCTCCCGGTGGGTGCACCTCACTGGCAGGTGAATCATTAGGATACAACAGCAGTGACCACACAGAAATGTGTGTGGGGAGGAATTAATTGGCATAACGACTAAATTGGGGAGAAAAAGGGGGTAAAAAATTATTGGCTACTCTAAATAAATTAAAATAAATTAAAAAAGAAAGACAGATACAGTTCAGATAGACAGAGGATCCTAAACCAAGCAGGAGGACATGGGGGTGGTTTTGGAGACATTGACATGTCTTTTAAGACATTGACAGGCACCTCAATTGAATTATGTATGGAAACACTGGTAGCCCTTTTCTGTATTTTATTCCCTCTTTTTCAGATTTTGGTAAAATAAGCTCCCAGAAGATTAAATTGCTCATTTAATGGCCATTTCTTGCAGTGTACGCATTTATCATGGGAAGCTGCTGCTGCTCACACATTTATCACATTCTGTCATGTCAGACGCTCTGTGCAGAAACTTAATCAATTCTAATTGATTGGGAACACAATAAGCAGTTTCCAGGCACAAAAGAATTGATTAAAACATTGCACAGCGTGATTCACTCTGTAAGTGTCTCAGGCTGTGAAAGTATGGGTACAAAGCACACTCACACTCGCTTTGTTCTACTTTTTCAACACAGACACACGTGCATACGCGCACAGACACATGCAACCGATCGCACACACACTCGCACACACACACGCACGCACGCACGCACGCACGCACGCACGCACGCACGCACGCACAATAAAAGTTGCATACAATTCTTGTACAAAACCCCGTGTTGTATCTGAAGTCCATTTGCACTGTCTGTAAAATGCTTTGAAAGCACTCTCCCTGTATCACAAAAGATGCAACTTGATATTTGGTTTTCTCATACAACATTCAGCAAGCCTTTTTTTGTGTAGTCTGGGGGCATGTTTGGCTCAGAAAGAGAGGAACTGGGATAAATGGAGTGGGAATTCAAGAGTTGGGTAGACATGCTAGAAAATATGACAAGTTCATGGCTGGACCGTCTTGGAGGGACAACTGCTCTGAAAATGGCTAGTTTTCTATTAAGCCAACCGGCATCGCATAGCCTGAATGGATAATTGCTCTGAAATTGGCTAGATCGTTGTTAGGAAAACATCCCGGCCAGAAACATTTGCGTTTGCGTTCCAGTGGAACATCCCTTTCATTCCAGCCTCTGTCAGCCTCTCTGAATGCTGTCTGCATCTCCTCAAACAAATCAGTTGTCAACAGAAAAAAATCATGTTGCGTAGCTTTTATACGTGGTTGACACTCTCCCCAAGACCAAACAGTATGACCAGTGACAACAAACTTACACAAAGGGAGGGGGAATTGGCATAATGACTAAATTGAGAGAAAACTTTTGAGAAAAAAGCCATCCAACTGAGGGCCATGGTTAGTCCCTTTTCTGTTATTCTAAAGTTGAGATCCAACTGTGCAGCGCCTTATGCGTATCTTCTATCTAAATAAACACAGTTTCAAGATGATCATCAAGATGATTGTGAATGTAGTAAAAAGTAATTTACTGTACAGTATGTATCAGTATACACACATAGTATACAGTCTAATAGACAAATCCACAGACGCGCTGCCTGTCGCGGTGTGGAGCGTTGACACCTCAGCTATGGCTGCCTACAGGCAGCGCGTCTGTGGATTCGTCTATAGACTGGATCATATATCATGATTGTATAGTGAATGTGGTGTACTGTAGTGTATGTAATGCTTGGCAATCACTATTCAAGATTCGTGGGTGCTTGAAATACAATCTAATATGACTTTAAAGTGTATTAAAACTGTGAAACTGTATTTCTGACATTTGTGAGTGAAGGGGTCCATTTGAATGGTTGCCAGTGAGTCTGAAATGACGCTCCATTGCATTTAGGACATGGACAAAACACGGATTTAATGACAAGAAGACTTTGGAAGGGGGAAGGGCAGTGCATCAACATGGAATGACCTGAGATGCCGTAAGCTATGTGGTCAAGCTTAATCTGTTGGGGCGTGTCTGACTTGAGCATGTCTTAGATGATGGAGCTAAGCTGCCAGTGGAAAAGCACAATGCCAATGTGAGGAAAACAGAGCCATAGAGGGGAGAATGACTGACAGTGTCATTACTTGGCAGACAGGAGCTTAGCTTTAGAGGGGCTGATGAAACCGCAGCATCCATCAATAAGAGGAACTATACTGATAGTTACTTGAGTGCCACCGATGTGAGCTACCATGCACAGCTTTCCATCCGAGTTAGGTACATTGATTCAAGAGTAATTCTCTGATTGTCTTAAGTATCCCCTGGCTTAAATCATCTGTGTTTAATATGGTAACAAAGGAGATGTCACATGTCAACAGAGAAAACTAGACCTATGAACTTGAACTCATATGAACTGGGGCTGCTGCCTGTCATGACCTCTGCTGCTTTGAATGGCTTGCAAGTCAAAGTGTTGCACCTGGCCCTGCCTCAGTACTTTGCTACAGTATGCACATGCGCTGAATCTTATCTTAAGTCAAGGGTAAAAAAAGTGCATAACAAACATGTTTATTGCAAATCAGCATTTTTGTGCCATTGTAAGGCCAGAGCTTTACTTGACCAGGGTGGGTGGCTGCCAAAATGAATGATCATAAGTACACCTTGCCGATGGATTTTCCATTCGAGCCATCTCAGTTTTTGCGAATCTTATTTCAACAACCTGCTGGACACATCATCGTGTACAGAGCACTGTGGATGATGGTACCATGTGTGCAGCCCTTGGCTTTATTGGCTACCTAACATCTCACGTGTGCAGATGTTAGATAGATGCTGTTGAAGGACCTGGAGAGACAGGACAACACACTTTCACAATGACTCAGTGAGCAGGGAATCAACAAAAAAATATCTTGGATATAGATTGGATATATCTTGAATATCAATGGAATTGACAGTTGCTAAGATGAAAATACAAGTGGGCAGCTTTGTTACAGATTGAACGAATGCCGATCTAATCATCCACTGCATGAACCACAAGCTAGAGCTTGTAATACACAACATGGACAAGAAAGTCACACAGGCCAGCCACTTCCAAAAGGTCATCAACTTCTTGCATGCATTTCTTCCTCAAAGTCCCAAGCATTTGTGACAACTGGAAGTGGCCGCAGCAGAACTCGGTATGCGTGCACAAAGAGTGGGGAGCATATTTGACATCCACTGGCTGTCCTCATCATGCACTTCAGTGACAGTGTTATGGGAACCCAGCCTTGGTGAGGCTCTTCCAGGAGTTGTCTGATGACAACACACTGTCAAGGAAAGAGCCAAATGTGGAGGAATCTGTACAAAGATGACACAGAGCCTCTTTGTATTGGAGTTGGCTTGTGTAAAAGATGCGCTTGAAACTCTGAAGGCCTTGTCTTTGTTTCCGCACGGAAAGGATGCCACAGTGATCACAGTAAAAGCAGAAGTGGATAGTGGCTCAAGTCCATGGTGAAAAATGAGGAAATGAACACAAGGTGTGTCAAAGAGCACGCTATAGGGTTTGGACCTTCAAAGGGCGGGGTGACGTTGTCTGAGCCCAACAAAACACAGCATAATTCCAAGGTGGCACAGCTAGGCGAGAAAAAAAGTAACAGCCACACAGTTTTCACTCTCCATGTCAACAGCCCAGAGGTTGAATTCTTTCCTGCTTAAAAATATGCAGAGATGTGGATTAAAGACGGTTACCATGCTGTCAAAGATGCACAGGTATAGACAACAGAAGTTCGTAGAATAAAGTACACAGTTCTGCAGTGCTAAGCATTGGTAAGTGATAGAAAACATATTTTATTAAAACACAATGGTTGATAGGTGGCCAGCTGTCAGCATGCATTTCTTTTTGTTGTTGTTGTTGTTATTCTCAACTAGGCAACGGAAATGTGTATAGTATAGTTTAGATAATAATAATAATGATAATAATAATGAATTGCATATTTATAGTGCTTTTCCAAGTGCTCAAATCTCTTTTACAATGGTTCATTCATTCGTACAGGGGGGGGGGGGGATTGGGAGGTGAAGTGGCGAACAGTCGACGCCAGCATCCTCACTTTTCCCACATTCACACACCAATGGTGGCAAGCCACCGCCGACCGACTAATTGGAGGCAATGTAAGGTTCAGTGTCTTGCCCAAGGAAACTATGGAGACTGACTCTGGGGGAGCCCGGGATCGAACTGGGAACCTCGCGGTTCCCATCCGGCTGCTCTACCGGCCACTCTACCCCTGAGCCACTGCCGCCCACAGTCGCCCAAGATAAAAGATAGAATACAAGCTAAATAAACAGATAATGCAAGAAAGGAAAAGAAGAAAAAACTTTAAAAGATAAAGAAGAATAAAAGTATATTGAAAATGCACCACAATTCGGCCAAAAGGAGTTTTACTGCTCCTGGAGCCTCAGTGCCCTTGGTTACATGGGACCTGTCTAGGGGATATTTAGCCTATCACCTCAGTGCAGCACATTGTTGCTGCCAACAGTGCAGCTGTTTTTCATGACTAATGCAAATTTTATTTTATCTTGCGTTACAGTACAGATTCTCTTTTCAGCCTTGCAGCTTAGGTTTAGGCATTCTGGTGAAAGCTGCGGGCAAGCTTTCCTGGACCTATAGATTGATCCCCACCTGCTGATGTTCTAATTTAACAAAATCAATATTTGAAAGTGTAAATGCAATGCATGCCATGCATTCCAAAGCTGGTTAAAAGACTGCTTGGTCTACTGACAGTGAAGCTGGTGATGCAAATGGCACTTCTTACCATGGCCTGACCATGTATTCAACTACCGTATGAGGCACATTTTTAAGTATAAGTCCCTTTTGAGTGTATTAGTGCATTGCATGAGCGTGTGATGGTTACTCAGGGAAAGAATGCGAACAGTGATGGGGTCATTTAATCATATAGGAAGAAGTAGTCAGTGGTAAGTATAGGAAAAGGCAAGTGACTAACATTTTAAATCAATTATAATTTCACCATGGCCATAGGCCAAGTTGTCTAAAACAAGGTCTGTCCCTTCAAAAGTGGTCCAATCACAGCTCATACCAGTACGTGCATGACGTTATAATACAGACGCACCTCGTCCTCCTGCCATAAGACTGCCTGGTGAAGTACTGTAACAAGTGAAACTTGAGAAGAGTGTGAAAGTCGGGACATTATTTTTAATCTCTTAGTTACAAAAACATTATTTTATGAAGCACTTTTGTTGTTATCGTGAAGCACATTTGTTCTTATTGCACTTTGAAATTTGTTTCAAATGTAAAGTGCATTATAAATAAAAAGTATTATTATTAGTTAAACTATATACTGTAAAGACCCCGATTTGTATTTGACCAAAATTTAGACCATTGGCTTAGCCTTAGACCATTGCCACACGAGGACATGCACACACACTGAAAACTGCATTGTTATTTGTGTGGCTTACTGCATTAGACTATTGTATGTCTTGTGCTCCTGTAGCTGCAAGTCAAGTTTCCCACCTGGGATGGTGACTGAACTGGACTGAGACTGGACTGAGTATTCTTCCTACAACTCTTGTACTTTGAGTGTATATTTTTGTCTCTTCCCAGGCAGTTGCTGTCTTTTCACTGCCTGATGCCTGACATGTCCAATGTGGGCTCCAAATATCAGTGAGTTCAGTTACTTTGTTTCCTTGGCTACTCTAGCTCAGCATTCATATTATGTTATTTCCCTGTTTCAGGACAGTTCAGTCCATTCATCTCAGTGAACTGTCAAAGATCACAGTTTGCTTTGTTTCTTACATCTTACTTCTGGTCTTGAGGCCTGATGTGGGGTCTTCAAATAATCGCTGAGTGTTGTCAGTCTTCTGCTTTAGTTTTTGAGATGTTCTATCATTGATTATATAATAAAGCATTAAGTCACAAGAGGCTCTAAAGTCACCATTGACTTTAGAGGCATGGTAAGCACGATATGCAGCGGAGGACTTCCAACCCTCTTAACTGCTTTTCTAAAACGGTTACCAAAAATGGCAACATGAAAATCATAGACATATCCCAATTAAAATAGTTTTTAATAACAATTTCACTACAAGAATAATTTCTACAAGAAAGAAAGTAGTGACTGCCTGTACAAACAAGTTAGTTTCTATGCAAAATGCATGAAGGTATTGAACGGCATGTGTCGCAGTATCTGCCTTAAAGTGATTTAACCTTGCTTATACAGTACACAGGACGAAAAGTCCTGTGTAAGTGTTCCTCTTACCTTGCCAAACAAAATTGCGAATGGTAATACATATATGGGATGATACAGTGATTATTGCAAACATTAGCATTAGGTATATTTGCTGTGTTGTTTAGACCGCTCTACTTTTTTGCCCATACTGTATCATGATAATCACTTTCTCTACGGGAGCTGCATTCGATTAATCTAGGTCATTGTCACCATCTTACGTCTGGCTTCTCTAACGATTGCTGCAAATATTTGAGTATAATTTTTTTTGCAATGTTGTTTGTTTGACAATAGTCTTTTTTGATATTCCGTTATGCCAGTGCTTATAGATTATTCCCTCTCTCAGGAAGCTGCAGACTCATCTCAGCCTAATGTGTGATCTCTCCAAGGTGTGGCTTCATTCACAGCGAGTTTTCGAACTGTCTCGGCTTTCCTGACAACTCTTTGTATATTTTATTTCTTTTCCGCGACTGCAGTCTGGTGATTTATCCAGCCAGTTGCTAGCTAGATATGTCAGTTATCAATAACATTTCAGAACACTACAAAGAAGATGATTATGATAATGATTAGTATTATTGTGATAATTATTATCACAAACCGTGTTCCAGGAAGCAGCCGGCATCTTTGAATATTGTTAAACATTAGCATTACTTATTCATACATATATACTTCCTCAGCAAGTCCATCTTCTCCTACAGTGATATTACAACTACCGCAATGCAAATTGATTCTGCAGTCTGAGATGAAGAAGATGCCCACCAGGGAGGATGCAACTGAGGCACTAAGGTTAACTCCAGGAAGTTAAGATTCAGTTTCCAAGTATATGCAGGGACTTTGGGTCATGAAACCCAAAGGCATGTCGATTGCTTTCATTAGGTAAAAGGAGTCTCTCTTTGACAATAAAGAGAGATATTGTAGGTCAGATGTGCAGAGGTGTTATAAAGGGGATTAAAGTCAGGTCAACTCATCAAAATAAATACAATACTGGATCATAACACTTACTAATAGACCATACATTCCACTAGTGTAATAACACATTATAAAGTTTATAGAACACTAGATCTGATATTTTCACAATTTAGTTTTATCTGTGGAACAGAGTCAAACCAAATTTAATGCCTCAACTCCTACAATTACAAGTGCTTGTCAGGGTGGGGGGTCCCCAGTTCAAATATGATTATTTCGGGGGGTCGCGGCCTGAAAAGGTTGAAAACCACTGGTGTAGGTCACGAGAACAGTGAAACGACTTACCAGTCTTTGGGTCTACAGAGAAGTATGGCTGTCCTTCCAGGATGCTATAGACTATCTTAGCACTGTTCCCATAGGTGGGGTCATCTGCATCTGACGCTGTCACCTGGCACACTGATGTTCCTGAAAAGATTAGATAATATGAGTCATAACAAAGAATCATAACATCATTCTAATGCAATAGACAAATCCTCAAATCTAAAAGCTCAAACTGCGTATTCATAGCAGATTAACAATGTACAGTATATAGATTCAACATGGACAGGGAACCAGGAAAAAGGAATATGTTGGATTGATTATAGATTTGATTTAACCATAACCTCAAACCAAGATCACCAGAGTTAACTTGTGTGAGAGTTTCTGTACTTTCCCCAGATGTCCCTTATCAGTTGCAGTGTATCTTGTCTGTGTTGTCTGTTGTGGTCTTGTAAAGAGCCATGCTCCATTAGCCTGTCCATGTCACAGCAGACAGGATCAGCCAAAGCCATTTTCCAACTCATTCATCACGGCTGGGCTAGCTCTGTAGTGCATTATGGGAATTGTAAAAGCTGCATTTCTAAGAATAATATAACACTGAGGCATCTGAAACATATTTTAAGGCCTCCAGCTTCATATTGGCTAAGTCATATTATCCCAGAAACTTTGTTAGCTGCTATAATAATAATAATAATAATATACAACTAGAAAAAGTGCTCTTCGGAGCACAGGTCTCCGCCAGGTCAGGTAGATTATTGTGGGCCAGCAATGTTCAGAATTCAGTCATTATAGAGATGGAGTGGAATCTGTAGAAGTTGAGGGATTAAAGTTGGTGAAGTTATTGCACAGACACAATATGTTGATTTGTGGGAGTGTAGAACATAGTTTTGTGTTTGCAATCGGATGCAGCGTTCATGATTTGAGGCATGTTGTTCAAATCAAGCCACTCCTGCAAACATAACGATGGCCAAAATGCAAAACCTCCTATGTGCAAATTTCATGATTTTCGGATTTCACTGTGGATGAGGACTATAGGCTATGCTGCACATGCTCAGTCTGTCTGCAAGATAGTCCCGCCCCTCATTTTGTCAGAAAAAGTCATTTGACTAAAACCTCCTATCTTGTTCAGTGCCAATTAGTGCTAAAATGTTGAAGCGCAAAACCTCTTATCTGCACCAGAACTAGTTGAGCAGCAGACAGAGCTGAAACTTGGGAATTCTATGTTATGTAGACCGTCTAAATGTCTTTCAGTTTGTAGTCATCTATTATTTTCAAAATAAAAAAGTGTCTTCCCCCTTACTAGTTAAGTATTTGTTAGTAACTCTGTCAAGTTAATTGCATTGCCTTGTTGATTGCTAATGATTAGTGTCAGGTGGTGACACTTTTATCACACCAAGAGTGTGAGTTGATAAAAAAAAATTATGGTAATACTTGATACAGTACTGTAGAATGTCTTGATCTCAAAATGAGCATAAAAAAGCATTATTTAACTAAAATAATGTTTGTTTGTAAGCCCAACTATTGTGCCTCCTAACCTCCTATGTGCATCTATGTAGATAGGAGGTCATTTTTAGGTATAGATAGGAGGTTTTGGCATTGAGCATTTTGAACTTGTGGTTAGAGGTTGTCATTGCTGCTTAAATGTGAACGTCATTGTCGTGATTTTTTATTAATTGCAGATCAAAATCACACGTGAACACCGTGGCAGCCAACAACCCTGTGAAAATATTGTGGTGTGTCGGTTGGGGGGTATGAGGGTATGGGGGTGGGATGGGGTTTGGAGTTATAGAGTGTGGGAGGTGTGGGTGGTGGTTAGGGGGGTATGGGGTGGGGGGTGCATGAGAGTTTGGGTGGGTGGAGTTTGGGGGTTGTGGTGTGCTGGTTGGGGGCATGGGGACCGGGGGTTCTGGGAGTGGGGGTAATGGGTTGGGTGGGATTTGCGGGTGGGATGGGGTTTTGAGTTATGGGGGTTGTGAGGTGTGGGCTGGCAGTTGGGGGGTATGGGGTTTTGGGAGTGGGGGAGTATTGCAGGTGGTGGAGTTGGGAGGTAGAGGGTATGGGGGGGATTAAGTTGAGAGGGGCATAGGCCAGTTAGGCCGGATCATACAGGATAGGGTCTTTGTGATGTGAAAGTGTGGTCTAGCCAACACCAACTCATGACTCCTGAAGTGGGATGGGGTTTTGAGTTAGGGAGGTGGAGAGGTGTGGGCTGGCAGTTGGGGGGGGGGGGGGGTTTTGGGAGTGGGGGAGTATTGCAGTAGGTGGAGTTGGGGGGTATAGGGTATGGGGGGGATTATGTTGAGGGGGGCATAGGCCAGTTAGGCCGGATCACACAGGATAGGGTCTTTGCGATGCGAGAGTGTGGTCTAGCCAACACCAACTCGGGAACCCTGAAGTGGGAAGGGGGTTTGAGTTATGGAGGTGGAGAGGTGTGGGCTGGCAGTTGGGGGGGGGGGGGGGCTGTGGGAGTGGGGGAGTATTGCAGGTGGTGGAGTTGGGGGTAGAGGGTATGGGGGGGATTATGTTGAGGGGGGCATGGGTCAGTTAGGCCGGATCATATAGAATAGGGTCTTTGCGATGTGTGAGTGTGGTCAAGCCAACACCAACTTGGGACTACTGAATCGCTGCCCTCCACACTCTCCTATCTAGCATCAGGGTCTTGAGCTCTACAGTATTGTTGGCTAAGCTGTTACGCCGAAGTGCATCTATGTAGGTGGTGCACTTCTTGTCTCTCCTGGCTTTGCCCTGGGTTGGCTCTCATAGTGTTAGTTTGCTTGCCACTAGTTATGGGTCCCTGACGCAGTGCCCTGCCTCATCCTTCTCTCTCTGACTTTGTCTGTGACCCATGGTAGGTTCCTGTAGAGGACCACATTTCTGATGTGGTCCGTCCATGTGACTCCTAGTGCCATTCATAGCATTCTTGTGTAGACTCCATCCAAGGCCCTTTCCTGTTGTGCTGTGACGGTCCATGTCTCAGCCCCATACAGCAGTACTGACTCCACTGTAGCTATACGAACAGCCGCCTCTTGAGGTCTTCTCCCATGTCTGATTTCCACACTCTCCTCATCCCATGCAAGGCATTCCAGTCAAGTGCCCCCCTGGACCTTCAGGTCCTGTTCCATTGAAGCAGTCCAGGCCCAGGTTATTAGAAGTCCTGGACTGCCTCGAGTAGTTTGTCTCCATCATCTGAACCATCTTCTCAGGAACTCCATAGGCCCGGAGAATGTTCATCAGATTCCCCCGGTGGATGGTGCCAAAAGCCTTTTGGAAGTCATTAAGGTGATCACCACTGAAAGATTCCGCTCCTTACTCCTGCCAGTATCCTCCTCAGCACCAGTATCTGCCCGAGTTTCTCATTACAGGGTCTAAGATGGGTCTAAGCCGGTTGAGGATCTTCCTGTTAGCCGTCTTGGCAACTTGTGAGCTCAGGCTAATGCCTTGGTGAGTTCGCCTGACTTTGGTACTGGATCGATGATCATTTTGCTCCACAGCTTCGGCAGCTTGCTAGACGTGTGTGCTTGATACAATCCAACACCACCTCGTCTATGGGCACATACATCAGAACCTCTGCTGTCACTCCATCTTCCCTGCAGCTCTTGCCTCACTTGATAGTAGCCTTGGCCCTCTGGTACTCATCCATGGTGAACCGTCTGGTTTGGGAAGGTCATGGAAGACAGGATCATCCTCGGATCATCCTCTTCTTCGGTTGAAGGAGGATTTCCTAGGAGTGTTTTGAAGTGCTGGTACCATGTTTCAACTCGTTCCTCTGCGCTTTCTCCCCAGATCTTGGAAGTCTGAGAAGAGCTTCTGCCAGAAATGTCATTGATGAGCTTCCAGCTCTTGCCATGTTTCTGGTTAACATGCACCTCTTTAATGTCCCTGATCTTTTGGGTCAGCTCCCGTTGTTCCAGTTGCATACACTTGATATAGCTCCTCCTTCCTCCACTTATATTTCTCCCTCAGACCCTCTCCTTTTTGGTCAGCGACAAAGTCCCTGTGTGCTGCTCTCATCTCCTCCCTGGCTGTGGTGATTCTAGGGTCAAGGCATCCGTCTTTCCTCCTTGCTTATAGGCTCTTTAAGACATTCAATGATCTTACATACTATTCCACTATCCACACCGGACACAAGGTTGGTGATCCAGTTGTATGAGTTAGGGGAGTTGGAGGGCGTGAGGGTTTGGGTGGGTGGGGGTTTGGGGGGGGTGTTGTGCTGGTTGGGGGGAATGGGGGTTGTGGGAGTGGGGGGGTATTTCAGGTGTTGGAGTTGAGGGTATAGGGGGGATTATGTCGAGGGGTGCCTGGGCCAGTTGTTTTGTAGTCCACCTAATTGTTGTTGTTTTTGGAAAAAAGCGTATACAGTCTACTAACCATTTCATCAATTGAAAATGCGCTAGCGTATACCCACGACCACACGCATCTCGTGCAGGGAATGATTATTGTATACCTCAGAAAACAAACCTAGACCACATCACTGATGCAACTGTTTGCAGCTGTAAATGTATGTATTTACAGCCTGTACTATTTATCATTATTTAGTTATGCAATCACTTAACATCACGGTGCAAAAGCTCCTATCTGCAGAATTATCCAGGAAAAGTGGGGAAAAACCTCCTATCTGCATTTGCAATATGAGATCAGTGTAATTAACATATAATATTGTAATATAATCCAGAAATCCAGAAACGGTGAATTATGAATATATATAAAAAAAATAGCATTGTGCAAAAAAGATACAACATTTTGTAGTTTTCTTTTTCATTTTCCCAACAATGTTAATTTTTCAGATAGGAGGTTTTGCATTTTGGCCATCGATAAGATGCATATCTTAGCCAGTCATCATGGAATATGAAAAATCAGACAGATCCGTCTTGATCACATGGCCATAGAGATAATTTGTACCGATTTGCCTGATGTTTGGACAAAATAGGAGTAATATCCAAAAATGTGTTTTGCAAAAATAGGCCTGCTGATGGTGCTATAATAGGCCAATGTGAAAAGGGGTGGCATTTCTTCCTCAATCTAGACTCAGTGGGAATGTGCGTGCAAAGTTTCACGGCAATGAAACGCTGCGTTCATGATTTGAGGCATTTTGTTCAAAACTAATTGAAATGTATATATATATTATTTTCACACTCCACTAGAATCTTAAATCAAATGGTATATTTTTATACAAAGTCAATCATACAGAACACGTCACAGGGAACCAGGGGTGCAACCCCAACATTAACATACTGTTAAAAGGTCGCTGTCGGGCAGAAACCTCTTATCTACATATTTCAACTTTATATGTTTTTTCGTAAATTAATGCCCTACTTCATCACGCAAAGAGTGTCAAAACAAAAGTCGTTTAACAAGCTCAAAAAGCGTTTTTAAAAAATGTTCCCCCCAATTTTCTTTTATACTAAAAACTGTATTTTATAAGACCGTAATAACATCCTTTCTGGCTGACTTAAAATAATTGCAACGCAACCAAAAAAAGCTTGGTAACACGTATTAACGAAGAATTTAAACACATAATCACTCTTTGGGTTGGGGTTAGTAAATTCTTCTTGTGGATTATTGCATCAGTGAACTTAGGCTACCATGACAAAAGTCTTAAATTAGGTATTGATATCCAAGCTTAAAACAAAACAAATACCAACAGCAGCAGTTAAAGGGAGAGAAAGAGGATATTTAGATGGGAAGCTGCAATATTTGATTATGAGAGTTAACCAGGGTTTGATCTGATTCAATATTACATTGCAAGTGGGAAGAATCCAAAATTAGCCTCCTAGTTGTGCAAATAGCACACTCTTAGGGGATACGTTGAAAAAGGTTTATTTAAAACAGAATGTTTCATTATATCACTGTATTATACTAGTTATGAATTTAGATACAATTTTCAATTTGGTGATAGTTTTGACACACAGAATAGATTTCTACAGCATGGCTCTGCAGGACAGGGTCGGTCTGTGCGTGCGTGTGCATGCGTGCGTGCGTTTCGTGCGTGGGTGTGTGCGTGTGTGTTTTGTCTGGAGAAAATTTTGCCTGGGCTGATCAGGGCAAAGCTTCTTGTGTACACTGCCAGTAGGTCAACTTGGTACCTAAAAAAAAAAAATCCACATGTTTTATATATATATTTTTTATATTCATCTCTGCATGCCTGGGCAGGAGATTATATTTTCACAGCCTTGCCTCCCACTCCCATCCACTCCCGAACGATTTCGGAACATTTCTGTTCGTTCCCGCAATGTTTTCAGGGAACATGAATTAACCTGATCATCTTATATGCACCATGCTAAATGGGCCAGATTTAGCCATACAGGCACATTTTCATCTGCAGTAAAAGACCTTACCTAACACATACTGTACGCACAGACAAATGAGCAAAACCTTGCAAACAATAAAAAGAACCATTACAGGGAGCATAGAAGAACATACAAAACGCATAAGCACAGACGAGTGTGTAAAATGATTGAGCATTAACAAGATGCATTACGAGAGCATAAAAGCAATCCAACATTCAAGTATAGGGACGATCACACAGCAGGAAACACATAAAGCATATAGCACAGGCATCTAGATAAGATTAAGCATGACAACATAATGAACACTTAACATCATAATATGCCATTACAACATTATTTGTCAGTGAAATAAATAAAAGCCTCCTCATTTTCTTTGTTCTTAAGAGCCATCTTAATAGCATTGTCCCTTTGTTTCACGAGAGGTCATTTTCCTTTCTTCTACTGTTTCCATATAAACAGGGTAGATTCTCACTTTGAGCTGGTGTGCATTTCACTTTCTTCATTTCAACGTTTGAAGTTAAGCCATGAAGAAAATATAGTTATCATCTTTACTATGAGCAAAATGGTCATTCCAATTAATGTCTTTAATTGCCTTTTTGAGATTGGTTTGAATTTTACACGGTTCTGGCTTTTTGTAGCCTGTGATCTTTCTCTCAATCAAAACCATATAGTGGTCGGACAACCCTGTATTGTAAGATTCCTTTATTCTTTCTTGTCTATTGGTGAAAGCTAAATCAATACGCATTTCTGAGGAACTCATGATACTGAATGACCCTCTTTTTGCTTTATCATTACAATCTCCTTGTACAATTATGTCATTGCTGGTATCACACTCTTTTGAGAAGAGTATTCTCCAACTCTCTGTGTATTTGGGAGGAGTGTAGGCACCCCTTCCCTGATTGGCCAACCCAACCAGTTGGCTTACCTGATTGGCTGAGCGATACGGCACAAACGTTACACAAAGCCTAGCTGGCGTTTCAGGGAAGCCGGTGTGGGAACCAGCTTCCCTGATTGTGGTGACATGAGAGAAAAAGTGAAATAACCCAACATGTCAGACAATACTGTATGTACAGTACAACCACCTCTGGTAAAGAAGTGGGAATGTATTTCCTCTAATGTATTGTATTTCTCTAAATACTAATCTGTGGTGAAAGGGTTCATTTAAGACCAATGCATTCCAAGTCATTACCACACAACCGTTGCATTTGCTTACCAGTGGTGGAAAGTAACAAAGTAAATTTACTCAAGAACTGTACATAATTACACTTTTACAGTACTTTTACTTTACTTGAGTATGTCCATTTTTCAATACTTTATACTTCTATTCCACAATATCTCAGGTAAATGTACTTTTTTACTCTGCTATACAATTATCTAAAAACTTTAGTTAAAAGTTACTTTGTAGATTTGTATTATTACTATTATTACAGATCATATTTATCAATAAAATAAGCCCTATTTTAGACTACGTGTTGTGAGGTTTTGTCTTTTTGGGAGAATCTTTTGAAATAATAATAAAACAAATATAGGAAATATAAATAAAAAAAGAAGAAAAAAAGGCACATTTACTCCCGACACAAAAATGGGTCCATGACCCAAAAAAGTGTCCCGACCCATAGTTTGGGAAACACTGGCCCATAGTAGACTCAGTCCCAGTTAAATGCTCTATCTCCACATTGTCATGTATTGAGTGTATAAAAAATAATAAAACTGCAAGTTGCTAGACTGCAAGATTGCATTTCTGGTCAAGATGGCCATTAGCACGACACTTTCAGAAGAGGATGCTTGTCTTACCGACATCTGACATTTCGGGTACGGTGGCCGAGGAAAGTCCATCCGGGAAGGTGGGTGCATTGTCGTTGACGTCCTGGACTTTGATGATGAACTCTGACTCGGCCTCCAGTGAGCGATTGGTCCAGCGGTCGATGGCCCTGGCGTGCAAGACATACTGGGATTTCCTCTCGCGGTCAAGACTTTTGGCAGCCTGGATGTCCCCCGTCGTCTCATCGATAACGAAGATAGATCCCGCCCCCTCGCCGGACAGAATGTAGCGCACTGTGCCATCGCCTTTATCAGAGTTGGAGTGGAGCTGGAGACAGAGGAAGAACAGAGAGAGAGAGGTGAAACAGTATGACAAGATATAAAAGGGTAATTAGCTAATGAGACCACACACATGAGAAAGAAGAGCATTTGACAAGTTTTATGAAGTTATAAACCCGGCTCCAGATGGAAAATGAAGTAGTGAAATGTGTGTGAGATAGAGAAATCATTTATACTGTAGAATTACGGTGCTCAGCATTTTTTATCACAAAAAGTCTCTGGCTTCACATAGGACCAACCTGGCCAGCGGTAGGCTACTACACATACTATAGATCTTTTGATAATACTAAGTCTAAAAGCCGCGCTCGCAGGCCCAATAGCTTGTGTTGCCAACCTGCTTACCAAATTGGAGGCTCTAGATGCCATGGGGTCATCAAAATCAGTAGGGTTCATCCTGCATCCTGCATATATATGTGTGCAAGGTTGACATATTGGCCTTGCGGAAGGCGCTACAGAGATGGTCATGGGGTCAGACAAACAGGGTTCTTCTCCAGGGAGCACGAATGCATGCAGCAAAGTTTCATTGCAATTTGGCCAACAGTTTTCGAGATACGAGGCAGCCATCCTTAGTGCCTCGCCAGCTGCTAGCGGAGCAAAAAATATTGAATGTGCAAACAAAACGTTTCCACGCCACTGCATCTAACTCAGAGTCAAAACAGGTTAAAACCTGTTCTGACACTGAGGAAGACATTAACAAGACATAGAGTCTAATTATGGCACAGACTCCCTGCCCAAATCTTTGCAGTTAGTTAGTTAGTCGGGCAAGTACGTAACTGCTGTACATTAGGCATGCAGTTTGGGAAACGAAGACACTCTGTATTATATGAATATTAATACAGACACCATTCAAATATTTAGTATTTTAGTTGAGCAGGATTTCCCCCCCTGAAATAATTATTAGGAACTAAATATTTTAGGATAAGTCCTTAACCTACTCAATCAGATGCTACCCAGCTGTTCCCATCTGCAATTCCAGCTAGTCCCTCCAGGTTATGGGACATAAAAAGATGGCAGGGCCATCAGTCATTGGTATGGGAGAAGAACGATAACGTGTGCGCGAAACATCTGACAGTATTTCCAGATAAGATATGGATGTGTTTTTATGCCGTGGCTCCGTGCAGCCGAGCCGTCTAGAAGAGGGTCTGTCTGTGTATCTGTGTGTCTGTCTGTGTTATAATGCACCAATTTTATAAATGCTTCGCCAACAAAGGCGCGCCACAAAACAACGTTGGTGTAAGTTAACTTAACAAACAGCTGAACCAAGCCCCCCGGACCCTTACGGGTTCATTTGGTTACATATATACACTTTCCGAGATAAATGAACACTCACATTTTACAGAGTATGTTCTGCAATGTGGAGCACCAAGTGACATTTTGAGGCTAAAGTATTTCCCTGTGTGTGTGTGTGTGTGTGTGTGTGTGTGTGTGTGTGTGTGTGTGTGTGTGTGTGTGTGTGTGTGTGTGTGTGTGTGTGTGTGTGTGTGTGTGTGTGTGTGTGTGTGTGTGTCAGAACAAAGGCTTGTGAAGCTGTGAAATATTCAGAAACTGAGCAGGGGGTGGGGTCGTCAGGATGTGACGCTTATTAATTCAAACAGGTTAGTGGGTTTCTCTCTGGATTATGGGGACACACTGTGTTGAGCTATATTGCATTTGGGCTCGATGGGTGGCTTCTGGTGCATGACTGTGGCCTTGGTTTATCGATCACCATGCTGTAAAATCCTCCACGTTCATTTAACCACATGAGCGTCCCTATTCTGGGGCGAAAGGGCAGACAAAATAGCAGATCTACAAGCTAACAAATTACCGCAAAGCAACGCGTCACAACGCAATGAGTTGTTGCTAGCTTCTAGCTCGGCTATTTTCTGCGAAGATATTTGGTATAGAGGGGGAACATGGAGCGGGCCTAGCATAGGCCCCTGGGGGACTCCGGTCAACAAAGTACTCTATGTAGATACTGTTTCAGTGATTAAATCTGAGAGTGTAAAAACATTTACACTGAGTGATTAATTACTGTGCATGTCTGTGAAACAAAGACGTACACACAGCGGCACGTTAGAGAAGACAGGGGCAGAGAGAGGGAGAAAGACAGGAATGACGGACACAGAGAAAGACAGACGGAAAGGCCGTCAACCACATAGGCAGATGGACAAAATAAATGAGCCACCTTATCAGAAGATGGATGCGTTCAGGAGCCCAGCTTGTTCATAAACGGACAAGCTTCGAGTGCTTCGGTGGGTGTAATTAACTGATTAATAGAGGAGGACTATACTGGAAATCATTCAACCCTTCCCTGCACGCTCGTTGATGACAGTTGCTGTTCATTTAGGCCCACCATCACCTGCACAGGTTGTCTGTCACCTACAGTACCAACATGCTGTACATGTAAACTCCTTTAATCCATTAAGGCCGATTAATTATTTTTTTCCTAAATCCTAACTAAAACATGAAATAAAGTATACATCAAAATATTTTTGTTCCAGTGACCCCCAGAAGCAAATATTTGAGTTACAAATTATCAGTTTAATATATATATATATATATATATATTCAAAGATTTGCACAATTTTTCAATTTTTTTTGAAAAATAGCAGATCTAAAAATGAGCTACAAATGTTCTAAAAATGAGCTTGTATATCTGCAATTTTTTAATAGCCAAATAAATCTAAAATGACACAGATGCATACCCGGTCTTAATGGATTAATCTGTCTCACTGCTCACTGCTCACCTACTGCAGTGGTTATGTCAAGGACCCCCAAATTGATATGTTTTAGACTGCGGACCCCCCATCTGAAAAGATCTTGGGTCAGGGACGCCCATAAGAGAAGATCTGTCAAGGTTTTTCACAAATCGCAGATTGTCAAGCCCACAACCCGTCGCAGCATAACATACAAATTAATTAAAACCTCATTTAGCTGGGGACCCCCCCAGAGCACCCTCAAGGACCCCTCGGGGTCTCCGGACCCTACATTGAGAACCATATACAGGTATTTACAGAAAACAACGAGGGGGGTATCATACGGAGCAGTTGTCAATAATGGTCTCTATTTACATAGGTTCTGTGTATCACAGTTTACAGTCTGTCAATCAGTCTGTCAATCAGTCTGTCAATCTGTCTTCAAGCTACGTTGATATACTGTAAGTGGACGATGGATGAACAACAAACTGTGTGCTTGCTTGGCCAGGATCAATTTTCAAGATTTCCTGAATGAGCCAGCTGTTATAACAAAGAGACACTTTCGAACAGTCAAAGTGACATCCGATCCTACAGTATAATATCTGCACAGAGGTTTGACATTTTATAACATGATTAGTGTCAAATATTGAGTTGGGCTCATAGTATAGTCTGACATTCAGACTGAACGGCCATTTTGATTCCAGGCCTTTATTCAGTGTGTCATTGTCTTCTCATTAGCTGTTTTCTGACTCAAATATCAGGGCCTCTCTATAGTCAGCTAGGCCTGCCACTATATATTATCTTCTTAGTGATTAGGCTATTCTATCGATTCATTTTTTAGATTAGACAGAAATAGTGAAAAGAGCTAATCTACTTCATCACAATGCATTGTGAGCTTGTAGTTCGGGGATTTTCCGATCTCCAGCCAATCACAAGAGAACAACAACACTTTTCATCAAAGTTTCATCAAAGTTTCAACCTCCCCCTACAGTACGTTCCTTTACATCTTTAATGTGTCTGATCATGTTGCCCTTGAATGCTGAGTTAAGTGTACTGTATTTAATAACCCATGGGCAAAAAATGCAATAATATGCAGAAGTGAACATTCTGTAAGTCATCACAGGGAGAGAATAGATGAATCCACTGAGTGGTAACACTTAAACTCTATATATTTTATTGACTGGAGTCCCCCCAGGGGTCTATATTAGGTCCCTATATTAGGCCCCCCTCCCCCTTTCTTCTCTCTCCACCAAATCGAGTCATCAACTTATTGATACAATTATCAAATGAGCAAATGATGTGCTATCTTCGGCAAATGTTCACAACCCTTAAACGGGTGCTAGGCTTTATGGTTAAACTGCAGAGTTCACAAGGTGTGATTGAAAAATTTCTCAACATAAGCCTGGCGTCAGGGGCCAGCTGTGGCAGAGGCCGCAGAGGCCAAATTCAGCTAAATGAATGAGGTGCTGGAAGGGTACAACATCCCGAGGGCCAACTGCGTGGCCCTTGCTGTTGACAATGCTGGTGTCAATTTGTGAGTTAGGAATTCCATTAAGAACAGGGTCCTGGACCAAAATCCATCCACCTATACTTTCTTGGCTGTCCATGCCGCTTGTGCACAACAATGGACATGGTAAACAGGGTGCATTGCCATTAGTCTGACAGCCCATTTTTCCTAAGTACCATTGGTCTGACGGCACGCATTATAACTAAGCCTAACCCTGACGCTAACCTCACACTAACCTAAAATGTTTTGGATTGTTGGGACGTTGCAATAATGGGTCATCAGACTAATGGGCAGTCCCCACTGATATAACTGCATTCTGCAATTGTAATATTTTACAGTTTGAGCTGGAAAATGATTAAAACTATCAAATCTTCTTGCTCAGCCTCCTGATGCTTTGATGTAGATGATTTCTGTATCGATCTTGCCTATTGGATAAAATCCAGCACTCAGAGGAAGAACATGCTTGATGGCAAGTTATCCTCACATAACACATGTACTTTATTCAACGGCAGAGATTCCAGCAATTATTTGAAGGGCCACTCTAAAATACACATTTTGTTCTAGAATTCTGAATATTCTGTGACACTAGCTGTAAGTAAATGGAGGTACTTCAGCATTTGATCATCAAGTGGCTCAGTTTGGATCTGGCTGTCAACCGCATAATCCACCTCTACAAAGCCCTGACGAGGTGCTTCAGATTAAATGGTCTGTAGTTACATTTTAATTAATTGTGTAAATATATATTCTTAAATGCATGACATGCGTTTTTGCTATTACTATTTCATTATGAACCTTTTGTCTTTTATTCTCAGATAATTATAATTCAGTATTCTACTGGTGAAAGTAAAATGTTCTCAATTATAACTCATGTTGTTGCATACATAAAAGAAGATCCCCTTCGTTTTGAGGACCCAAAGGACCAGGACAGGATTTCAGATGAGTTTCTGGAGCACCAGATGCTGGAGGAAAGAGAAATACGGAGACCATCTGAAAAAGTGCCCTTGTGTTAAAGAGGAAGATTTCATCGTGTATGGTGTGACCGTGTGGGAACACTTGATGATGGAGAAGAATTGATAAAAACGGTTAATAAAAGTTCCCCAAACTTTTTGGCAAAGTTTGTTCTACTGTATGCCTGGCTCACTCCAATCCATTCTGTGTATCAAAGGAAATCAGAATGAACCATGCTGCTGCAAATACCAACTGCAGGTAGAAATCTGAAGAAGAACTCTTAGTTAACTATACAGTAGTTGTAGAACTTGTAGTATGCCAAAATATACTGCAGTGTGTGCGCACGCAGTGGTGCAGTGCTCATTGCACGAGGTACCACGGCGTACGACCAGTCTTTTGAGCAGGAGCACATGCACGGATGTGCACGTGCGTACCCGTGAGAGTGCGTCTACCTAGCATATCGATCAAAAGCAACCCTCACACCTCTTAACAAAGCTTACAAAAGCTGCCGACTGCAGAGTGTCAACATACGAAATGACCCTGACTGGATGCATAGAGTATCAATGGTCCATTGTGTGCTAAATCCTGTATAAAGTTAGCTGTAAGATGTTCTGAACATCTCCAAAGAGAACGTTTGGATTCAACAACTAAATTACAGAGGTGGCATCTGCAAGGTAAAAAGATTGTAATTTCCTATACAAACATGTGTCCTTATGCATAACTTAAGTAAACATTTTCACACATTATTAAATTGTGAAGTGCCCGTGGCGTGCGTGTGACGTCATTAAAATAGCGTACCACCAGTTAAGGGCGAGGCCTATATGGGGAGTTTCGTACAGTTGGAAAAAAGGGAGAAAAATATACTGTATATTGCGAATATTAATATATTATTAATATTAATAAAAAAAATCCCAAGAGGCACAGAAGACCCACCTGTCCCCCTTCCACACGAGCTGAATGCCTTTTACAACGGTTTTAAGACCAACTCCACCAACCAGCCAGTTGCAGCACCACTTAGGGAGAATAACAACACCAACACCAACCACCCGGGGTTAGCATCACCTGGGGAGACCAACCCTCAATACATTCATCCCTGATTGACTGGAGACCTGTTGCTCTCGCGCCAATAGTCAGCAAATGCTTTAAGAAGGCTCATGAGATTACATAGGGTCCACACTACCTCCCTCGTTGCTGGACCCATGGCAATTAGCATACCATAAAAATACACCATATGTCATACCGTCTGGTGTGTGTTGAATTGATTTCATATGCATATCAGTGCACATCAAACTGGGGATCCTTGAAATAAAAAAAAGGTTGAGAATCACGGCACTACATTCTCTTCATACTGTTATCTCTCTGTCTCTCTATCTTTCTCGTACTTGGACAAAGTGGGACTTTTTTGGATCATTTACCGCTTGTATGTGTCGTATATTGGACTGATCAGACCAATCTGGACGCAAGGTGTCAGCCTGATTCAACTGGCACTCACTTACTAGTAGATGGCCTGGCTCTGAAAGAGGCTAGCCGAAGTTGTCATCCATGGCCATGATAGCTTCCAGCTTCCTAGCTGTTCTCACGTTAACCACCTCCTCCATCCCATCCACTGAGGCCCCAAAAATGGAGCTAGCCTTCCTCAGCAGCCTGTTCAGGTTGTTGGTGTCCCCAGTGCTGTTGTGAATCCCCCCCCCCCACCCCCCCAAAGAGAGCACTAGGCTTAACAGACTGGTAGAAAATCAGCATCAGAGTTGTCTGACTGGAGAGACTACCACCCAGGCAACTTAGAGTTGTGTGCATAGTTGATCCGCTTGGCTCAACGTCTTTCTTTCCGGTGGGTAGTGTGTTTCAGAATTCAGACCATGCATATCTTTGGCTGTTTTCAGTACCATCTGGCGGACTGAATTGTGGAAGTGGAGAAGCCTGTGTCTAAGCTCTTGTCAGGGTGTTTCAGGGTGTTTCTTCAGGTGTTTCTTCAGGTTATTTAACACACTGAAATTCTGGCACATTGTTTACATTGGAAAGGTTTGTCTCCACACGCTGGTGTGTCATCAGCGAATCTAACCGACTATAACTCTTGTCACACGTTTACAATGGAAGGGCTTTTCTCCAGTGTGGGTACGCTGGTGAAGGACCAGGTGAGCTAACGAACTGAAGCTCTTGTCACACTGTTGACAGAAGAAGGGTTTTTCCCCTGTGTGGACAAGTTGGTGTGTGTGTGTGTGTGTGTGTGTGTGTGTGTGTGTGTGTGTGTGTGTGTGTGTGTGTGTGTGTGTGTGTGTGTGTGTGTGTGTGTGTGTGTGTGTGTGTGTGTGTGTGTGTGTGTGTGACTACTCTTGCCGGTGTCCATGTTTGTTGATATAAAGTTATAAATATCATACTTTTTTGTCAATATATTTGTAACCTAGGAGCAGTGAGCAGCTATGTTGGTTGTAGCGGCTTGGTGAGCAGTTAGGGCTTTAAGTGTCTTGCTCGGTTTGACGCTTTGACACATTGCTGCAAACCTGGAATGGAACCTGGGACCTTTGCCTTCCCAGGCGGGCTCTCTAACGATCAGCTATGGCCGCCCCATGTTGCCATGGTTACCTGACGTGTCCAATCACAGTACGTTGAGGCCCGGTCTGGAGTCACGTGGAACTCCATTTTGGGGGAAATGACAGTCATATTTGATGAGAGGAGATTTGAGGAACTTAAAGGCTGATTCTACACAGTTTGAGGACAAGAGTGAAAAAGAAGCAGACTTTACATCCTCCTATTGAAACCATTAGAGCACCGAGTGGAAGTCAAAACTGACCATTCCTGGATCGTAACTTGAGACGTCACTGTTTGGGTTCTTACGTCACTGGGACAGTTCTAGACAGCTGGAGAATACACTCAGTCAAGAGATGGAGGACAAGCTGTGTGATGCTGAGATGAGGAGGATCCAGCAATATGAGGTGGATCTAACTCTGGACCCTGATACAAGCAGATCCCTACCTCATCCTGTCTGATGATGGAAAACAAGTGAGTTGTGGAACCGTAAGGAAGAATCTCCCAAACAACACAGAGAGATTATCATGTTTCAGTGTCTTAGGAAAACAAAGCTTCTCCGCAGGAAGGTTTTACTATGAGGTTCAGGTTGGAGGGAAGACTGCCTGGAGTTTAGGAGTGGCCAGAGAGTCCATCTACAGGAAGAAATGGCCCAAGTATCTGTGTCCCAAGTATGTTTACTGGACTATAGGGTTCAGGAATGGAAATAAGTACTGGGCTGATGAAGCTGAACCTGTCCTCCGAGAGGTCCAGAAAGTGGGAGTTTTTGTGGATTATGAGGAGGGTCTGGTCTCCTTTTATGATGTGGAGGCCAGAGTTCATCTCTACTCTTACACTGGCTGCACCTTCACTGAGAGATTCTATCCATTCTTTAGTCCATGTTGGAACCCTAATGGTACAAACTCTGCTCCTCTGATCATCTCTCCTGTCGATCACACAATCACACAATAGAATGTGTAAATTACAAGCTCCCTGGATACCAAAGCAGAACCTCTGCCCCAAATTCTGCAGATCGGCCTGTTATAGCGCCACCATGAGGCCGATTTCTGCAAAACAATGCACACACATTTCCACTAGGCCGAGAAAAAAATGCCACCATTTTCACATTGGCCTATTATAGCGCAACCACCAGGCAGATTTTTGCCAAACATATTTTTTGATATTACTCCTACAGATTTTGTCCAAACATTACGCACATTGGTATCTCTATAGTCATGTGATAAAGACGGATCTGTCTGATTTTTCATATTCCAGGCGGAGACCTGTTCTCCAAGGAGCACTTTTTCTAGTTTAATCTGATTTCCTCTGACGCATGCGCATGACAAGGTGCCATCGGCCGACCGTTTGCAATAGTTTGTGCGCTGTGGCGACCTTTTGGACACCTGAAAATCCGACATCATCTGACGTCGGACCCGACTGCCAGTCTGTAGTAGTCTTAAGTAGTCTGTTTGGTGGAAAGCCACCTTTAAGCTGCATAATTGAGTCTGTTCATGTATATATTTGACTGTACTGTACTTATTTGGCTGAGCAAATGTTGTTGTATAAATTTAGCGAGTGCACTATGAACCTTTCTGGTTCTTATTGTTTTTATTGGATCTTTTTGTTTTTATTATGCTTTTGGCGTTGTAAACCTTTTTCTCAATCTTTCTATTTTCCTATGCTCTTTTCTCATTTCATGTCATGATTGCCTCTGTGTATGAAATGTTCTTTATAAATAACCTTGCCTCACTGAGTGAGTGAGTGAGTGAGTGAGTGAGTGAGTGAGTGTGCGTGTGTGGTTCTTGTGTTCTTTTTTCTTTTTGTTTATTTATTGTTCTTGCTACCATTTACTTTGTAGCAAGAACAAATAAACTCTTTTTATTGCCTTTTTAACTTGTGAACATTCAATAAAAGGTTTTAGTTGTGATATTGGAAACACCACATCTTTGACTTTCATCACTGAATAAACCTGTGTGCGCTTTATTGGGTTATTGTACTATACGTCTAATATTGTGAAATTGAGAGTATTTCCCTGGGGGTAAGTTGGGTTTACCCATACATGTTAGACCTAAGCTCTCACTCCCCACAACATGTGTATGCTGCATACCTACCTTTCTAACCACTTAAGCCGTTTATACAGTACTTCATCATAGACAAATAACAGTTAATATCCCTTCTTCAAGCTCACAACGTGTTGCATTATATGAAGCATTGTGGGCTTGTAGATCTGGGGCATTTTTAGATGTCCAAAAATCTAAATAGGTAGTAGTAAAGTAACAAAATCACTATCAAGGGAAGGGGCACATTTGTATGGTCATTCATGTCTAAGGTGTAAATGGTATACTGTATCTTTACAGTTGAATAGTTTTGGCTATGCTTTCTACTGGGTGAAATCGTTTACAGAAGGCAATGCACATAGAGTAATTATTACAGAACATTTTACTGTTATCCCACCGTAACACATTGTGAGCTTGTAGATCAGCTTTTTCGTTATCCATATAATGGCATCATTTTACATACAATTGTTGGAGAAAAAAAAAGATTGCAAAAACTTTGACACGAGCTCTCTGACATTGGGACACCTTTCAAGTCTTTATAACCAGAAAAATCCACACATTTCAAAATCTTTAAACTTTTCCAAAATAGCAAGAAGCTATAAGCTCACAATATTTTTGCTATTTGTCATACGATGAAGTATACTGTATAAGGCTTAATACATTGACTGCCAAGGAGGTAATATTACGTCATCGCAAATCAAACGCTTCACTGCTAAAGACGTAATATTAGTTATATTATGTGCAAACAGAGTTTCAGGAGAGTTTTCATGACTCAGGGCATATGTCTATAAATCATAAATAGAATAAACCCTATTCATTAACTTATCAGCATTTATTTAGTTATGCACACATCTATAATTGTCTCCGCCAGGCCGAAGGCCACCAGGGGGCCGATTTTTGCAACAAAAATAAATACATTATATTACTCCTACAGATTTTGACTAAACATCATGCGGATAGCTATATATTATCTCTATAGTCATGTGATGAAGACGGATCTGTCAAATTAAAACATTTCCATCCTGATTGGCTAAGATTGGCTTCCAAAGTTTGCAGGAGTAGCCCATTTTGTACAAAATGCCTCATCATGAACGCAGCGTTCATTTGCCGTGAAACTTTGCACGCACATTCCCACTACGCCAACAAAGAAATACCACCCTACATTTTTTTTAATCGGCCTCATGGTGGCGCTCTAAGAGGCCGATTCACATCTTGGCCAATAACTCTTGAACTGTAGGTCATACAATCAAAAAGAGTTTCCCCTTGATTCTTTGGATTATTGCGGAACTCCCCAAATAAATCAATTTCCACCTGACAAGTTCTCCGCCACGTTGCGTTTTCTTTGACTTTTTTGCCTCTACTCCTACCGATTTTGTCCAAACGTATAACTATGATTGTCTTTCAAAGTTTCCTGGAGGGGCCCGCTTTGCACAACACGCTACAAGCACCGCAGGACCGAACGGCGGGAACTTTGCAGGCACACTCCCAGTAGGTCAAGGAAGAATCTCCCCACGATTTTCTTTTCATATCGGCCAGTTATACTGCCACCATGTCACAGATTTTTGCTAACCACATTTTCTGTTACAACTCCTACAGATTTTGTCCAAACCTCACACCAATCTGTATACATCATCTCTGTAGTAATGTGATCAAGACGTATCTGTCACATTTCTCATAATCCAATCCGATTTCCATTTCCCTGGATTCCTTGGATCATGACGCAATTTATAGGCCCTGTTTGTGCCAGATAACAGATTTTCTGCCATAGTGCGTTTTCTTCAAAACACACTTTGCTATCACTACAGGTTTTGTCCAAAACTCGGTACACTGTATCTCTGGGGTCATGTGATCAATGTATATGTTTGATTGTTCAGATCCCATTCCTAGTGGCTATGACCAAAGTTTGCGGGCCCTGAGTAGGCGACTCAGGCGACTTTCCCCCCACTATACCAAATATCTTTGCAGTTACATATAATAATGTAACTGCAATTCATGGGTAGCTTGTACAAAAGACTAATAATCTGAAGTTTGCTCAAGACTGCCCTGTGAAATCCAAGGTTAAAGCTTGTGTTGATTTAACAAACAGCTTGCAATTCAAGCTATTTCTATAATCATGGTAGCGATTTGCGATTGCCTGTCACACTGCACCTTAATGAAAGCTGACTGAAGCGTATACATGGAACATATGCTGGCTTTTACCAGCTAAATATGCTTGTCAATATGGTGCTGGCATGTTTGTCACATTCAAAGACGCTCGCACGTTTGAGTACACAAAGAATGGCACATGAAAACACACAAGATCGTACAATATGCAGGGAAGAAAAGACATTTGTGTTCACAGACTTCACACACTCTCTCGCTCCCGCTCTCTCGCTCATTCTCTCTCTCTCTCTCAAACAATGCAGCTTGCCTTAATTCTTGGAAGCAAATGTGTTCCCTGAACAGGGAGCAATTAGTTAACCGATCTCTCTCTCTCTCTCTCTCTCTCATCCGTCTCTCTCCCTCTCATCTCTCTCTCGCCTTCTCTCCTCTCTCTCTATCTCTCTCTCATACGCCCACGGTGTCTGGAGAGTGTGGTAAAACAGCGAATCACAGCGGTAGGTCCATAATCTTGCCAGTAGACACTCACGCAATAAAATCCTGAGTGTTAATTTAACTCTTAAAGTTAAAGAGTCACAAATGGATAAATTAACATTGAGGATTTTACTATGCAATAATTCGATAGATCGGCCTATAGCGTCTTCATCGCTTGGAAGAGCAGCAAGCCATTTCTGAGATAATCGTGTTGCGCACGGCACGCACGCACGCATGCACGCATGCACGCGCTCGTGCACGCGAACACACACACACACACACACACACACACACACACACACACACACACACACACACACACACACACACACACACACACACACACACACACACACACACACACACACACACACACACACACACACACACAGAGGTATGCTCTGTAGGAGTGAGCATGTGGTATGAAGGGAGTCATTATCTAGTCTGGCTAACCCAGACAGTCTAGTACAGCGTCGGCCTTCACGCTCCCTGGAATGACTGTGAAGGGAACAATCTTGAGGCAATGATTTCTTTTTCTTTCTTTCTTCTTTCTTGGCCCAATTTTCACCTTACTTTTCCATACCAATACCATATTTCTCAAATGTGATAGTAGCCAGCCTAACTTATAACAGGAGAGCAAGAAAACGATGTGTGATCATATTTTATAGCTCATATTGTTATCTTTCTTTAAAGCCACAATCTGGGACCAATGTATAAAGGTAGTGTAGCCCATTGGTTCTCAAACTTCTCTTGCTTCAGTAAGGTACTGAACATTTTGCTTAGAAAATAGTGACATCAAAAGTTTTTATGTTTAAAATAAAACAGCATAATGGCAATTAGGTATTGCTTTCTATTCAATAACA
The DNA here is from genome assembly GCF_963280865.1 of Gymnoscopelus braueri. Classification (NCBI taxonomy): domain Eukaryota; kingdom Metazoa; phylum Chordata; class Actinopteri; order Myctophiformes; family Myctophidae; genus Gymnoscopelus; species Gymnoscopelus braueri. Next base: position 30,047,640 of record NC_137611.1, read on the forward strand.
GTTGTACTAGTCACGTTTTTAATTTAATTTGGTTTAAAACTTTACAGATCAGCAGGTTCACATGACTGTAGCCTATGACTATTGTATAGCACATCTTCTGCAGTGGTTGGAGTTGGTCTCCCACAATCAGAGAGCCGCGCACCTTTGGAACCTGAACCTTTTAGGAACAACTCACGGCCAAAGCACTGGTCCACTTCTCTCTCAACTTGCTACAAAAATCGCTCATGCAAAAGTATATACGGTAAGTACTTTATTTTCAACCTTCACATGTGTCTCCTTTCTAATAATCATAAAGTGCTATATATTTCAGCTCGCAATTTACTTCCGCCTAGTCCGTTTTAAACAGCGTGTGTGTGTGTGTGTGTGTGTGTGTGTGTGTGTGTGTGTGTGTGAGAGTGTGTGCATGAAATGCACTGCAATCCTTTCGTGCAAAGGTGGTAGCACGTCGTGTTTAAGTAAATCTCTCCACCAGAGACACAAAAGTTAATCTCATCTAGCCATTGCACCGTGTCGAGTCTCCGAAAATCTGTACAAGCTAACGATGCGGCCGTTTCACTATCTCGCCCCTAAACACGGTCGCCCCGGATCGCACCGAACGGTTTGGGGTGAGCAATCTGCGCCTAATTGTCTCAGCCCTAAACACGGTCGCCCCGGATCGCAAAGAACGGTCTGGGGTGGGCGATCTGCTTCTAAACAGGTGGAGAGCGTTTATTTGTTAAGGACGCCCATGCATTCTCCACTGTTGAACGTGCACCCTTTAAGTGCATATCTGCATGCACATAATTATATTGTTGTTGTTAAGTTGAAATAATAGTTGTACAAGTTGTAATAACAGTGTTGTATAATTATTGTGCTGTAGTAATCAATTCATTATAATATAAGTACAATGAATGACATATATATATACAGAGAGAGAGAGAGAGAGAGAGAGAGAGAGAGAGAGAGAGAGAGAGAGAGAGAGAGAGAGAGAGAGAGAGAGAGAGAGAGAGAGAGAGAGAGAGAGAGAGAGAGAGAGAGAGAGTGTGTGTGTGTGTGTGTGTGTGTGTGTGTGTGTGTGTGTGTGTGTGTGTGTGTGTGTGTGTGTGTGTGTGTGTGTGTGTGTATGACATACACACACACACACACACACACACACACACACACACACATACATACACACACACACACACATACACGCGCACACAAAGGAACCGGAACCGTTAGGAACCGGAATCGTTAATCGGTAAGGAACCGGAACTGTTAACATCCCAACAGTCCCAACCCTATACGGCTGTCGATAAATGAACACATGACGTCGGTGGGAGAAGATATATTGTGTATACAGCAGCGTAGTGCTCATGTTTGTTGTGTGAAGCTTAATGTCAGAGTGTTTGTGTTGGAGCGCCTCAGTGCAGCTGCAGAGTTCATGTGCAACCTCTTGCATGCGTGGCTGTGGCTTCACACAGCTGTTCGCTGTTCGCCATGTGTTGTCTGCCTCAGCCCAGGGTTGCCAGGTTGCGCGACCAACAAGCAATGCACACACACAATTCGTTTGCATCTTTCCCTTTCGTTTTTTGTACTTTGTACCATTAATCTCAGAGCTAGACCACACTAGGTCTCCAGGGACCCCCAAGGGGTCTGCGATGTTTCGCGGGGGTCCGAAGGTGTCCGCGATGTTTCGCGGGGTCCGAAGGGGTCTGCAATGTTTCGTGGGGGTCCCAAGACTCCCAGGGGGTCTATGTGGGACCGAGGTGGGTCCCCACTGGGTTTCCCATGTGGGCTTTAGGTGGGTTCTACCTGGGCCCTAGGTGGGCCCCAACTAGGCAAGTCTATGTGGGACCGAGGTGGGTCCCAACTGGGACTGGGCCCTAGGTGGAACCCAACTACCGAACCTTATTCGACAGACAGGGGGACAGACACACAGGGACAATACTCTCGCTCACACTGTGAGGTGGCTGCAAGTTGGATCTGCGATGCGAAGTGTACGACGCGTCACGCTAGATGTGAGGGCCACACAGCGGCCCGAACTTCTAGTTCTTCGAATGAGAAATGTCGACCCTGGTGTTAGGAAGGACACATACTGCTTGACAATGCCACCAAAAGGTATTTCATTCAGACCCTAGACGTGCCACCATCTTTATTGTAGTTCGGACATTGTTGCAATGACCTCTTTCCATCAGAAGAGGGAGACAATGTACAAAAGGCTACAAGTAATTGTAGTTATTTCCTCCTGTCCTGTCCTCTATTATTTCCCTGTGATAACTCACCACTGTTCCTAAATCATGACAATTGATCAAGTAAAGTATGTCTTTCATACCTTATATCTATCATGTTATGTCCAAATAAAAGGAAATCATAAGCTTTGACATCACAAACAATGACATCCACAAAGTGAATTATTAAATGAATAATTTTGGGATACACTTCTTAACTAAATATAGGAATTTAAAGCATAACATATTGTCAAAAAAAATTATTTTTAGTTTTTTACCTGACAAAGTGTGAAAATCCATGTCAAATTACAGTGTTTAGAATCACATACTTCTATAAGTTGTACAAACAATCTAAGCAAGCGATACATCGTTCTATAGCTTTGATCCTCTATTTCACTTCCATATGACATTTATAAAAAGTAAAATGCAAAAATGTTCAATGAACCATGTAGTTGCTGCGTTCGGCTTGGTCACAAATGTAAGACAAGTGAGCTGCTATGAGGCTTGTTACTTACATCTTAAATCCAAATAAAGCATTAAACACACTTTTTCTGCTTTTTCTTCAGTCTGCTGACTGTTATTTGAATGCTGTTTGGACATGCATTAATATCTAGTGGCATATCTAGTGCATGCTAAATAGTTTGTGATTATCAGCTTTGAATATGGAAAAGAAAAAGAAAAAGTCTGATTTGTTGGCCAAGCTTTCTGCACAGTATCAGAATGCCAAAGTATTTGTTTGTTATAATTAATTATGCATCCTTAGTGTTATCATCAGCAGCCTTTGTCAATTAATGTTTCAATATGTCATTATTCAAGTGGTTCATAATAATAGTCTTATTCCGTCAAGGATGAGAACTAGTGCATACAGCCTCCCAGTGTATTCAAAGTGTTTATCTTGGTGTATTGTAAATTAAATTAACACTTTAATATTAACACATTTTACTGTGTAGGCTACTGTATGTGACTGGAGGGATTATAATGTTTCTATCTATGCATCTTCCTCCCCTTTTGAAGCCATGGCAACACAGTGCGTGAGGGCTATTCTGACTTCCAACAACCAGCTCACACAGTGCTCTGTTGACATGAGGTTAGACTGCAGCAAATAGATTAAAATACTGTATGTATTTATTGTCCACACTTGGGGATTTTCCTTTGGCTTCACGTGATACAACCAAAAACAGATATAACTAAAAGGCGCAATGAATCCAGAAACAAAATAAGATGCAAATGACACAGCAGTACAATGCTTCTGGTATAATTCTACCAGAATAATAACTCATGGAAATGACAAAGATATGATTTATTCTTCAGGTGTGGGTCGGCACTAAAAACAAACCAAGCACACTGGTTTGTTTTGTTTGGCCTATGATAGGGAGAGAACAGGTGTTGCCTTGCTCAAAGGCCCTTTGAAGGTAGTTTGGGCAGATTGAGATTGTGGGGTCAAGTCATCTACTGTCTCTACTCTCAGACATTTTACCAGATGGTCCACAAACTTAAAAAATGGTTACTTTCATGTCACAAGCTAATTACAAAAAATGACATTGATGAACGTAATTTCCTTTCAAGCTCACCACACAAGACTTTTAGTCTAGATGCTGCCAGTAACTGATTAAAAACAAGAGCCAAGTGACATCAACATCATCATGAACCCGAAGGGCAGAAATCTTTTGATATCCCAAAGCTTTGTCCTTTAGTTGTCACCCCCCCCCCCCCTGACTGATGATACAGTTTCCTTACAGAAAATGTGTTGCCATCTTACGAGACAATCTGTCGGCATCTGATAACCTTGGCTTCCCACCAAGTAAGCATTTATGACAGGTAAGCATATTTTTGCACCGGGCCCCATCATCTGCTCAGTGATGTGAGAAAAGTGTGTGTGTACATGTATTTCTTTTTTTGGGGGGTAGATGAAGGATAAAAGACAGGAAGAGATGCAGAGAGGCAGATGGAGCCACACAACACACACAGGGATGCACACACACACAAACAAACATAAATTACACACACACACACACACACACACACCCGCATGGACACACACTGGCGTACAGCAATCCTCACCTCTGTCTAATTTATGCAAATAGAAGCAGTGGTGGGAGGGACATGGGAGTGAGAGCTGGAGTGAGAGCAGTCAAGAGTTGTTCACGGATCTGAGCTTATGCGGCAGAAGTATCCCTGCCTGAAAACAAGAAGCCTAACATCTCCCCAGGGGTGATATGGTGACACTGGGGGCTTTGTCCAGATTGGGTTTCTCTGCCTGCATGCAGTGGTGTAAAAAGTACTCAAATTCTTTTCTTAAGTAAAAGTACCAATACTGCAATATAGAAATACTCCGTTACGAGTAAAAGTCCGTAATTCAAAATTTACTTGAGTAAAAGTACAAAAGTATTGGTATCAAAATGTACTTAAAGGGGTAGTTCACCCCCAAAATAACTTTTTTTCTATGGATTACTCACCCCATGGAGCCTTGAATTCATGGATATTTTTTTGTTTTTGTCGCATTCCTTCCTTTATTATTTGATTATAATAAATTTAGCCCCATTGATTCCGGTAGGAGACACAAATGCATTTGTGTCTCCTACCGGAATCAATGGGGACACATTTATTATAATCAAATTATTGGCTTAGGAATGTGACAAAAACAAAAAAATATCTATGAATTCAAGGCTCCAGGTGGTGAGGAATACATAGAAAAAAAGTTATTTTGGGGGTGAACTACCCCTTTAAAGTACCAAAAGTAAAAGTACTAAAATGTTTGAAAATAGCAGATCTACAAGCTCACAACGCGTCGCGAGCTTGTAGATCGTCTATTTTCAAATAGCCTAGGTATAAAATAGGGCTAAAGTGGTTAATGTATATTTTATAATGTAATAATGTATATCTGCGAACAAGTAACTAAAGTTTTCAAATAATTGTAGTGGAGTAAAATTACAATATTTGCCTCTGAGATGTAGTGGAGTAGAAGTAAAAGTACTGAAAATGGAAAATACTCCGGCATATAGTGAGGCGCTCATTGAACCATTTCTTAATAAAGGAAAGTGGTGGTCTGACTGGCAGGGAGGGAGGACAAAGTGGCATGGCAGAAGAGGAGGGGGGGGGGGGTGGGGGGTGAGGGAGACAGATGTTGGAACCTGATCTTGATACAGTATGTGCTCATCAAGCCACCTTCGCTTGCCGAGTTCCCCCGGACACCTCTGGGAGGGATTTAATGACTTTCCCCGTGACAAATCGTTTCAAATATCGTCGGCTCTGTATCCACTGAATGTGGGTGTAGATTTAGTTAAAACTGTGTGTGTGGGGGTAGGGTGGGGTAGGGAGTTTATACCATTCTGTCCCTAAAATACAGACAGCCTGAGTGAGAGGAGGGGTAAATACCTGTAGATGGCCTAACATACAAAGGAGAGGCAGAGAGAAAAGGGGGGATAGAGAAAGTAGGGGATGTCCTTTGATTCATTTAACCCAAGACATGTGTTTTTGTTTTCAGTGGCAGCTTAATGGCCATGTATAGACCTAGACTGAAGTTTTCCGTAGGGCAGTACACACACACACACACACACACACACACACACACACACACACACACACACACACACACACACACACACACACACACACACACACACACACACACACACACACACACACACACACACACACACACACACACACACACACACAGCTGTTATTAAGGCAATGGCCAGCAGGAACAAGATAAAGGTCTGCGTGATTGCGCGAAAACAGAAAGACGTGAGCTCTACAAATGAATAAATGCTGAATAAATGCCTGGGTTTATGGACGGGAAGAGCTTTGCATTGATTACAGGAATGAATACATGAATGAGGGGGATTGTGTGTAGACCACAATGAGAGAGACATGCAGGCCACGTTCTATTATCCTTCCAGTCCATTAGGTTTACATCAGTAAGACAAAGACTGATGGAGATAGACAGAGGAGCAAAACACGATCTGTTTGTGCGTAAGCAAATTTGTAAAGCTCCTAAAGTCTACTATCCCTCCAAATCCTGACTTGAGACGAGAGAAAACGGCGGTGACACACATTGTTTATGTGACTCATTAACTGGGAGCCAGCCGAGCTCTACTCCCCTCCCCAAGTGTCTTAACAGACCCTGACTGACAAACCTCCCTGCATCGCCACCCCTCTCTCTCTCTCTCTCTCTCCCTCTGCCTCTACCCCTCTCCACCACCACTCTAACCACAAATTACAGCACGTAGCTGTGATGGAAAGGTCAATTTTACACTGCTGCTGCAGTCATCTGACAAGATCACTCCTAGTTAGGGGAAGGGAAGGGGGCTGGGTTCTAAGGGAATCGGTGTGCGTGTGTGTGTGCTCATGCGTGTCTGCGTGCGTGTGCTAACGTAGAGAAAAGCAAAATGTACCGACATGGGGACGAGTGTAGTCAGAGGTAATTTGTCATCTGTGATTGTGCCAGGACTTGGGGGTTAGCAATTACTTAATCAGCGAGTCGTGTGTGTCCAATAAAGGTGACTGGGTGTAGTGCCATTCTCATCCGGTGAAGGGATGAGCATCTTTAGGATATTACTTCAATTATTGATACTATACTGATCGGTTTGGTGCGTTGTCGATACTCTTGTCGGTTCTTCGTGATTATTTGGCATTCCGACGGTCATGAAAATACAAGATTTATTTTTGTGGAATTTAAATGGGATTTTCCAGGCCTGGAAAGGTTCAGGAAAATAATGAATTCATCAATGATCACATTTAATTATGTTTATTTATTTTTAATGAACCAACCAGCCAATCTGCTGCATGAATAGTGAAACCCACTTTTCCACTAAAAATTCCTCTCGCTTAATCAATCTCATAGTGGATCGGAGAAGGAGGCTCTAAATACTGTAGCCAAGAACTGTTTAGCTAGCCAATATATGTGTAAATTATTATAGGATTATCAGTTGCCACTCATACAGTTATGCAGAAATACAGTCTGGCAAAAGTTAGAAAAGTTATGGAAATTACTTTTCATTTACCATGACTTTGGAAATTAAAGTCTTATATAAATATACTTTCTTCAGCAGAAGCAGCTGGAATTTTGTTTTAATGAAGTCTGTATTAATTCATTATTAGCCTTGAGAACTCTGTACACTAGGGTATGGCATACATCAGTGGTGTAAAGTAACTAAGTACATTTACTCAAGTACTGTACTTAAGTACAATTTTGAGGTATTTTTACTTTAGTGGAGTGCTTCCAATTTTCTGTACTTTTGAAAATTGAAAAATCTACTCCACTACATCTCAGAGGTAAATATTGTAATTTTACTCCACTACAATTATTTGAAAGCTACAAAACATACATCAACCACTTCAGCCCTATTTAAACTTTGGCTATTTGAAAATAGCCGATCTACAAGCTCACAACGCGTCGTGACGCGTCACGTTCTGAGCTTGTAGATCTGCTATTTTCAAAAGATTTTAAAATATTTTATACATATGATACCTTGTGAAACGAGACATTCTGCATAATGAGTACTTTCTACTTCTGGTACTTTAAAGTAGATTTTGACACCAATACTTTTCTACTTTTACTCAAGTACATTTTCGATTCCGGACTTTTACTTGTAGAATATTTCTACATTGCAGAATTGATACTTTTACTTAAGTAAAACATTTGAGTACTTTTTCCACCACTGGCATACATGCAGTGGAGAAGAAAGACGATTGGACTGCGAGCAAAGCAGTCGTAGGGAGCATGTCGTCAGATAGCCTTTTTTGAGCTGCCAGCACCTTTCTGCCAAGCATTTCTATTGGTAAAGACATGCTAGGAGTAGTAGGAGTGCTCCAGCATTCCAGCACCGTGCCTTGGGTTTCATCACTCTCTGTGTCCAGCGTTATTTGACAGAGCACCCTGGGCTCTTCGGGTAGGAAATAGTTAAACTTTTGAAGAGGACCACAGCTCATCAATGTCACTTTTTCCGACCAGCCAATCAAAATGAAGAAAATGGCGAGGCCAAGTGGAAAACTGATCTCCTGACCTACCCCAAAGCCCCCTCCGCCTTAAAAATCTAAAATCGAATGAAACAGACTTCATAACTATAACTATAAATGTATGGAAAGTACATGAATATTGATAAACTCGTTTCTGTGGACATGGCCACTTAGGGGCTGTGTGCGCATAAAGTGTTTTTTTGAGCTGTCAGCATCTTTCTGCCATGCATTTCTATGATAAAGACACGCTAAGAGACACACTCTTTCCCAGCACCACACGTCACGTTTCAGCGCCTTCAGCGGCCAGTGTTTTGGCAGAGCGCCCAGGGCAGGGTCGGATTAAATGAATAGATTACATTAGGCAGACTGTATTCTTTGTGGCGGGCTGAGGCAGAGGACGGGGAAGGCTAATATTTGACCAACAATTATACTTGTTTTAACGACCGCACAAGACAATGGTATTATGTTTCATGGAGGCATAATTATGAACTCAAACAATAACGCACAGCTATTAATGCAACACAGTAAAAGCAGACCGACTGCTAAAGTTACATGCTTACTTATAGGCACATTAGAAAATAGTTTTGTTAGAAATGGAGTTTTAATCCCACTCAGGTCTGGCTTCAGGGTGAAGGGACTGAACTTTGTGGAATAAAAGTCATTTATTTAACCATGCTATAGCCTCAGGAAGCGTAAACAACATCATAATGCTATGTTGTGTGTGGGAGAGGAGAGCTCTTTTGCAATGTGTAAATGGAACATAAGTGATGTGTGCGTTATGGCCATTCCTTCCATGACATGTGTGCAGTTGTGCCATTGGAGATCAAAATCAAAGAATATATCATATATATTTTAATCAGAGCACTTGAATTCTTCTCTCTCAAAATTAGCATAGGTGGGTAGAAACAGCTGTTTGTAGCTTGCAGCACCGTTTCTCGGTCTGTCTGTCTCTCTCTCTCTCACGAAGAGCAAGTAGGCTAAGAAACCAAACTAACTGACCTAATGTTCTATCTGTCTGTCTATCTATCTTGTCTGTCACGATTTTGTACTTTTGTTTTGTATCATATGGTGTGGTGTGGTGTGTACTGTACATCAGTGGTTATCAAACATTTTCATGTAAAGGACCCCCAAATTGATATGTATTTGGCCGCGGACCCCCATCTGAAAAGGTTTTGTTCCTGGGACCAAATTCTAAATTGTTTAACATTTAGAATTCGTGCCGCGCTGCAAGCTTGTACAGCAAATCTGCTATTTTTGAGTAGCCAACGTATAAATGGATAAAGTGGTTAAAAAAGATTGTGACACTATAGTAACATAGGTTGCTGGGGACCCCCTGGAACCCCCCACTTTGAGAACCACTGTCCTACATACAACAGACAGCGCTGCCCATGGTGCTGAATTCTAAAGCGATCCACTATGGGGGAAAAAAAGAAAGAGAGGGTTCTGCATCAAAAACATGCATTTCTGTAGATGTAGCCTATATAATTTCACGCTGCTCAACAGATGTTTTGATGAATTGCATATTATTGTCTCCACTGGGGGGCCTTTACACTGGCAATCATTGTTGGTATCATCGACAGTATAGTAACCACACCGTTTAGTTCTCTCTGCCATGAGAGGCTGTGTGAGCCTAGCCCCACCCCTCACACAAAGACAGGCACTGAGACAAGATTATGTAGCAGCGGCTACATACTGTGAATACATGTATACATACTTCTTTAATAGATATTTATGTAAAGCCAGGGACATTTCATGGGGACAGAAATTCAGGAACTGATGTTTGGCTACTCTATCATAAGGTGTCCATTTTAGGGCCCAATAAGATTAGCTGCTGGGCTAATGGCTAAACCTGCATTCCATTACTTGTGGTTAACCAAGATTTACATTCTAGCCTGAGGAAAATGTGACACGAGACTTCAACCATTTACACATTTTTAAGAACAATACAAAACAAAGCTAGCCAGGATTCACTCAACGGTCTGGTTTCCATTCCACCATAAGGCCAACCAGCGTTCAGCAGTTGCCAGTGGTCCATGTGTGTGTCCGCAGCTGTGGCCACGGCCAGTCAGGGTGTGTGAACGCCGTGAGGCCGATCTAATCCGTAGTGACGCTGACATCGCGTGACATTGACACTGCACTCTCTTTGAAGGTGAGGGTTGAGCTGGGACTGGCAAGGCGGGCACACATGGGACTTTGTGTGGGTGCATCTCTGTGTTTGTGTCAATACGTGTTGAGTAAGTGAGTCTTGATGGTTGGCTTGTTGAAAGTGGAAGCAGATATGCTTAAGGTGCAAAAAAAGGACGGGCAAAGACAGACACACGTACTGAGACACGCACACATGCACGCATACACCCACACACAACCGCACACATCCAGTTCCCCAGGGACCCTACTGAGTCATTGTTTTTCAGGCGGCAGTGACAGCTGAGCTGCAGTTTTTACCCACTCAGATGACACCCCGCTTTCTATTGATTCCTTGGAGCATAACAACAGGCAGGTTTAAGCACGGGCCCAGCAACCACTTTAAAAACAAACAGACACGGAGACATACATAATGTGCACACATCTACACACACACACACACACACACACACACACAACCCTCAGCATTATGAGTTTGAGCTCCTGGCATTATGTGGAGTGATGGAGAGATGTTGTTTTCCCAAGATGGTGGGGTGGTGGGGGTGAGAGAGCCGTGGTGTGGCGAAGTGAGAAAAGAGGAGTACGAGAGAGGAGAGGAGATGCACAATAGAAAGGAGATGAGAGGAGATGTGGTGAGACCAAGACGAGAGCCAAGGCAAGTAGAGGGTAGAAGAGGTATGCTGAGGTAAAGATAACAGAGGGAGGACTTGAGAGCCAAGCCGAAAGAGATGACAGCAGTTATATTATGAAGAGGAGAGAAGAAAAGAGAAGAGATGTAGACCAAAGATTGCCGAGGGTGGGAAGTGACAGAATAGACTAATACTTTGAGGAAATTAATATGTACAGAATACTTGGGAAAGACAGGCAGCAATCTAATCTTCTTTCTTCCTGAATCCTCCTGACACAATTTACCTCACACCTCTCACAAGTACGCACCCATCTCTGCCTCTCCTGCTCTCCCAGTCTCTCTTGTCTCTATGTTGGCCTGTCCCTCACTGACTATTTCTTCATCATTCTCATTCATTCTCTCTCTTTCACTCCATTTCCCTCTCTCACCTTCATTCCTCTTTGACACTTTGGTGCCAGAGGTGAATACTGTAGCGTCTCACAGATTCAAGTGTCCTGGGAAAGTATCCAGTCATGCAAGTCCCCTCGTAACCTTCATGTATTTTATCATTCAAATTACACACACCTCCCCCTATACAACGTTTGATTGAACCCAATCATACTTGACCGTGCCTACAGTATAAGAGATCCATTTGGAAAAGTTGCAGAGCAAATAATGCAAACCCTGGAATGTTCAAGAAATTCAATGGATTGCTTTGCTTTAATTGCATTGCTTTGCATTTCTAACATGCCAAAGGTATAGCCAAAATATATATTTGTTTCCCGGTCTTGGAAGAGCATGCACTTTATATCCTAAACGAGACTAAAGTTGCGCTACATATCTCTTACTAATACACTCACTGCAAAATATCTTCTTCTACCATTTCAAAGACAAACCAGAGCAGCAGACTAAAGAATAATATAAATGAAGACCTTCTCATCAGGGTGCTGCAAGCCTGGTGATGCTGTGATAATAAGAACATCCTCTTTCCATCTCTTCTGACATTACACAACAATTTTTACTTTTACTTTTTACCTAATAGTCACATCTAGCACTGTTACAGAGGCCAAATCAAATAAAAGTTGTATAGCTTTTATGTGCGTTTATCTATTGAGATGACATATCTCTTTGTCATGAGTGACTGAGGCAAATCGCAACGTGCATCTTGAGCCATCAACACAAACAACCAAGAGGGAACATCTCTTTTAAATCATTTTGAAATGAGGGATTACACTGCATGAAAACCCTTTTCTGCTTCATTCAGTACAGACCTTAGGGACATTATAGCAAACGCTCTTTTAACTGCAGAGAGTAATATTCATAAATATGCATATCCAGACCTTTATCTCCATAGCTATTTCTATATCAGTATATCTTTTGCTTTCAAGTGAAACCGCCCAGCGTAGCAGCAAGAGACTGGGACAGTTTTATAACCCTGATATGGTTCCTCTCAAAAGCAAAAGCTCTCAAGTTAGTCCAATTAGTGTCCTCATAACATTTTAACACTTCTGTTTACACAAGGTGGGTCATAAACAAGTAGTTTTAATTAGGTACATAACGGCGCTGATGAAAAAATATTTTAAAAAAATATGCCTTTTTTCACAGAATAGTGAAATAAACAAAAACTACTCGGGGTGAGATCAGGTGAGGATGGAGTGTGTGATATTAAAATGTGTTTTTTTTCAGTCAAACATTTTTGGAGTGGTTGGTTTGGAGTGGCAATAATAGAGGCTGGTTCTAAATAAGGTAATCGAGTAGGTATTTATTATTTGTTTTTAGTTTAAAGAATTACATATTTGATCTGTATTCCACAGCAATTTATTTCAATGAAATTTGCTCAGTGGCGTTTGAAGCACCCGGAAGTATAATAATGGGTCCATTGGGTCTATGCCATAGAGTCTGCCGGAAGTACCAATATTGGGTCCAATAGAGCGGCCATAGAGTTATGAGCAGGCGCAACAAATGGTAGATGCACGTGCAGTAGCATTTTAAATGCGGAAGTGTTGCTATCCCAGATTTGACCACCAGGCGACGGCCGCTTCACTGTTCTACCGCGGCTCTGGGGGCTTGATGTTAACAGGCTGTGAGGAGTGGGTGGGTTCCAGGGGCGCCGATGACGCGGGGGCTTCGGGGCTAGCGCCCCCACGCTCAATTGGTCATGAATGAATGAATCTCAGATGTCAGGCTCAAACTTACAGTACCACTACCATTACCATTACTATAGCGGGGCGCAGATAGGTGTTAACGCGCCGTTGACACCTAGAACAATAGCCCAGACAGAGAAACGGCTCGCGGCGGGGGGGCGGGGCTATTGCGGCTCGAAAAATCGAACACAACTTTAGACCAGGGGGACTCGGCACCGTCATGTGAACCATGGCTATGGCTGTGCTAAACATGTTCTGCAGGTTTTGGCTCTGCCGTCTGCCCTTATTGAAATGAAGGGTCGCTATGCTGTGTCCCTCGACTCCCTCGTCCTGTGTGCACTAACAGTCACTCACTGCATGCACTGAATACCAGTGGTGGAAAAAGTACTAAAATGTTTTACTTAAACAAAAGTATCAATTCTGCGGTGTAAAAATACTCTATTACAAGTAAAAGTAAGGTATTCAAAATGTACTTGAGTAAAAGTAGAAAAGTATTGGTATCAAAATGTATTTAAAGTACCAAAAGTAAAAGTACTCATTATGCAGAAGGTCCCATTTCACAAGTTTTCAAACGTGTAAAATGTATACAAATTCTTTGAAAATAGCAGATCTACAAGCTCACAACGCGTCGCAAATCTGCTATTTTCAAATTGCCAAAGTATATATACTGTATAAGTGGTTTTGTAATAATAATCAAAATCTACAAAGTAACTATAGTAAATAAAGTTATCAAATAATTGTAGTGGAGTAAAAGTACAATATTTGTCTATATGTAGTGGAGTAGAAGTAACTATAGGCTACTACTAAAATAAGTACTTTTATTTAAGTAAAACATTTGAGGATGGGACACACTGAAGGATGGGTAGAGTGTTGTTAATGTTGTTTTATGGTCATTTAATGAATTAATTAAGCAAAAAAAATCGCGCGCGCTTCGCGCGATTACATGCCCGCGACGCAGTGGGTGGAGGGGGGGGCGGGGGGGAAGGGGGGGGGGGGGGGCGAGTGGTGGTCAAGTTCAGCCCCCATGGCCACGCACAAAAGCCGGCGTCCCTGGTGGGTTCTAACAGGTGTACGGCCAGGCCTGCTCAGGTAGGGTAGATTCCACCTCTGATGCAAACTCAAAAGAGTTTTTACGAAGCGTATGACCTATGACTAGCCTGGCTCCACCCCCTGAATCGCTAGCCTCGCATTCAGGGTCTGGTGACACTCTCGAGGGTGGGCTTTTCTCGGTTGAAAATCTGTACGACGAATCTGGATCACGATAATCCAGTATGAACCAATCGCCAAAGAGTCCAACTTTGGCCACGCCCCCATCTCAGAAAACGGCTGCACTGAGAGGGCTTTCAGACTGAATAATGGAGTGAAACGAAATGAAAATTCAGGCTGAGTGTCAGGCTAACCTATGACACAAGTCATAAAGAAATATACATCTATGGAGGGAACTGCGGCATCAACCAGAAATGATTTTAGTGTTGACCCCATAGTTGAAAATCACTTACTCCTTCTTGTGTGTAGGCTACTAACATCAGTGTATTTTGCTGCAGGGCAACCAGTCTAAACATTTTGATAAAAAATAATAATACATATATTTTCATGTATTGGTGTGTTAAAGCAGCCTATGTCTGTATGTGTGTGTGAGCAACCAACAAGCCAAATTCCTTGCACAGAATGCACACACCTACTTCGTGTATAAATAATAATGAAAGGGATTCTAATTACGAGATTGGGATTTTAATGCCACGGGTGTTATAGAGTCACGATTACAGCTTTGACAAAAATGAACAAAGCCACAAGCTATTTGATCATGTTTCAATCGATATGAGGTCAGGAAGAAGGCTCAGGATGAGAGAATTTTATATTCTACTGATCTGCTTTCCCGATGGCGCTGCGCCATGTTATACACAGCTCTCCAAACCAATGCTGCGTCTCTCAGAAAAGAAAAATCCAATCTCCAAGTTCTATCAAAAAATGGTCCCCTTACAAAACAAGGAAATATAAACATAACATTCAATTACAGACTGTATGACCCGAAGCAAATCAAAAATAAAATAAAAAACAAATCTCCATCTACACATCACTCTCTGAGTAAAACTTCTGTTGTGTCCGACCACCCCTTGTTTCCTCCCTATGTTTCCTTGTTCTCACCTAATACCACCTCAGCTCCACCTTACACCCCTGCATGTTGTCTCTTTTCAACACTTGGAGGACGAGACTTTTCTGTTGCAGCACATTTAACCACATGAAAACCATAGAGACCCTATTCTGGGCATCCTGAGCAAACATTCGGGGAAAATAGTAGATCTACAAGCTCACAATGTGTCGTAATGTGATGTGTTGATTGATTGATTGAATACTTTATTAATACAAGGATGACCCAGATAAGCCCTCAGGGCTTGTTTCCATTAAGGTGTGTGTATTCAATTCATCGAGACATTTAAAGACAAACAATAATATACAATAATATGCAAAAAACATCATATGAAAGAAAGATATGTACAGTAGACACTAGACAGTTGGGGGGGGGTCATTTCAGGTGATGAGCTTAGACTGCATCGCTATTATTGAAGAGATTTGGTGTAGAGGGGAAAAAGGAGGGGGCCAAGTGCAGTACCCTGGGTCCCAGTCAACAAAGCATATACTGGGTTTAAGTGGTTAAAGCTAGAGTGAAGCTTATATGGATCTTAATCATCAAAATTGGGGGCGGCCATAGCTGAGTGGTGGGTAAGCCCGCCTAGGGTGCCAGAGGCCCTAGTTGCCCCAGGTACGATTCCAGGCCAGCCCAGCAAATGTGTCGATGAAATGAAATTTGTCCCTGAGCAGGACTCTTAACCCCTAATTGCTCACAGGCCCTCATTGGAAACAAGACCGCAAGGACTTTCATGAACGGACCTGTTAAAAGGAATTATCCTTATCCTTAACTCTTTCACTGCCACACATTTCAGACTGTGTCGTCCCAGTGCCAGGAAAAAGGTGAATTTTTCCTCAGTTTGTTTTTTAACATTGAAGTGAATGGAGCAGCAATTTTTTGGATAGCGTTATCTCCTAGTTCCTTTGAGATAAAAAAAAATCTAAAAAAATAAAAAGATAAAAAAATTAAAACCGGGAAAGCACCCGTGTCATTTATCATTTTTTGCGTTGGCTGTTCAAAAATAGCAGATATACAAGCTCACAGTGTGCCACAAATTCAGATGGCATTTGTAGAATCAGCCTCAGGTCTTAATGGGTTAAGAACATTTCCGATGCTGCCTCATTGAAATGTAAGGCACGGTAAAAGAAGAAAAGAAGAAAAAAACACCAAAAGAGAACCCACGGCAGCAGACAACCACCCAAAGTCATCTATTCATTTGCACGATAGATCTGTGCGTGTGCTAGAATATCTCAGTCAATCCCTCCTATTGAACTGAACAATTCAAGAGGTGTGGGCAGATTGGCAAAGGGGAGCTGCATCAGCTTTAAATATAAATCCTTAAGACTTGAATATGAAATTAGCACTTTTCACCAGAAAAGGTTTGAATTAAACACACACAATTGTGTTTTCCCAGTTTGAAGTGTTGCGCATGGCAGTGTGCCCATTGCAGTAGGCAATCACCGAGCAGAGTGCCTCCTCAGCAAACACGGCTCTGGATCACACTTACAGTATAAACAAATCTATAAAGACACCATTTTTAAAGCCCATGATTATACAAAGACCTGCTTATCAAATTTTGTAAACAGAGCAGAATCAATAAAGGGGATCAAAAGCAGAGGATGCCTCAACCCTCCCTACGATATAATTGATTAGACTAGAATAGAAGATATATGGCCTTGGGCCCCACTGTAGAAAAAAGAGCCAAGAGAATAAACGCTACAGTGAATAAGCCACAAGGACAACACAACAAAGAGTCCAGTACAATTTCCAGTCCATATTTACGGTACTACTGGTAATGTGAGTAGAGGTGGCTTCATGTTACTTTTCCAAGGAAATACTCTAAACGACCCAATGGAAACAAGCCATAGTGATTTCTTGGATTTAAAATCCTCTTAACAGACCATGTATTGAACTGCACTTCCCTGTGCTTGTCTTTGCAAACTGTTAATAAAGTATTCAATCAATCAATCAATCAACGAGCTACTACAGTGGTTCTCAAACATTGTCATGTCAAGGACGCAAAAGTATTTGGCTGTGTGCCCCCATTTGAAAATATTTTGTGCTAGGGACCCCCATAAGAGAAGATTTGTCAACATGTGTGAGCTCGTACATTTTCGATAATGTTCGATTAGGCGGGGAAAAAACTGATTGGGCTTAGTTCCTCATTTTGCTGGCAGGTGACCCCCCCGGAACCCCCTCAAGGACCCCTGGCGGTCCCCACACTCCACTTTGAGCACAAGTGAGCTGCTACGCCACCAATCTTGCACACAGGTTTGTGCATCAAAGATATAACTCTGCCTTGCACTGAAATAGATTTATTTTTTGGTATTTATTGTATTGTATTTGTAACAGAAACTACAGGGTATTCTGGCACACTTCAAGTTAGTGTAATGTGTGTACAGTAATTAAGGCTCAACAGAGTAAACAGTGGAAAAAAGTTTGAGTGTCATGAGCATAAAATCTCTCTATCCATAAGCAGCACACAGGCTTAGTAGCTCTCACATTTATATTCCTGGTAGAGAATGGTTCTGAATCCCCCTCTTAGATTTGCACACACATTTCGTTATTTCAATTGTACTGGGATATGCATAATGGGTTTATGCATATTTCTTTTCCTTGATTGTTCCTCTGAGCTCTCTCACCAAATCGTTCCCCTCTCAGAAAGGAAGCTCTGTCTACCGTCTTATTAACAAAAACAGCTCTAACCGATCTGCAGCAGGTTGCAAACAAAAGGTGTTGTTGAACGTTTTCAATGACAAAAAAAAAGAAAACGTGGGCTGGAATAACTGGTGGTATTGTTCTGAGCCGCGGCAGTGGCGGTTGTCCACTGCAGTGGTTTAATTCCAGTCATTTGGAAGCAATCAACACAAAGAGACCAGCAGCGCAGCTTTTCCACTCTCTGCATGAGCTAAACATTCATTAGGAAATAATCAGCAGTGCAGGCACGGCTCACTCAACATGGTGTTTTGAACTGGCCACAGCTTCCCCTAACTCTCACATACTGTACACAAAATGCCATATGTAATCAATGCCATAAACAAGTCAGGTTATAACCATTTACATCCTCTATTCTTAATCAATTTGACCTCAGTTGCCTCTGTACTTAGTCTGCATTTTTTTCTCCTCTAAACCAAATCTCTTCACCGAAAATAGCCGATCTACAAGTGTTGCATCACGCCGTATTGTGAGCTTGTAGATCGACTATTTTCAGTGAATGTTCCCTCCAGATTAGGGATAATAGGGTTCAAGTGATATTTTTAAGACATAGCCTACTGTGATTTAATAAATCCAATATCATTAGTGAATGAATTGCAGCAGCAAATTGGAAATTGATTTAACATCTGGAGGCGAGTTTAGACCAGCTAACAAGAAATAACTACAAAACATGTATAATTATGTGCACTGATATGAAACATTTGATCCAGTATTGTTCATGTATTCTAATTGAATACTTTAACAGCACTATGGACAATATATTCTGTACAGCATGCAACAGAAAATAAAACAGTTACTAGTGAGGAAGGAGTTTTACCATACCTTTCCGACGTACTGTGCCTCAGGTCCAATATGCTCTTCTAGTACAAAGAACTGGTTCCATATCCAACCCCTCTTGGGCCGGTGGTGGGAATCTTTCTCGGTGTCCAGAGCCTTAGTCTGGTTCCTCTGTGGTCTTACGGAGGCTCTGGGATTTAGCTCAGAGAGTTGCTTTGAGTTGGGACTGGTGTTGATGTCGGCTTGCGAGGAAGGTCTGACCTTGGAGTGAACTTTTGGGTTGGACTGTGAAGATAGCCTGGCATGGGGATTGTATTTGGGGTCTGCAGCCTCAGATAGCATGTTGGGTTTTACATTTGGGCTAGATAGTGACGAAAACTTGGAGCTGGGGTTAGACAGAGCAGATGGCTCAGAATTGGAGCTGGGTTTGGATACTACCTTTGTGTTAGAATATGAAGGGCTGGACAGTGATGCAAAGCTGGACTTGATGTTGGATTTAGAATTGGATAATAAAAATGTGTTGGGGTTGGATACAGATGGCTTCGGGTTATCGGAACTATTCCTGGACACCCGTTTGGGGCTGGATTTAGATGCTGGCCCTTGCTTCGTTTTGGGATTATGTTTTGGTGGGGACTGAAGTTTGAACTTGGGGCTGGAGTTAGATATGGGGGAGGTAAGAGGTTTGAAGAAGAGGATGCTGCTGAACTGGGGAGTGAAAAATGGTGGGGGGTTGGGGCTAGGGCTGATCTGAGGCTTGTGCCTGAGGCTAGGGTTAGAGCTTGAGAGTTGGCTGGCCTCCGGCAGAGAATTAGGTTTGTGGTTAGGTATGGAACTTGGGAGAAAGCTGGGTTCAGGCTGTAACTTGGGCCTTGTGCTAGGCCTGGGGCTGGGCTGGGTGAGTGACCCATAGCTGCTCTGGACGACAACACACAGGAAGACTGCCAGAGGACAAATACGGGAAACTGCAGCCCCACTGGCTGGAACTCTCATTGTAGAGAAAGAATGATGCAGAAATGTTTCCCCCTCTCTCATCCACTGTGTCGTACCTCTGTGGGCACACACACACACAAGCACGTGCACATAAAAATCAAATGCACACGTTTACTCCTCTTTCACAATATGTTCCATGGCATGGTATGGTTTTCTCCTTAAAAATACGGAAAGCTCCATGTCACACGGTCTGCTCCAAGTCACCACGTTCAATGATGTTTGAGTGCCAGATGATCCTCAGTGTGTGATGCTTTTCTTCTTCTAATCATTGTTTCAACAGGCATGTGTCACTGAGCTCTACTGTATTTCCTACCGAATCAGAATTGTGACTACGAGCAGTATCTACTTCATGATCAACGATAAGCTAAAATACAGCTGAAAGTAATCCATATAATTCCAGTATGGTCCATGGTTTGGCGTTGTATAACATCCACTAGCACAGGTTGTTTCTCTCCATGTCGAAAGGATGCCAGACAGTGATCAGACTTCAGTTGGCAGATCTCTTTGTGATGTGGCATCAAAGGTCAGCATTTCCTGGAAGAAAGGAAGATGAATTCAAAATCAAATGAAGTTTGATCATTTCATACAATGTAGCAACCTGATGTGCTTTACACTTGTATCATATTGATGTTATGGCCATCTTTATCAACATGACAAGAGCACAAACTCTAGCAGGAAAAAAATATTAAAAAACAAACAAACAAACAAAAAAACTATAAATATATGATGATAAGCATCCTGCACTTTCCTGTGGAAGGAAAGAAACCATAATTGATTTCTCCTGGATGAATAATCTCCATGGGGCTTTGATTGACTACAGAAGGTAATTTTCTTTGATAATAGAATGTGCCTTTTTTGGAAAATTGTTTCTCAAAAGCAATCTCGCTGTCGTTTCCAAGAAACAATCTCAGCAGTACAGTGGTAAAGTCCAGATTCTGATTAGAGAAGCTGCTTTTGTATTTGCTTACTCACCCACCCAACCATTTCCTCACTTCAGGCAGTGGATACAGTATGAAGCTGCCAGGTGGCATTGGCAAAGTAAACATTATTAAGCCATGAGGTGCTCTGAACGGACTCCACAGAGCCATTACCCTAAACTTAACCAACACCAAACCCAGCCTAAACAGTGCCTAACCTTAAGGTACCCATTGTCAGAGTACTTTTTTGTCGTCCTCATTATCATAGTAATAACTGGTGGCCAGTCTATGACGTCAGTACTATGACATCATATTGATGACATCAGGGACAGACAGACAAACTCATTGATTTTTCAGTTCTGGATAATTTCTGGTCCAACCAAAGTCCCAATCGGCACAACACATCATCGGGTCCTCTGCAATACACACGCCACATGCCAAGTTTGAAGTGTACCGTTCAGATGGTCCTCAAGTTACACAAGACAGACAGACAGACAGACAGACAGACAGACAGACAAACGCACACACTCAAGATTACGTGTATTTATAGATACTGTAGATTAAACAACACCCAAACTAATCCAGTAAGTTGCAAACTTTAACCACGTGATTGCCCCCGTACTAGCGTAGATCTCAAAAGGTCCAATGGCTTCATATCCACCTTTCATGAAACCACACAAGATTATACCCGTCAGCTCGTAACCCTTTCTTTTCGGCTTTCTTTTTTCTTTACTTTTATCATTATTAGCTATGCTGCTACATTGCCTGAAGGAAGCTGAGGAAAAAAACAAGTTGTAAGATGTAACAATGAAGTTGAAGCTTGAACTTTGAACTTTGCTTGTAACAATATTTGATTACCAGCTGCTCATTAGAACTATAAAATAAAGGGTTACCAATTATTTTTCTTAAGCTTTTCTCCAGAATAAAAATGCTGCATTCTTCTCAAAGGAAAAAAAGAAAAAGAAAAGACAAATGATAACAGCAACTAACAAAAGCTCTTCAAATCATCCTGTCAACTAACATGCTGTTTTGACAACTGCTGTTCACACTCCACTCGGCAAGTCTGTTGCTTTTTGTTGTCGTGTGTGTGTGTGTGTCCTCCCATCCTCACCCTCGCGTGGATGCATAGTGCCAGGATTTTCTGACGCCTGCCGTACTCTTTTCTCTGTGCACCTTCAAACCAAATCACTCCACCTGTCAGCCATGGCAGCCTCATTGAGAGCCAAGCCATAAACAATTTGCAAGCGATAAAACTTTGATGTGTAGAAGCGTCGCTATCGAAGCTTGTCTGAAGAAGCCATTGCTACTGTCTTTGTATCTTTCTTCCCTCCTTCCTCTGTTGCGTAATAAGAATGGTGGCTGAAAATAGTATTATAACTCAACTGAAGTAACTGAGATTTATGTGGGATTTTATGATACTAGATTTTCAGGCTGCTACTCCTGCCTGGAAATCTCGTCCGTGATCAGAGCAAAAGGCTAGTCACAGAGTTATGGCCATCTGAAATGTTAAACACTGCTGTAACACTGATTATTCTCATGCAAGAGCCCTGAACAGTGTTTGTGCCAAGTTTGGTGCGGATTGGCGCAACGGTGCATGTGTGGCCTTTTTGTGTGGTTTTGCGAGAGAAACAAGCAACCGGGTCTATGAAAACAAGCCCAAAAGAAGCAACTGGGCTACATGAGCCCTTTAAACCTATATACATTGGCTAATTGAAAATAGCCGATCTACAAGCTCCCAGCTTGTAGATCTGCTATTTAGAAAAACGTTTTTAAGAAAATGTGAAAAATGTGGGATATTTTTCCATGGACAATAATATTGTTTTTAGTATTATTCAAACATTTTCATGTCAAGGACCCCTGGGGTCCTTGACATGAAAATGGTTTATAAACAACATTAGGAAGCAAGCCCAAATAAGCAAGCCCAAAAAAACGCAACTCGCAGCAACTACAGTATCAATAACTAACAAGCAACTTCATTGAAAAACAAGCCCTAAGTTGCTTATAATAATTAGACATGCCAACACTGCCTGGGGGCCCCTGACACAGTGAGCTAGGTTGTACAACATGGGCCCTGGTGTGACTATTCTCATGGCAGACCCCGGCAATGTTGAGAATGCTTCGCCTGGAGATGTTCCAATTTGTTCACCTCTCTGCATTTCAAATGGCCTTGGTGAAGCCAACATTCATAACCTTGTATATCTCCACATCATAAGCACGATCACATTGCCCCTTGTACATGCTAGATAAATATAAATAAAAGCACTCAAGCAAGTCCAAAGGTTCTAAACGCCTCAATAGCAACACCCAAACAGACTAAGTGTTTTTAACCGACTGACACTGCCATCCTTAGAGTGGGGCTAATAAATGGAAGATACAGTAAGTCAAATTTAAGATTAGTATTAGTGCCAGAAAGGGGGAGGGGTATATTGTATATTCACTGACGAGTTAAAATAAGGGTAAAATAAGGGTGCATTCCCCCCAAAAAATGAATATCATGGAAAAGTATTTTTTTTCCTGTAATGTAATTACAATGTCATAGATGTGTTACACATAAAGTGAAACACTGCCTTTTTAATATTTTAAATCTTGATGATTATGGCATACAGCTCATTAAAATCCCACCATTTCTGAAGATATTAGAATATTACATTATACCAATCAAAAAAAGTATTTATATATTATATTATATATAAATATGTTCACGTATGTGCTCAATACTTGGTCGGGCTAATTTTGAACTAATTACAGCATCAATGCAAAGTGGCATGGAAGCAATCAGCCACAGGGTACTGCTGAAGCGTTACATAATCCCAGGTTACTTTGATAGTGGCCTTCAGCTTGTCTGCATTGTTGGGTCTGTCTCTCATCTTCCTCTTGACAATATCCCATAGATTCTCTATGGGGTTCAGGTCAGGCGAGTTGGCTGGCCAGTCAAGCACAGTAATACCATGGGCAGCAAACCAGTTACTAGTAGTTTTGGCACTGTGGGCAGGTGCCAAGTCCTGCCGGAAAAAAGGAAATCAGCATCTCTATAAAGCTTGTCGGCAGAAGAAGGAAGCATGAAGTGCTCTAAAATCTCTTGGTAGATGGCTGCATTGATAAAACACAGTGGACCAACACCAGCAGATGACATGGCACCCCAACACACCACTGACTGTGGAGGGACCTTGATTTCCAAATTAAATGCTAAATGTATTTTAATCTGAAAAAGGAGCCAATTATTGAGTGCATAACATACTTTTAAGAAGGTTGACATTTATGTATTAGAAATCCTTCTTTTGTTCGGTCTTATGTAATACTAGGTTTGAGTCATAGTGTCGGCTGTCGGGGGCTTTGTCAGAGTACCCGTTTGTACCTGTCTGTCTGTGTCTCTTTTGTGCCCATATATGGAGATGTCTATTTCTGTCTGTCTACCTGTGTTCCTTTTATGCCCATATGGAGATATCTGTATCTGTCAGTCTGTGTCCCTTTTATGCCCATATACTGTATGGAGATCCCTGATGCCACCAGTATGCCAATATATTGGAATGCCCATATATGGGAATATAGCTTGGATCGGCGGTTCTGGACAACTGGATATCCAAACTACTCGACGGCGGGCACCGCACTCCCTCGAGTCCTTGCCGCCTCATTGATTTTGACATATCTTGTGCAAGTGAAAACGTTGGCCTAAACAACACAATACAATACAGGAATGGCCATGGCCATGGTCACCAAGCATGAAGGTGTACAGCAAATTCCTCCAAGATAATGATTGAGAAAAGAGTAGTGGAAGGGTGGATGGATGGACCAACATCATAAAAGCAAAGATTTTACAAAGTATGCACATCCAAAAGATAAAGCCCCAGGTGCTGGACAGAACTACACATTAAAAATAGAAACAGAGTCAAAAGGGACAAAGGAAACTATACAGAGAGACACCTTCATACCAACTGGGCTAAGTAGGTATTTGAAGATCAGTATCATAGGAGGTACCTTAAAGTCAGACTAGCTACTGCATTTGGGTTGTTTGCGCCATGATTTATTTCACAGCAATATCAGCAGGGTGAAATGCTCCCTTTGGCAATTTAAGGGATTATATCATGAATGCAGAGATATTTTTGTAAATAGTAGATGATAATGGCAACTAATAGCACTATTTTGCAAGTAGTCAGACGTTCAAATCCCTTTGGAGGCATGCAGACACATTAACTGGAAAAGATATCATCTTATTAATTATTATTTTAGCATGTGATTCTACAGTAGCCCTAATGGCAGCCGTCCTGCCTGATCTCATTATGCCTGGCCTCATTGTAATCGAACAGAGCCGCAGTATTAATACAATTACACTAATGGAATTTGACAGTTCAGGGGCCCAAATGCCTTATCTGTGCATTAAGCTCAATTTGAAGTTTAAAACACCCAGTTTGCTTTAATGAAGAAGAAGGATGGAAGGAGGAGGAGGAGAAGGAGGACCCATGTTCTTATCATTAATTTAAGTTAGGGGTAAGTTAGGGGTCACCAGGTTGGATAATTAGTTGAGGGCTCAAAAGGAACACTGTAATTTATGATCACTGTAAAGTGTATCTTTTAACAGGCAAGGTATGCATTCATGTATGAACTAAATCATTTAAAATGTATCAACCATTAATGTATAATATATGTATGAATGAGCAGTAAAAGTGAGTATTGTATTGTTAATGCTTAAGGAATATTACACCCCTTTATTAAAGTACTTGAAACTATATACAGTAACAACACACATTTGCATTCTGGAATATGCACATTCAATGTTTAATTCTCTTAGATTAGATGATTTATACTATGTCCACAAAGTAAAAATTCTAAGCATCAAAAATCCTTGTCCTTTCATGTTAGTTGAGGGGGGAAAACATGATGTTTTCATCCTTTCAACCATATAGCCACAAATCCCATACCATACACTGTGGAACACAGTGTAAACAGATGTTAATTGGCATCATGTCCTAATATTTAATCCAACAGTGACTGAAAATGGAGACCCACTACTGAAGTCCAAAATGTAAACAAAAGTCATTCACATTGTTAATTTAAGATAAAGTGAGACTGAGAGTGTAATAGTTTAACATTGTTTAATGTTGTTTAATGCAATCAGATATGACTTTTCTCTTTGGATGCATGGGCTGTCAAGGCCAGAAAGTATTTTTTTGACACTCAGTAGGCATTCCTGCATAACTTCCGGGTTTGATGATGATGTCACACGCATACCCTCTATTGACGAAAATCCTTGTTGCACTCCAACCCCCCACATCTAACTTTCATTATGTATATTATTAGTATTAATTTAATCAAGATTAACTGCAGCCACAGCCTCATGTCTCTCTTTCAATGTTTGACACACCTCCTGAATTCACATTTCCCTTTGGTTCACTATTCAATCTCCAACTGCCAGCATTGGGCAAGTTCTCAATCAATTGAAAATAGAAAGTATTACTCAAACTGGAAATTAGTTATTTTGCACTTCGAGTCAGACAATCTTTCCTTTTGGACAAAATGAGGTCAATCATTATGGAAAAGTTTTCTCAGTGAAGGAGAAATAGCCAGTCGCAAGCCACGTTTTTGTTTATGCACAACAATGCAAGACTATCAGCTCTCTTCCTGTCAAGAATGTACTGTATGTACATACCGTTCAGAGCAATTACTGAACATTACAGTATGTGGTATGGTCTGTAAGATGGGATATAAAAAGGGATAGCTCTGAAATGTTGCATTTAAGAATGCATTAGTTGGTAGTAACAACAATGTCAATTCCAGTGACTGTTACAGTATCTCTTTATTTATTTTCCATTTGAATCCATATTCAGGACGGTTGCAAGGTGAGGAAAGGAACTGGCACTGGACTCACGCCAAAACATGCTCGGAATGCCAAACTGCAGCAACAACAGAGGAGCAGAACAATGAGTTGGAAATGCAAGTGTCACCAACCATCTGGTGAAATGATGATCCAGCTCTGGTAACATTTTTCAGAAAACGTTTTATCTGCCCTGCAGTGGAAAAACGATACTCGCTGTGCGGGGAGGCTCTGTGGCTGGCACACTCACAGCCCCACATGCCATCAGCAAGCCAGAAGAAACAGAGGAGCCTACAGTGGGTCTCTCTGTGTCTCTCTCTGCTGCTGGAACCAACCTGAGGCTGGGGCTGCCAACGCTCACAGCTATACAGTAGACATTGGCCCCAACCAACACCTGCAGTAGTGGTCAGGCTACGCATGCCTCCTCCTCTCTCTCTCTCTGGCGAGGTAAACACGCCTGTGGCTGCAACCTCCCAGAGGAGGCGTGCATGACTGGTTAAATGATGGAGACACTGTTACAGATATACACGGATTAGCACAAATGCTGCACTGCGGCAGTGGGCTTTTACAAATCAACTACGATCATAAGAAAATTGTCTTTGACACTATTTTCCTTTTGCATGTAAAGTATGTTTGCATGAGATGACATACTAAGCTGTCGTTTGAATCTGATGAATTACATTTTGAATGTCGTTAAAATAAATCTAAACCATACAGGATCTAATAACAGTGTGGATCTCGGTCTTCATGTGACCAGTCAATGTAGTCAGTCATCTATGACGTATCTATTTGGGCAAGCTTTCAGCCAGATCCGACCACCATTCATACGTGGAGGTACAATCTTGGCCTACTGGCAGCGTGCACAATAGATTTGGCACTGATCGGTCCAGTGGTTTGCAAGATTATCCCCAGACAATCCAACACTGCACACGCACACGCACACGCACACACACACACACACAAAGCCAGGCAGTAATAATAGTTTATACGAATAAAAGTTTCTGTGTTAGCTTGCGGAAAGCTGACATTACAGCATTTCATCTAACAGCTTTAAATGAAAATACATCTATATCTTTAATATTTTGAGTTATTAGAGCCAACTGTAAATGCAGGCATAACCTTTTATAGGAAACAATTGCTCCTCAGTCAAGTACCTAAAAATATGCTAATTGCATGGAAGTCAATAGCGTAGCCCCACCTCCACATCTTGTTTAGGTCGATTCCACCAATAATCTATTTGTATCCATGGGAATAGAAAGGTCAAACCTGCTGAGACCCTGCGAGTAAAGCCCAGCCTCTCACCCTAGACCTTTGGTCAATGCTATTGTCCAGCTCAGTGCTTCTGGAGCAGACACTGATGAAGTGACGTCTCTGGGGCTCGGCTGACATCGGATTTCTTTTAAAGCCTTTATTTAACAAGATCATCAACGGGGTCAACTGAGCATGCATGGGATCTGCTCTGTATCATTCTGCTGACCACTGAGCAACTTTGCAAGAGCTGCAGTGGGTTAAGTGCCTTCTTCAAGGACACCTCAAGAGTTAAAGCTTTCACTTCCTCACCCATATTTTCAGATTTTCCTGTTCAGGGTGATTGGAGCTGCCACCCATCCAGTCACAAGCCAACATCTCCAACCTCCAGGGCAAACCATGCCCTGAGTGTTTGATCTGTGGTGGAAATTGGCTTGTTGAAGCAAGGATGTTCGAACAACGACCTTCGTCCTATAGCGCCAGGCCCTCTCTATGAAAAGCTCCAGCCAGAGGTGGGACCCACCGCAGGCTTTTCTTGCAGTATCTCAACACACAGCAAGAGTGATTACTCATTATCTGCCCCTTGAAGCGCCAGGGAACCTGGCCACTTATGGGACATTGAAGGACATTGAGGGACTGGAAAAACAGAGGCATAAAGCTTTACCGTGTCTGATAAAGCACTGGTTCTCCACTGGTTCCACATTGAGACACATTTTGACCCTTTGTTGTCCATGAAGTCTGGACCCAATAATATTTAAAATACACTGCAGATTGCTGGCCTGTTCTGATAGGCCCAATGAAATGCTTCATTGCAAGCATGGCCAATTTTGACAGTAAAGCTATGCCAGAAATGAATTGCTGAGAATTTGGAACATTTAGGCACAGGCATGATTAACTATGAATCCAGGGGGTCTGGACCCTTTTGTAATTATCAATCAGAGCTGTTGTCGTATAGTATTTCTTATCATTTTGCTGCAGGCTTTTCATACCCATCACTTAAAATAGAAAATGACGTAAAGCAACCAACCAGTGAAGTGGTAAGTAGCTCAGCCCTCCGCCTTCTATACCCCAGAAGACCAAACACAATATCATCATGAGATCAGTAGGTATTAGTCACAGCCAAAATGTGTTGGATGTGGTCACAGTGCTGTCTGCTGTTCAATTCTCCTCTCTGAAAGAATGAAATTACCCCTAGATCACCTTCAGATGCCCCGGAGCCTGCTAGGGAGGAAAATAATCATCACAGCTATGAAGGAGTGGTCACACATACTGGTGATACCATGGTCTGAAGTACAGCCAGGGGAAATAGAGGTGGCCCTCACAGAGGTATTCTGGCTGTGTGCGTGTGTGCGTGTGTTGTGTGTTGCACGTGGCTGAGATATTGTTTCATTCTTCATCCTGCATATTACAGAGAAAGACAGCTGAGCTATCACGCAGTACTAGGACAGATACGATTATAGGATGGTCCCATACGCTGGCTGTTATAGGTTCAACCTAATGTTCACAATGTCCCAGGTTCGATTATTGCGTGGAGGTCTGTGTGGCACATTGTCGCCCTCTCTCTGCTGCACTTTCCTGAGAAGTAAGTAGAATTTAAGTAGACCAAGCAAAACGAGCAATGAAATACGTGCGACAGCCACTGTTAAACGTAATCACTTTATAAAACATAACAAAAAGAAAAAAGAAAAATCCAATAGATGCAATTTATTCTAGAAGATTTCTAGGAAAGAGATGGAAGAGATTTCATACAAGATTGGTTTTGTCCGATGAGCCTTCCAAATGAGCTTTAAATTTAAATAATTCAATAAACAATCCAGCATTTACCCTGCCTTCACGTACTCCATTTATTTACACACCTCAGATAGGAGGTCCGAAAGTCAAAGCCGGCATTTACACAGCAACACCACCTTGAAAAAATAAAACTGAAATTGATAGCCTTTGCGGAGATTATGTCAGCTCCACTGGTTTTTTAACACATCTATGAGTCATTCATAATCAATAGAGAATACATCCCACACATCAAACAATGTGTGAATGCGCAGTTGAAACAAGTGGATATAACACCGGCTAATTGGCCGCCCTTCTTCAGCAGTCCAAGGGCACAGGCTATGCTGCGATTTCATTTGGTTTCTGGAGATCTATCAAAACCAATTAGGCATGGATTAGCATCCAATGTTGCTAATTATGATGCTAATTGGAAGGGAATACACTGTGGACCTCTGGAAGAAGGCTGAGGCCGTGACTTGCATGTTGACAACCTACTTCTGTTGTCCATCTTTTCTTATCCACATCGAACCCTAGCATCCCTATAGGGGGGACTTTAGATGAAAATAGCCTATCTACAAGCTCAAAGGGCATCGCAATGCAACTCGATATGAGCTTGTAGATTGGCTATTTCCGCTGAAGAGATTTGGTGTATAGGGAGAAAAGGAGGGTGCATAGTATAGATCCCTGGGGGTCTCCGTTTATGGGGTTTAAGTGGCTATACTCTCTTGTTGTATGCTGTGGACAAAAGTAAGTAAGTAAAACATCTAAATCAATCAATCAATATATCCATCTATCTATTCATCTCTCTATCTATCTATCCATTCATCCATCCATCATATCCATCTATCAAATCTGTCTCATTCATTCACACATTGTTCTTTATTTCTGTCTGATGACAAACTTCAGCAAGCAGTCAGGCGAAAGCAGTTCAACTTTCATGAGATGACCCTCCTTAAAGTTCAGAGCTACTCTTATGCGGATAATGAACGGTTGTAGACACGTTGCAAGAAGTCAAAACCACGCTTCATCACTACTTTCTAACGTGCTGCTGCCTGAGGACTGCTTACGGTGCATGATTTAACCTCCCACAAAATGGATTTAAAGGCTTTATTTTATCCAGGGCATCTCAACTGTCTAAAATGTGTGAACGTACACATTATTATTATAATTATTACAATTTTAAAATGGAAGATTCCCCCCCGTATTGTATTACAAAACTTGTTAATTGTACGACGCAATTCTGCAAAAGTGCTTTGAATTTAACTGAACTGAATTGTCTAACTAGCAAGTGAACACTTGCCTTAATGGTAAAAAAAAAATACATATATATATATATATATATATATATATATATATATATATATAACATTCTCTTCATTACACGCTTATTTTCTATTCATGGATTAAAGCCAAATAAAATATCACGACAGAATTGTTTTGTATGACACAGTCCTAATGTGTGATTTGTGAAATCAGTCGTGGCGACTGAGAACTTTAATCCATGTGTATTTCACACAATTTATCCCAGATTTATCCTTGCCTTGGATTGGATTGGTTGATTATTTTGTCATGGATCTGTACGAGGTCACGTGCTGATGGGGTCACTTACTGAAGATGTTTAATCAGAGTCTCAGCATTATCCCTCATGCAAACATGATAAATGGAATATGAGATGGCAACACTCACTTCCAGCACAAACAACACTTCTGCTGCAGCACAGCAGAAAGACACAACACGTTATATTATAAATTATATTAGTTTATATTAAATGCTGTTCTGTTTTCCAGGACCTACTACTGTAGCTCCATTCTCCGTGCATTTTATCTATTTATTCACCTGCACTCCTGAGCAAAGCTGCAAATCAGATGCACATTTAGCATGCATGTATGATAATACATAATGTATGTAGACACAGAGGAACAGAGAGGCAGGAAAGACAGCTCATCTTCCTCCTCTCCTCATCTTCATCAGAATCGGGACCACGAGAGCTCAATCGCTGTTATGACTCCCGCAAGGAGACAGAGATTGATAGATGGACAGAAGGAGGGGGGGTGGAACGTTGAATGGTGAGAGGGTGTGAGGATATGGGGGGGTGATGGATGGGTGGCTGACATGCAGACAAACCTCTTGCCATGAAAACAACCCTGAGGAAAAGTCAAAGAAAAGTGTCTTTAAATCAGGGTTAAAAACACACAAATGCACGCGCGCAAACGCACACACCATCAGAGAGATGCACTTCATTGCAGGCACATTTCGTATAGGGGAGAACAGGGTAAATGAGCCACTGGGTAATATGAGCCACCACATGTTTCAAGGAATCCAAAAACGATAGCTGTATGCACTTCCAATTATAGCTTGATGGTTTGGATAGTGTGCATAATTAACTAGAGCCAAAATGCTCTTTTCTTTTTAGTCTTTTTTTTTTGTTTTGCACTCTGTCCGTCCGTCCGTCGTTCTGTCTGTGGACAGCTAATCTCCGGCACTGTTGAATTGATGGCAGCGAAACTATGCGTACACACTCCCTGGATGCCAGAGCAGAACCTCTGCCCCGAATGGGCCTGTTCTAGGCCAGTTTTGCAAAACATGTTTTGACAGTACTCCTACAGGTTTTGTCCAAACATCACGCAAATCGGTACACAGTATCTAGTCATTAAAACGGGTCTTTCAGAGTTTTCATATTCCACCCTGATTAGCTAAGATTGGCTTCCAAATCTTGCAGGAGTGCTCCGTTTTGAACAAAATGCCTCAAATGAACAAAGCGTGGGGTTTCTGTGAAATTTTGCACGCGCATTCTCAGTAGGCCAAGGAAGAAATGCCTCATGGTGGCGCTATAACAGGCCAATTCGTGTTTTTACCTATAACTGTACCGATCTGTGTAAAACTTTGTATGCGCACTCCCTAGAGGCCTAGGAAAAACCTTTGCCCTGCATTTTTCACATCTGCCTTATAGTGCCTTTTATAGCGCCACCAGGAGGCCGACTTATGTAAAACTTATGTAAAATCCTTCATATTTTATCCAAATTTCACGCAAATCGGTACACATGATCTTTAGTCATGTGATCAAGACGGATCTGTTTGATTTTTCCTGATTGGCTAAGATTGACATCTAAAGTTTGCAGCAGTGGCCCGTTTAGAACAAAATGCCGCAAATCACATTCGCACAACGTTGAGGAACAAATGCCACCCTTTTAACATTGCCCTATTATAGCGCCACCAGGACGCTGACTTTTATATATATTTATAATATTATATTACTCCCACAAATGTTATCCAAACATTCCGCAAATCGGTACACATTATCTCTATAGGCAAGTGATCAAGACTGATCCGTCTGATTTTTCATATTCCATCCAGATTGGTGAATTCCGAACATTGCTGGCCCACAATAACCTACCTGACCTGGCGAGACCTGTGCTCCGAGGAGCACTTTTTCTAGTTTATTTTCTTTTGCCATTTGAAGTGATTTTATTGAACTCCTGAAATAATGATGTGTGAAGGCGAGTAGATACGTGAGTGGTATCACACACCAGGTAGTGTTTATGGTAGTTAACTTACAGCTTGAGGTTATAGATCAAATATGATATTTGGTCTGTCCTGCTGTGTACTTTAATATTTATTTGTTTAGACTGTGGCTATGGGGAAAGATGAGCAACAGTAGGTTTGGAGTGAGTAAGCTGCAATCCATTTCTCTTTTAACCACCGTAACCTTTTCTCAAGACATTTCTAGTTCTAGGTGGGAAATCTCAAGTATTATTTATCTCAGTCAGTGTTTTGGTTTGTTTTACTGCTGACGACCAAATGTGTTACAATTACAATTAAGGCATTTAGCAGACACTCTTATCCAGAGTGATTTACAAGCGCTAAATCAGAATAAGCAGAGTAAACATGAACTCTAGTCAATAAACAAGGTACAGTAAATAATGGAGGAAACTTGGATACAATGTAAACAAGCTCATTAGCTTCCCCACCTTTTGTTTCTTTTGGTTTGGTTTACTTTCACATTATTGTGGGCATGTTGTTTGTTTTGTTTAAATAAAATATCACTTTTATGTGTCTCCTGTCGTGGTGTCCTTTTGTTAAACTGTATGTTGCAGTCTCTGTGAGCCTTGGTTTTACCTGAGGGGCTATAACAAATGGGAACAGATGACTTTTTTGCATGATCAACTTGCCCCACACTGTTGTGCCAAAGGTGCCAACTTTTTATCTACTGTAACTATATCATCTAGGTAAAATTATTTAGAGTGTCGTTTCATTATTGTTTAAAGTTGTATCCATATTAACACCGCCTACAAATGGATGCCATCAATCACACGTATCGCTAAACAAACACATAACTGTACATGCATGCACACATACCACGTTGGACACGTGCATCATGTAATGGAACAAACATTACACACAGCCACATACGCAATTGCACACACAAGACAAATATACTCACATAAAACACAAGTGACAGTCATTAATTATATATAAGATTACATGTATGTTCTCTCACACACGCACACAGTTACTTTCACATGCTGGGATAAGATGCACACGCAGATAGGGGAAGTACAGTCATTCTTCAACGTGCGCACATGTGCATACCCATGTTCACACTCACATCTTGACACACACACACACACACACACACACACACACACACACACACACACACACACACACACACACACACACACACACACACACACACACACACACACACACACACACACACACACACACACACACAGTGTCTCTATCTCTCTTTCACATACAAACTCCCTCTGGCATGAAATGTGTACAAACATAATGCCAAATGAACTAATGTAATGAAATGCAGTGATTCTCAACAGGGTTTTTCTTATTCCAAGGATATGCATTAAACCACGGACCCCCTATTGATAATATGTGTTATCTCTGGGATGGCAGTCTACACTGTACTATCCTCAGTGTTCATTTAATTCCAAGAGGCCCGTAGGGTTCCATTGGTTGGAGTTACAGACCTGTAAGGGTCCATTTGGTTACTAACTATCAATCATTTAGCTGGGGACCCCTTGAAAGCCCCTCAAGGAAAGCCCCTCAAGGACCCCTGGGGTTCCCCGGACCCCACGCTGAGAACCAGTGATGTAACGGATTGGGTCACATAAGGGATGTGCTCTTAGTTATTAAGAAGAAGAAACATGTATGAGGGTAGAGGAGGGAGAAATACTATGCAGGCATAGGAAAATGACACTTATTATTAAGAACATCTCTCATCAAGTGTTCAACTGCACAGTAAAATTCTTAATTGAACACAGCGTATAAAGATGGACCCGCTGGCCCTTTCTGTAAATGAACACTGATGGTTTTACAGTGTGGGTTGGAATCCGGGGGTCTCACAGAGGCCACAGAACACGGCTTACTCATTTTAATTTCGTCTCATTTCATTTCACCCATTAACCTTCTGTGCCCTTTGCACAGAGCTGCTGTCATCCTGGGGGAAGGTACTCTCATCAGGGCAGAAACACCTCACCTTGATAAAATCCCTTAATGAGTTATTAAGATGACAATACAGAAATCAGAACAAATGCACAGTATGGTCACAGCACAATTTGTATGTGCATTTCAGTTAATTGTTGATGATTGTCATAGTCCATATACAGACTATGACAGACGCACTATATTGTGTAGACACAATAATATTCATTATACAGCCCATATTGACGGAGAAAATGTATCTTTATTTCTGTTCCAGCCTTTCTCTGTGTTCCTACGATCCCCAGGATGCATTTCGGGGGCAAGCAGTGGCCCAGACAAAAATGATTAGGAAGGAAGCCCATCCCACGCTCCGTCACTAGGCAAAGATGACAAAACGCTCTCCTGGGCGATGGTGCCTCTCCCCGCCCTCCATCCCCTCATCTCCATACACCCCACTTCACTTCTCCACTTCTCACTGCCTACTTCAGGTGTCCTAAAGGGGCGGACAACTACAACTGTACGTCATGCTAAATTATAGATTCCACCAAAGTTATATTGGAAGACCCCACCCATAGACCTTCGTCTGATTGGCTTACTGGCAGGCATAGTTTTACTGAGGTTAGGTTAGAGTTAAGGTTAGGTTTAGGTATAGCTTTACTGAGGTTAAAGTTAGGCATATTTTTTACTAAGGTTAAGGTTAGACTTCACGTTAGGGTTAGGCATAGTTGCAAAAACGATAGGAAGAAAGAACTGTCACATCAACTACTGGCCAATCACAGCAAGTCTTCCAAGAATTGCGGCGGTATCCATAAGCACGCGTACGTGACACAGATACAGGAAGTAAAGCGAGATGGGCAGTCTTGGTTTTCTGTTATTAGTCTTGGGCCCAACACACCCATAAAGTCCATGGCTTCCATAACATCAATCTTCTGAAATCAACATCATTGTTTCAGGAACACAGAAGATTGTTCAATTGTATCGTTGCTAATGGAACATTAACCCTACAACAAATATAGAGTTCATATAAAACATGGTCATACATGTGTCCCTTTAAATGATGGAAGTAAAATACACTTCACGCGCACGCACACACACACACACACCCACCCACCGCTGGGAGTTAAGTACCTTGCTAATGGACCCCCCTGCAGTTGTGTATAGAGGGTTTCTTGTTAAATTCCCTCATCAGATTTTCCAGGGCAGTCTTGGCATCCAAGCCTTCCACTAGCTAACTTGTTTCTTTATCCATTATAGTACAACAGTCTAGGATTGATTACCCCTGCCGGAGCCTCTTTAATGTAGTCACTATTGCAGGGCTGTTCTATTGTTGCTGAAAAATACAGAATTCACTGGTCAATTAGTAATTGTTTTCACTATTAAAAGTATCCTGCTTTGCAAATTGAAGAATCTCTCTCAGTATGTTTCCACAGTATTTTGTTTTTACACAAGAATAACAAGAAATGCAGGCAATAACATTAAAATCTCAATCGATGTATGTACTATAAAGAGTTTATGTCATTTCAATCCCGAAATGTAAACTTTTATTTCACAGGAACAGCTAAACCTAATACCTAAACGGTGTTCAACTGTGAACGGTGTTTGTCTGTTTTGGATTTCCAAGGGGACCTAGTATCTGTAGCGGGGAGGAAATATAGGGAGGAAAAGGCAGACCATTTACAAAGGTTAGACGAAATCTCACTTCCACGTGCATGCGTGTACTTGTGGAAAATCCATTCCCCTTGAGGTGGTTTCTGTTATTTTCACTGGCAAGAGCAAAAGCTACATCAACACCTTGCCACCAGCCCAGCAGACAGCCAGGCAGAGCCAGTAACACTGCACGCTAGACTGCAGAGAATTGATCACAGACCACCAGCCAAAAAGATTCTCTCTCTGCTCCTCAACGACTGAAGCCAGAACACCACCACCCCAGACAGCAGGATGACAGGGGAATGCAAGAGAGAGTGTGTGTGTGTGTGTGTGTGTGTGTGTGTGTGTGTGTGTGTGTGTGTGTGTGTGTGTGTGTGTGTGTGTGTGTGTGTGTGTGTGTGATGGAGGCAGGCTGTATGGTAATTTAATAGCAACCATATGGGCCGTCATAAACGGGTCACCGGGATCCATTATGGCCAAAACGATAAACAAGAGGGTGGGGAAAGAAGCCAGTACGAAACATGCCACTTGATGTCTCATTTTATCTTTCTATCTGTCCTGCTCTCTTTTCTTTGAACACACACACACACACGCGCGCGCGCGCGCACACGCACGCACGAACGCACGCACACACGCGCACACACACACACACACACACACACACACACACACACACACACACACACAGTATGCACGCAAAGACATACATAAGAGAACATACACAGGTAAACGTACTGTGACAGCATGCATAACACTTTACATACATTATGTTGCTGGTGCGGTCAACCACAGCACAGAACAATTTACACAGCGTGTGTATGCGCGCGCGCGTGTGTGTGTGTGTGTGTGTGTGTGGAAAAGACAACAGAAAATCAGCAGCCTCTAAACATGTCCTCATATCCGAAAGCAACAGTGAAAGAGAGAGGTTGGAGAGATGAATGGGTTCGTGTGAGGGAAAGAGAGAAGGGGGGGGGGTGTGGGGGGGGTTAAAAGAAGGTACGGCAGTGCAGGAACAGAGTGAGAGAGAGAGAGAGAGAGACAGAGAGAGGGAGTGAAAGAGGAGAGGAAGGGAGAGAGAGAGACGGAGAGCGTGGGAAGGATTGGTGAGGTGGACGGACGGGATGGAGAGAGGCGCTTACCTTGCCTGTGCAGAGGAATGGGAAGGTGAACGTGCACTAAGAGACGCTTCTCGCTTGTTCTGCTTCTGTCCTCTCATCTGCCTCACACATTCTGCTTCTCTCTCTCTCTCGCTCTCTCTCTCTCTCTCTCTCACTCTCGCTCACTCTCTCTCTCCTCAAATGCAGCTGGCTGGCTGCGTGGATGATGATGATGAGGTGTGTATGTGTGAGTGCATGGTGTGTATGTGTGAGTGCATGTGTGTGTATCAGAGAGGGTGGGTGTGGGTGGGTGTGTGTGTGTGTGTGTATCAGAGAGTGAGAGTGTGTGTGGCGTGTGTGAGACCCTCGTGCTTCTGAAAACCACTGCCCGCGCTACATCTGTGGGTGTGCGAGTCTCTCTCTCTCTCTCTCTCTCTCTCTCTCTCTCTCTCTCTCTCACTGCCCTCACTCTACTTGTGTTTCTTTACCCCCCCTACTCTCGTTTACTGTTGTCTCTTCTCTATCAACACCTCTTTTCTCTATCTATCTATCTACTGTATATATTCTTCCTTTCTACCAGGTTGCTGCATCTGCATCTCAGAACTGAGACCATAATTGTGCACACACGGGCACAAACATGCACGCCACACACACACACACTCATGCATTCACACAGTTATCACTGTAATTTTTCTCTCCATTTCCCGGCTTCTTTTTCCTCTCTTTCTTTCTTCATTCTTGTTTTTATGCCGTCTGTCTGGCTCTTCTACTCACTTCCTTTTTCTTTTCGTCTCTCCTCCTGCATTTCTCCCTCTCTCCTCTTCCCGTCTCCCACTCTGTCTGAATCCATCTCTCTTTTCACTTCATCTTCCTTCCTTTGATTCTGTCTCTCTCTCTTTCTTCCTTCTGTTATCCCTTCCCCTTGCTTTCTCCTCTCATTCTTGCTTTCTTTACTTTCTTCTTCTCACCCCCTCTCTTTTCTCCTTTCCTTCTCTAATTTCCTCTCATTCCCTCTCCCTTCTCTTAACCTCTCTCGCTCTCTCTCGCACACACGTCCCCCGAGACGTCATCCAGCTTGTCCGCGGCTCAAAGCGCCATGGATTATTGTGCTGAAGGGAGGGGCCAAAGGAAAGCTTGATAAATAATATAACTGAGGCAGGGTGCTCCCGCCTCGGGCAGGTCGACAGAGAGAGATGGACCGAGGGAGAGGGGGAGTGGTAGAAAGAACAGGAGGGAGAGAGGGAGAGGGCGAGGGACTGGAGAGAATGGGGAAAGGAGAGAGTGCACGAGCAAATGAGAAAAAGATAGAGAGAGAGAGAGTTGGGGGACTGAGAAAAAAGTAGCCTAGTAGAGCAGCTGAAATAGGACCGACCAGAAAAAGAGAGACATATACTCAGAGAGAAACGGACGGACAGAGAAAGACAAGAAAACGAGAGGTGGGGAACCAGATTAAACCACAGAGCTAAAGACTAACCCGAGTCAGAGGGAGGGGGGGGGGGGGGCGGGCGGTAATAATGAGCGTCAGGCCCCTTGGGACCAGGGGACATTTAGATGCCAACAGGCAGAAACCTTGTATCTCCATGTCCTTTTTTAAATTAATGTCCTACTCCGTCTTATGCAGTGTCACACAAAAGGAACAAAAATAGCAGGTGTACAAGGTCCCAAAGTGTTGTTGTGAGCTTGTAGATGTGCTATTGTGAGTGAAAGTTAAACTGGTTATGTGTATTTGTGGGTTTTATAAATATTTAACCAAGGAAAAGTGTTAACAAGGGGCTTGACTAAATAATAACTACATTGGATCCAATCGGAACACAGGTTCTTTTTTTTTTTCATTTCCTGGAAAGTAAAGCTTTTGGACATACAAGGTTTCCAACCGACGGCAACGATTTGGAAACGACAGATGCCATCTATCTATCTAAATGTATCTATCTTTTCTTCCTTTCTGCCAGGTTGCTGCCTCTGCATCTCAGAACTGAGACCAAGATTGGCTGGTGCACGCACACACGCACGCACGCACGCACGCACGCACGCACGCACGCACGCACGCACGCACGCACGCACGCACGCACGCACGCACGCACGCACGCACGCACGCACGCACGCAAGACAGATGCCAGCTGATGTGTCATCATATCAAAAGGGAAAGAGAGGCATGAGTCCCAGGAACACAGTAAAGCACAGACCAAAATGGGTTCATTTCTAGTCAGTACCCCAGTGGTTCTCAAACTTTTGTTTAATTTCAAGGATCCCCATAACTTTCAGAGTTGAGTCCATTTGGAACCCCCTCAAGCAACCCCTGAGGGTCCCTGGATCCCACTTTGCGACCACTAAACCCGCACAAATAATGCAAAAAAAGAACCAGGCTATTCTCAATGTAGCAGCAAAGGGTGAAATGCATCCCCAACTGCGCTGCCAAACAGAGTGTTGGTGCTCCGGTGTTATTTGCACATTTTTTAAATTAGGTAATTATCCATACATGTTGTGCCAAATCTGCCCCTCTGCCTTTCTATGCAAATGAGCGGTCTAATTCACAAACACCCAGTATTGATAGCCACACACAATTAGAGTGAAAGTTACTGGTGTCTTCAGAGTAGGGGTGCAACAGCTAATTGAACTAATACAAAAATACTACATTTTGCTTTTTAAAATGCTTTTAAAAAATTGCAGATCTACAAGCTCACGATGTGTCACATAGCAACGCGCCCTGAGCTTGTAGATTGGCTATTTTCAGTATGTTTGACTTAGTTGAATATAAACAAATCAATTACCATTTTTTCATGTCAATTCATAGGCATATAAAATGATCAGAAAAACCGGTATGCACACATCGGGCATTAATCATCCGATTAATCGAAAAAGTAACCGATTGAATAATGGTTGAAAAAGATTGATTGATGCAGCCCTGCTTCAGAGAGCTGGTGGTTAAGTGAAGCACATTTATAAGGGGTGTCGCCCCCAGACTGATCATGGCTGCAGTGATTATAGCCAAGCAGAGGCATCATCATGCCAGGCATGCTCCTGAGCCTATATTTCCAACCTCTAGTACTGGGGTGTCAAACTCATTTTAAGGTTGCGGCCAGACTGTAAAAAAAATGTGAATTTGTGCAGGCGTGATTACTTTTGTCTCTGTGTGCGTGCGTGCGTGCTCCCAATGCTGAAAGGCACAAATGCTGCCATAGTATTCAGTCACGACACACATGATGGGTAAAATGTTTAGGCGTGCGTACAGTGCAGTGTGTACAGTAGTCTACAATCATCAGTGTTAATTTAAGGGTGCTGCCTGTATGTGGTATATTCTGTTATAATAAGTGTCAAATAGCTCTATGTGCACAGTGTCTGTTCAACTGACTTAGGTGTTTCCTATTAAGGAGATTCAACTTATTTTTTCTTTTCTTTTTAATGAATTCAAATGTCCTTTTATAATGCGTTTCTTTTGCTGAATGTTTTGTGTAAAGCACATTGAACTTAGCCTGGCTCCAGCCCCTGAATCGCTAGCCTCTCATTCAGGGTCTGGTGACACCGTCGAAGGCGTCAGGCTACGTTGAACTGCCTCTTTGTTTAGATGTGCTGTATAAATAAACTTGCCTTGCCTAACAGGGGGTCTCACTGTCTCTCGAGCCCTTTAAGCTGGACTCTCACTACAAGATAATCGGGGTGATTTGGGGTTGGAAAAAAACCTCCCGAGTATTGGGGGGAAGGGGAGGTGCGCCATACCCCAGCCTAGATCGGGAGTGAATCTCGGGCATAAATATCCTCTAGTGTGAGGGTTCAAAGATCCAACTGTAACCCTCCCGAGTTGCTCACAGGACGGCCGGGGCTGCCCCGAGAATGCTCAAACATGTTTGATATTTATCGGGATCGCTACTGTCTGAGTGGAACGGCACAGCGGGGGGCCGGGGGAAAGTCTACAAGGAGACAGATGTGAAGTGAATGAGTGGACTGTTGGCACGGAGACCAGTCCAAACAACCTGTGCTGTTGGACAGCGGAGGCTTGTAGATATGTGGGAGGCAGGTTTTCCACTATGCATTCACCTGCCCGTCCTACGTGGCCGACAAAATGTTATTATTTTGGCCAAGTGTAAAATGTATAAGCCATAATTGAATATGTCACGTGCATGTTTA
This sequence comes from Gymnoscopelus braueri, assembly GCF_963280865.1. Taxonomy (NCBI): domain Eukaryota; kingdom Metazoa; phylum Chordata; class Actinopteri; order Myctophiformes; family Myctophidae; genus Gymnoscopelus; species Gymnoscopelus braueri. Next base: position 30,089,345 of record NC_137611.1, read on the forward strand.
GATAGGCTACGTGATTGTTACACTACACCTGTGTAGCGCAGCACTTCTTTCAACCACTGTTCCTGCGTCTGTCTTAGCCTTGGATCAAGACTATCATCGATTTATTTTATCGAGTCTGACATTTGCTTATAGACTACGTATATGCTTTCTTTTTGTTACTGTCATGTTAACTGTTTCATGATGCCAGCAATGAGAATATAGTCACTTGCCTGTGTTCTTCCATCACTTTCCAAAACGCTGTTTCCATGTCAATGACAGTGTCACTGTGCTTGTACAGAAGGTAATTATATCCACGTCGCTGGTTCCAAAGTGGTAAGACAAAGCACACATCAGGCAACAGGCCCTTGTGTGTGTCTCCGTGTGTGTGTTGAAGTTGTGTTTATTGCGAGGCACAGCTCAGAAGGGCAGCTGGCTGTCTGGAAAAAAAACACACACAATTGATTTGTCACAATTGCCTGTCAGTGTATGCTCATTAAAAAAAAACTTTAAACATGATTTTAATAGTTCAAAATGTACGTATTGTAATATTGTTGTGAGTCCAGCTTTAGTGAATAGAAAATACATTTTCAGGTCGGCATAGCAGTTTCAGCAAATCATGAGAGTGAACTCATACGGGCTACAGAATAAACAAATCAAATTGTTAGTAAGTAAGTAGTAAGTAAATTAGCAGACATAATTGGAACAGGAACACTGTCAAACTGAAGCTGATAAATGGGTTCCGTCGCCTGATTGGAAGAAAAGGTGGGACAGTGGGACACCAAGTTGGGCCACCAAGTGAGGGGTAGCGGTGGCCAGGAGAGAGCGTGTTTGTGACCGAAAGGTTGTGACCAAAAGGCATACTAAAGAGCTGTAGAAATAGGGACCCCTGTTACAGAACAAACACTCTATAGCAATATAGAGCAGAACTTTTTAACTTACTGTGTTTAACTATATTTTAATTGCATTTCGTACTTTGTCATGAGTGCATGAGCGTTCAGCCTACACTATCCAAGCATAGTTAGCCTATGGCACAAGTGTGTGCATTGGGCATATGGTTATAATCAGAAAGCAGATGGTCTATAAAAAAACAGAAGCTTTTTTGTTGCTTTGACATTTGGCACTTGGTACCGTTATTGATTTTGTACACAGAATAGGACAGTAGAAGTAGAAGTCACACCAGTGTTGAATGTATGAATGTTGAATGTAACTAGAAAAAAGACCCATCCTACCTGAAATCCCCAACTCCCCATATCCTCCCAACCATTCTTAAGAGTAATGGGAGCCGACACTCTAATTGGTTTAATTAATGCAATGCCCCAAACACACTAATTCCGAGGCTTAATACAACCCTTTAGCACCGTGGGGTGCCATTTTGCACTCTGCATTTTCGACCGTGTGCCATAGATAATCTAAATAGGCCGGGCCCTGAATCTTATCATAATTATACAAGTTTCATGAACGCAGTTGAATGTGTGGGCATTGCTGCTCCATTCATTAACGCTCCTCTTAATATGTAGGAGATTTGGCCTATAAGGCCAAAACTCAAAACTAAGGCCTATTACTTTCATCCAAATTAAATCTGTAATTTTGTGAGATTTCCTCAGTCAAAGTGGCTGCTGGAAGCCTTGAAATTGCTGGAGAAACAATGTGCACAATTTTGCACAGCTTCGCAACATGATGCATACCTAGATTCGCCAGTAAGTGACAGCATGTAATTATACGTAATAAGGGTGTTCAGGTGGGCAAAAGTCAGCAGAATTGTTACTCTGCACAAGTGTGTAATGGCCCGAGTCAAGCACTGTAAAAACAACGCAGTTAATGAGTAGCCCAAATACCAGATGTAGCCTAATTGAAAGAAATGTTTGATCACACCCCCTCTGCTCAACCAGCACACATAAGTGTGGTAGGGAGGGCCGGGCAAAATATTATTTTCTGACAAACAACAGATGGTTGAGTCCATTGGCTCTAATAAAATTAATCGTTTTGATTACTACACTGGCATTTTTTTAACGCTTTTGCAAGGCAGACACAATGCCTCAGCAGCAGCTCCACAACCTCCTCGGTGACAGTTAAAGATGTATAAGCCCACAAATAAATAGTGCGGTAAATAAGCCACTATAGTTTGCCACAAATTAGCAGCTGAGTGCAATTTGCCCTCAAGGGCAAGGGCAAATTGCACTCTGCTGTAAAACGTTATGGGCGTGTTTGCGCCAGCATATGATTAGAGCAATATCCTTTGTGAAGTGGACCTGAACACAGAGAAGACAGTGGGTGCAGCCAGGTGATATGCAATTCATGGTGCTATCAGCAGCCACTGTTCATTCTTTGAGATTTCACCTCTCAGAGGTTCAATGAACACTTCGGATTTTACAATGCAGCCTGGACAGATGACAGCTGGGATAAAACGGAATAAAACAAAACAACACAAAAAGGAAGTCAAAATGAAAGGGAGTGTTTGTGTGTATTTAGCAGAAAAACATGCAAACATATGAGAGAGAGAGGGAGAGAGAGAGAGAGAGAGAAAGAGAGAGATTTTGTTTGCGTGCACAATGGAGTTTGTGTTTATTTATGGTGTGTGTGTGTGTGTATGTGTATGGTGTGTGTGTGTGTGTGTGTCTGTCTTAGGGCGAGCACGATGGAGAGAGGAATGCAGGACTTTTGCATATTACAGCCCCAAAGTCATCAAACCTTCACACCTGCCTCCCTCCCCATCCATCAAACCACACACACACACACACACACACACACACACACACACACACACACACACACACACACACACACACACACACACACACACACACACACACACACACACACACACACACACACACACACACACACACACACACACACACACACACACACACACACACACACACACCTCAAGGATGCAGGGTGATTTATCTCTATCTAAAGGTAGTTATTTATACAGGCCTTCAAACAGTGCAGTGTGTGCGGCCTAGCTAGAGAGGTGTGTGTGTGTGTGTGTGTGTGTGTGTGTGTGTGTGTGTGTGTGTGTGTGTGTGTGTGTGTGTGTGTGTGTGTGTGTGTGTGTGTGTATGCTTGCACGAGCATTCGTTTGTGTGTGTGTGTATGTACAGTGTGCATGTGTCATATAACAATGCAAATTTGGAGAGCCAGTATAGACAATTAAATTTACAAATTTACTGTAGTCTTTTGCATTTTACATATCCTTGCCTGGATAGCCCTTGAGAAACAAAACAAAGTGGTCCAATTCCACAATATGCTAATCTGTGCAGTTTTGAAAACATTATTATGAGCACTTTCAGGTGCTTATGTTTCACTTTGTGTTCTGTTTATTTCTTTCCCTTATCAGGTTGTCGTTGAGGTGATAAACTTTGGAAGTATTGTACCTGGCGCGTACTAATCTCTCAAGAACAGATTCTGCTCTGCGTTTGAATCTGTCGGGGGGGTTCGTCATATCGCGTACGCACTGGCCTACAAGTGGGCGTGCCTTCAGATCAGGAAGCAGGCCGCGCTTTACCCAATCAAATGTAGTGGGCGGGATTTACGTGTCCGCCGATCCTTCCCCACTCGAAACAAACCGAAACTCATTTAACAATAGCGTCCTCGGAGCAGACAAAACCACGGAAAGATATTCACATTTTAACTTGCTCTTTCATCATAGAAACAAGTGGGCTTACAACCAAAACGATCCATGTTCTCTGGGAGAAGTGGTGTTAGTGTTCCGTGTAGAAATATTGTTAGTGGGAATGAAAACATAGTCGCACCACCGGAAGTGAAAGGCTGAAGGCAGCCCAAAACCCTGGTTTCCTTGCGCACGTGTGCTACTGTACGTCGACTTCCTCCCAGAGCCAAGTGAGATAGTCAAAAACAGCAGAGGGCGCTGTTTTTCCTTTTCATTTGGCGATGGGTTCCCAGATTGGGCGTGTACTAACATGTTACTGTAAGTGGATTTTGTGTGTGGCTGTGTTAAGTTGTTGAGCTTTACTAATTTGCTTTTGCTTTGGTTATTCAATTCAGTGCTGCATAATGTACAGTGTCATTTCAGCATCAACATTCCAATGTACACATGTGGAACAGTGACATTGCAAAGTTTAGCTTCTAGCACATTGGGCCAGTCACTTACAGAGTACTTTTATTTCTGATCAAAAATGAAAACTGCATTGTTTACATTTTTCATTTCTAATCTGTAAAAGAAAGAAATAAGTCCATCTGATTAACTGTACGATTTAAATTAAACATAATTATTGGTAACGGGTACTGCACATACATTATTATGTTCACAGCGGTACAGTATCATGTTGACTCAACCAAAGTATTGAACAAGCCTGATTTGTGATTTCCCCCTCTAAAAATCACCCTAATCATTTCTACAATAGTCATAAAACTGTCATGACTGACAGCACCACAACCATTAACACACCTTTCTACAATCAAGCCAGATGACAACTCTGTCCCTCATGCCAATCGGTGAGGCATACTACTGTATATGTTACAGTACATTTTGCTCATGTACTGGTTTGTCACATGTAGGCTTACTGTCAAATATATACCCAGCCACCTCAGCCTGTCAGTGTGCTCTGTATCACACACACAGAGCCGCGGCTTAGTCTTTGTTTCTTAAAACTAAAGTTCACTGCTTCCCATGGACCCAAGCAAAAATGTCAAATCGGCGCTCCAAGCAGCTCAATCCCTCAATCCCTTAAATTATGCTAACAATCCACTAAAATTATTAAAGACAACTGTTGCCTTCTTTCCACAGTTTTCATTATCTAGACTCTAGAGACTATATAATAATGTATGTTGTAGACCAGGTAGCTTCTTTTTGATTTATTCCTCATTTCACAGCATTCAATTTATTTTCTCCTCCTGTTTCCTTTTGAAGGATGCATACCTGTACCCGGTTTCCATGTAAAGCACCTGCATAGAGATGAGATGAGTTTTCTTTCAGAATGTCTTTGCTGTTGCTAATATCAAAATAATGTAATATCCTCATGATTATTGCCCAACATGGCATGTTTAGAATACTGTTTATGGATATTTCTGGTTTCTTTTGTCAAAGGCAGATCATATCACTGGAGCAAAATGGCATCATGTTTCATGGTTTATAGTTTATGTTAATTATGTGAATTACAACCTTATCTCTTATGCATTCATCAAATGAAATGCTATTTGAAAGAATAATATGGCTAGTCAGGTTTTAAAGGACATCATGATAAGACGACGTGGAATTCTATCAAAGCTTGGCCTTTTGGGAAATCAGTCTTTCTTTGATGTTAATTCAAATACTTTATATGGATCTAAGTCTGCGGTGGCCCAGAGAGCCCCACCTGCTGCAAACTGACACAACAAGCAAATTCAGAAAACATGCATGCACCAATCTGACAAAACATGGCCTTTCATAAACACGCTGCAACACACAAACCCCAAGCAAATTCAGGAAACATATGCACCAATCCAACAATACATACACAGCATTTCAGAAAAGCACTGCAAATTGACAAAACACAAGCAGACTGACAAAACATAGTAAACCATGCAAATTGAGAAATGCAGCAAAAAGGCTCACAGCACAATGGGAGTGAGATACATCTATTTAAATACTAATATATTAATAATAATCAATCTTTTTAATTTGAAGTAGGAATGGGCAATATATTAATATTATATCGATATTGTGATATGAGATATACCGTTTGGGATTTTGGAGTATGATATGTGATATTACATAAGCATTGTTTTTTTTGTGGTGTAATCGCTTATTTTATCATTTCAAAAAGTATAAAATAGTAGACCGGTGCCCAATTTTATAATTTTACAAGAGGTTCTGGCCGCATGTGGCCCTAACATCTAGAGTTCCCTCACGCCTACATCGCACCGCCGATCCGAGCAATATTGCCCATATATGGAGATCTCTGTATCTGTCAGATCTTGTACCTTTCATGCCCATACCCATATATGGAGATCGCTGATTTCATCAGTATATGCCCATATATGGCCATGCCCCCTTTTGTGCCCATATATGGAGCAGACTGATTTGTTTGCGCCTGATGCCATGACGACACATTGAGGTTAGACAACACACTCCATATTTGGGCGTAGCTGGCTGCATTGGGAACTCCTTATATGGTTATGGCTAAGTCATAGTGACATGAGTGTGACGACGTGGTCCGCTGACCCGCCCGCCAGCCAGTTTCCCTTAAGCCAATTTTAACGTCAAGAACGATGCAAGTTGGAAAAGCATGCCCCACCCGGTTATGCCAACCTGTTGTACCCGTTGTCAGAGTACCCATTGTACCCGTCTGTCTGTCTGTGTCCCTTTATGCCCATATGGAGATTTCTGTATCGTCTGTCTGTCTCTCTGTGTCAGAAAAAAATATAAATATGGCCTTGACTTCAAAATATGAAGTCAAGGCCAGTCTATGACGTCATCCTACCATACATGTGCAAAATCTCTGGGTGTGCATGTACAGAATGTATGTGTCTGTAGTTCACATGTCTCGAGAATGGTCCGACCGAGGTGATGACATCGGCGTACTCCATATGTGTCGATTTGCGGTTCAATCGATATTTTTGGGAGATCATCTGATCCGACGAACTTCCCACTTGACGTGTCACGCCCTCGGGTCCTTGCCGATAATCACGGCGCGTATATTTTGTATAAATCTAAATGAAAAAAATCATTCAATTCAAATAATCAATCAGTGACTTGACTTCCAATTTACAAATGAACAGAAAAATATCAAACCCTGATCTTTTGTCCCTTCTTCAGTTCATAAAAGTAATGTTCCTTTAAAGTTCCTTGAATGATTCCATTGAAACTATTCCAAAGTAATCCTCAAAGTAGCCTAATCAAGTAATCCAAAAAGTCCAAAAAGAAAATAGCAATACATAAAAAGTAAAAAAATAAAATTCCTCTCACCCAACCTCTATGCTCCAGGAGATTCCTTTGTTCCTTTAATCTGTTTCAGTTCATAATATCCACCATCAGAATATCTTCTTAATTTTGACCAAGCTTGAAGCTTCCGTTATTCAGGTCTTAAAGTTTATTGGCCACAATATTCAATGGTTTAAAGTTCTGATTTGGATTACAGTGTAGGCTTTAAAGAGTCTCTTTGTCAAACCACACCAAACACTCTTTCACACCCAAAGTGGAACCTCCATAGACTCACTTCCTGGAACTTGTATAGCTCTTCCTGGTACCGCACTTCCTGGAACTTTTCTACCAGTGATCTGATCACTTCCTGGTACTTTTACTACAGTTGCTTTTACTACATTTCCCCCCACAGCTACCCCTATGAAATTAAACCTGACAACAGAGAATTAATGGATATCTTCATCAAAACAGCTTGTAGATCGGTTATTTTCAAATAGCCGATATAGGGTTAAAGTGGTTCATCTAGTCACTTCTTTTGGGCTTGTTCTCGTAGACCTGGCCGCTTGAAACACTGGTTCAGCCTCACTGTTAAACATGTAAGTGCTTGCACGGGGGACCCGGATTCGAATCAGGGGTAGGACATTGAAGTTATGGATTGAAGCTTTTAAAAAGCCATCGTTTATCCTCCTATACACCCACAGTGATACGCTAAACATGAGGATGAGGCTATTTTACCTGACTTCTAAAAACTATATTTGTTAAAGTACAAAAGTACAAGGTTTTCAGCCTACGGCAGCTACATTTATGGTGCTCTCCGTGTAATGAAGGGTTTCACATGACCGTATTCATCAATGGCGTTGTGGTGACATTCTGTTGGATGGCTCATCATTAGGGCTCAGAGCAAACCGGCTTAATTAAGCTCTGAGGACACTGTCCGTCCCCGAGAGAGGGTGAACCAAAGTGACTATGCTCTATTAATGTCTATTCATTCAACTTCACTGTCTTCTGGTGTCACAGCAGGCCACCACAGCATTGGAGAAGTTTTTGTTTTAATGGTAAAAGACTTACATAGATATGGAGTAAGAATAACTTATTCAGAAGAGTGTCAACTTGATCATGTGCCATGTGGGTAGATAATATGAGTGAATTTCAGAAACCCTGTGCCCACTGCCCAGCAAACCTTTTTTTTGTTGCCTAAAAGGTTGCATTTGGGATAGGATGCACTATTGATAGACACACATAATTGAAATAATAATCTGCAAAATAAGCTTAAGATTCTGGTGGCTTGACAAGTCCCGTTCACATTGTGTGTCTGAAGGTCAGATTATTCCATATCACAGACTGTAAGCCATAAAGCCTATTTACGCTCGCCAAAAAAAATCGACGATTATCAAGTTAACAATGCGATACGTTTTGTTGTTAGCAAAGAAAATCTGTTATTTTTGGTTGGAGACACCACTGGGTGAGAAAGAATACATCACTCTTTGCAGTCAAATCAGCATAAATGGTAGGTAATCGAAACATGGGATAGCATACCTTATTACCGATTTAAAAGGAAATAAAAAATCCAAACATGAGAAACGAAAATTGGAATATTACCACAACGGTTATGTGTAGTGACACCCGCCCCCCTTAATATCTTCTTTGTGATCTATTCTACAGCTGTCTGGTTTTGGAGGTCAGTGACTAAATTGTGCTGTTGACATAAAGATTGAATTTGCATGCATTAGGATTCATATCTTATTCACAAGGTCTAACGTGGTAATGTGTGATCAGGAATGTGGGTCTATTTCAGAAATACAGTAGATGTGACATTTCCTGACACACAATTATGCACGGTCGGGCAGATCAAAATAGAACAAAATTGAAACCTGAATTCTGCACAATATATGGACAGAATTTAATTAATTGGACCACAGAATGCTGCTTACAAGATAAAAAAGTAGGGTGAGTATTGTTAAATTGGGACACCTAGGCAAATAGGGACAGTTAAGTTTTGCAATGAACATCTTTTCAATGAAAACACAAAGTAACCCAAATAAAAAATGCATCGCTCAAAAAGCATGTGATAAGAAAACAAGGCATTGTCTAAAACTGTGTAGCTTTTCGTTCGCGTTAATGTCTGTGTAACTATGATCAAAGGCAGACATGAAAAATTTAAAAAGATTTATTTGATTCTTAGCAGTCTATGTAAAACAATGGCAGGGCAAACTAGAGGGAAAAATTAACAACCACAAAAACATTTACTGTTGAAAAACCTTTCAACCAGTCCGTGAAGCAGCAGAACACCATTATCAGACATCATGTGACATTACACTGTCAAGAGCCTTCTACGCTCCTAAAAAGTTGCATTTTAGATAAAATAATGAACATTCCAATGATTTAAGTCCCAATCAAAAATCTCTTTTACAAGATAGGCCTCAAGTATGTAGCCTTGGGAACCAGCGGTTCCAGAGCCATGTGCCACTACAGAAACAGGAGCCTATCTCCTGTTTCTGTAGACTAGAGTGAGGCGGCTTGAAGTACTGTACATTCTCTATTTAGTGCATACATGGGCAAGTGGTGGCCCGGGGGCCACATGCGGCCCCCACCTTCACTTAATGCGGCCCGCAGGTTAAAGTCGGAATACTGATATATTATTGATTCCAGCCGTTACAATTCCAAACATGCAAACATGACCCGCTTCAATTACTTCAGTCTATATTAGTAGCTTAACGACTAGTATTAAAATTCAGTAATTTTTATGTCCAATGCATTTGTATTTAAGTTCATAAAGTTAACATAAGTATAACTAAATGCATTTGAAATTAAATAAAAATGTAACTTTTCAGGATTCCAATTCAAATTTAGCAAAAAAAAATCTATCAGGATTCCAATAAAAAAATTGCAAAAATAGCAGATCTACAAGCTCAAAACGCGTCGCAGTGCGACGCGTTTTGAGCTTGTAGATCGGCTATTTTAGCTACTTTTGTGTGACATAGAATGGCGAACAACGGCATTAATTTACAAAAAAAGTTAAAAAGCAGAGGTGTCTGGCCGACAGTGTACTGTATGCAACGTGGCCCACTGGAGTGAGTATGGAAATATAGTGGCCCTCTCCATCATCAAAGTTGCCCACCCCTGATTTAATGTGTAACTCTGAGAGTGTACAAATGAAACCAAATGGATCTGTAGGGTTCACTCCCTGGACATGCCGCTAAGTATGTCGCAAGCCAGGGATTTACCCCTAATCCACCCCTTGATGCTAAGTGCCAAGCAGGGAGGCATTGGGTACCATTTTTATAGTCTTTGGAATGACCTGGACGGGGGGCTTGAATCCCGACCTTCCAATCTCAGGGCAAACACTCTAACCACAAGGCCAGTGAGATGGCCATGGTAGCCACTGTATAAAAATCCCACAAAAATAACTAAAATGTAAACATTAAAATACAACATACAGTATGCAACATTATATCTAGAATTGAATCCACAATAAGACAGCCACATTCAATCACAGTGGCCTCTCAGGAGAAACAATTGCATGCCTCCATCAACACATCCTTTATGATGCCCTTAATGCATCAATGGATACATTGTCTGATTTTAGATAGAGTAGGTGCATAGTAGGAAAATGAAGTTTTACCCAGATCTATATTAAAAGGCAACTGGTTGGAGGAGCGTCGCTGGTAACTACTACACTGGGACAGAGAAGGGGACAGAGGTAAGCTGGAAGTTTACCATGCATCACTTTATAGATAAAGAATAAACCAGTGCTGTTGTCCACAAGTGGTCAATGATGTCCAACTCACCAAATCATAAAGCAGGGGTCGGCAACCTTTTTGACATGAAGTGCCATGTTTTTATTTTCTTGATAGTCAGTGTGCCATAACAACATTACATTTAATTATGACACCACATCAAAATAAAATATTTCCAACAGATTTTCATTTCCCATATACTGTAGCCTATACTGTATACTCACCCTACTGTATATAACAACCTTATTATTTTTTTCTACTTCTTCAGGACATTGTAATGACTATTAGACTATCCCTATCTCCCAGACCCTCTGTCCAGTCAGAGAGTTCCCCTGTGGCACTCGTGCCTAAGGTTGCCTACCCCTGTCATAAAGGATGCAATGGTGTGTAAGAGACTTGGCATTTGTAATATTTATCATCAGCTATTGTCAAACTAGGCCAACGATGCCCGTTGGGAACAGGCACGCACAGATAGATGCATTCTTCACCGAGGTTGCACACCCCTCCTATCCCCATTTTGTTTGTAGTAGCATGAAGGGATCCTTGAACTCTTAAATATCGATAATTCTATAGGACATTTAGTTTCATCAAGTTTTCACATAATATGAAGTGTTTCTCAAACTTTTTCATTTCAAGGACCTGCAGTTCAATACGCATTAGGCCACAGACCCCCCAGTTGATACTTGATACTAAGAAAAGAAAGAACAACAACAGTAAACAAACCAACATACAGTAACAGTGTATTCGTGGTATCTGCACATTTCTGAAGTGAAAATGTAAGGACTTTTAGTTTTAAGACCTTTTTAATACCAAATTGGCCAAATTGTCAAATATTACGTAAGAAAGAGGCAAACATTGTGAAAATAGCCGATCTACAAGCTCACAACGCCTCACAGTGCGAGGCGTTGTGAGCTTGTAGTTCGGCTATTTTCCCAATATTTATCTGTGGAACCGAGTCAAACTAAATGTAATGCCTCAACTCCTACAATTCAATGCTTGTCAGGGTATATTGAACATTTGCCATATTGATGTGACTACTATTGTGACCACTCGATACTTTTAGTATTAGATACTATGCCTCATAGCACATTTATAAAAAAAAAATCCTCCCTGCCCTAATTATTTTATGCTGATGTGGATACTGTTGAAAGGCTTCTTCTCCTTTTTTAACTTAGTTTTTCTTTTTACTATTCCTACTGTCATTGTTGTTAGCACAGTACTTAGGTAGGGACAAATACAAGCTTGATTATTGATTCTTCTTGATTCTTGACACTTTTTTAAATCTTTGGAACCCCAGTCTACACTGTAAAATCATCAGTGCTAATTTAACTCTGACGGTGTATAAATGTAACCGGTCCATTTGGTTAAATCTGTATACTGTGGGAGTTACAGACCCATTTGGTTACTAACTCTCAATAATTTTGCTGGGCACCCCTGGGGGTCCTCGGAGTCTCGGACCCCACTGCTATACAATATAGGGCAATGTGTTTCCATTTTAATGTAGATCTATACTGTACTCTATGATATGGATTTGTATCTGCAGAGTGCAGACCAATGTCTACTATATTTCTCTATCTGTGAGAAATATGTCTCTATCTATGCTGGGCGGGTCATACCATGGTGAAAATGGGGCAACATTCTGCGAAAATAGCAGATCTACAAGATCACAACACATCAACACACAAGTCGGCCCCCGGTGACTTCCACAAGGCCGATAACAAGCACGCCCGTGGCCGATGACCCACAACGCAAGTGACCCCCACTGTTGTCTGCCGACCATCTGCTGAGGGAATTTGGGCCTTTAGAGATCTCTCAACCAAGCCACTGTCAGACAAGACAAACATTACATGCACCGTACAGTTGTAATTTGTTGGTCCTTTCCTCTTGGCAGCTATGCCGAAGGGGATGTACCGTTTAGTTGGTCTGTTTGTGTGTGTGTGTGTGTGTGTGCATGTGTGCGCGCGTGTGTGTCAAAAGACTATGAAGAGGGAAGTGATGGAAGCATCAATCTGAGATGCAGGCACTCTGTAAACTAGTTATATGGCAAGGTCAACACAGTGAGAACTCTAGAAAATAAATAGAGAGGGAATGTAAAATAAATGGGAGAGAGAGAAAAGCGAGGTTAAGAGAGCTTTCTGATTGATTCTCTTTGGGTAGTTTTGGATTGAGTCTTACATGTGTGGTATTCATGCCCATAAAGGATTTTTTTAGTGCATAAAACTCAAGGTGAAAGCGGAAATGACATATGGGTGATATGGCAGGGTTTATTTGGGGCGTGGTATTGTTTATGACAAACTCACTCTACTGTACATCTTTATAATCTTTCCAATTGGCAGTAGAGACCCATTTCTTTTGAACTTTTTTGACTTACAGTATGTCTTGTTGGTTGCGTAACCTCTTTTTACAATGTGACCAATAGCCAAGTTGTTTTCAACTTTGTCTGTCTGCCTGCCTGTCTGCCTGCCTGCCTGGTACCAGATTAACTCTTTAACTGCCAGAGTAAAATTGTAATAATGTCACCCCAGTGCCAGCGAAAACTATGCTATCATGGTGATCCCCTCATTACACACACAGGGGTCTCGTAGAATGTGGGGGAAAAATGTATCCGATAGCGGTAATCCGCTATCGGATAAATTGAAAATAGCATGTTTTGCCAAAAATACATAGTAAAAAAAAAAAGTATACAGGAGCCGAGATAAAGCATTTTTAAGTAATAAGTTAACCAGGGAGTGAATGGAGCAGTACATCTTCGGATCGCGTTATCTCTGGTTCTGTGTAAAAAAATATATAATAATATAATTTTTTCAAAACTCGTCCAAACTTGTCGTTGGCAGGCTGAGCTATAGCAGAATTTGACAAATTAATTTGTCTGTGGCAGTTAACGAGTTAAATTACTAATTGGATGAATCCGACAAGTTTCTTGTTTATAGTTTTGTTGGGTATATTTGTGTGTGTGAATCTCTTAGTTACACCAACATTGTTAAGCATTTTTAAAGATAGCCATTTCCATTTGGCCAAAGGTTCAATAGATGACGTCAACATGCCCACAAGCATCCAGTGTGTCAGTCCAGATCCCGAGTTATCCGACACCTCAGACTCTGAACTGCCCGGCATCCCAGAACCTGAAATTCTCAGTTCCCCAGTGTCAGTGCCATCCTTCAATCTTCCCAGGCCCCTTGGCAGGGGCTCGGAGATCAAGTGGCCTCCCAGCCATCCAGACATCAAGCCAGTCAGTTGGCTGGCAATACCCAATGTCAGCAGTCCCCCCTGTAGCAGCCCCGCTCAAGAGGGCTTTGTCATTTGGGGAGGGACTCAGTCAACCCACACAGCCCTGACTGCCTGCTTGTCTGCCTGTCTACCAATCTATCTGCCAGGCTGTCTGTCTACCGCCCAGTCCATTGGCCGACTGGCCGGCCTGCCTGCTTGTTGTCCTGCCTGTCATTATGTCCGACGACCTGTTTGCCTGCCTGCCTGGCAGTTTGTCTGCCTACCCACCCCTACAGAGGTGAGACTCTTCACTGGCCTCATGATTTGATTTGATTACAATTCACCTGTTAACGATTCAATGATACATCACAATGCATCAAAATGTTCTATATTACTGCACATGGCTACTTTTTTTAATTAATTTTCAGTCAGATACATTATGAACTCCTTTTTTTCATCCTATATTAAATTTGGCTAGTGGGAGGGCTGGCGGACCGTGGCCACGTCAGTATGACTCAGACATAATAACCATAAACAAACTCGATACGCCCATACATAGGCAGGATGGTCAGGACCGGCCACGTCAATATGACTCAGACATAACCATAAACAAACCTGATACACCCATATATAGGCAGGACCAGGGCCACGTTACTATGACTCAGACATAACCATATAAACAAACTTGATACGTCCATAATACAGAATAGGCATGTCACCATGACTCAGACATCATACTATAAGCCACCAAATATCTGTGCACGAAAAAAATGCCTAGCCGCTAGAAAGAATTGAACCTCTAGTTGATAAAGAATTATTATTATTATATTAATTATTATAAACACTTTAATGTCAATAGTGTTGAAATGTAGATGAAATACATTATGTCAAAGAGGTTCATCTTCCTCAGGATGTGTACATTGTTGGATGCACAGTGTTTACATATTATGTACTATTCATTCTGTTAAAAGGTTATGAGAAGGCCCTGCAATCTGTATCTATTTGTTTTCAAGCTGTTCATTTTTATCACTTATGGATTAACCAAGGCCACCATGTTTATCTCTGACCTCAAGCGACACAAAAACTCTGGGCTTTTGGGAGAACTTTCATATCTCTAGTTATATATCTAGGACAATTTTGACAGATTTTTCTTCGTAACAAAACACCGGCCTGCCACACTGGACTATGTTCTTTAGGATTACTTCCTTATGCTAGCTGGATTCCTTATGTGGACTACTTTCCACGAGGGCCTACTTATGCCCCACCTGAAACTCAATAGACATACAGTATGTCTTATAATATCAATTTACTGCTCTAGTGTTGCAATTAAACCTTATGTACACGTCTGCACCTGCTGATTTGTCTACCTCACTTTACTGCTGCACCTTTATGTGCACATCTGAATCTGCTGCTATTTCTAACCTCATGTACATACCTGCTACTATTATGCCATACGTATCACTTCTATATGTTAATTCCATTTACTTGTACAATTAAAACTCGATTTTCAGGCCACTACTGGTGTGGCTATTCTGATGGCAAATTTCATTCAAATCCGATAAAAATGTCAGAACCTTTCATATAGTAAATTTCATATTATACACCAACATAATTTATACATGACCTACGGTAGTTAATGACCAGACTTTCAGGTTGCATCAAGAAAGACTTTGCTCGTTCTGTGTAGTGGGCAAAGGTAATTTAATGGTTCATTATCCATTGCAATCAATACCACAGTATGTCTGAACTCACATCTGCTTTCGAAAAATAGCAAAAGATGAGATTTACTATTTCAACGTTTTGACACTTTGCTAAACAGAATGAAATATAGCCCTGTGTCTCCAGTGATGAAACTGAAAGTGGACCCGAGATGACTCTAGTAAATGTGCTGTATTGAGAGCTTCAAAGAGGCTGAAGACTCTTTTGTCAGTAAGTAAGCTTTTTACCTTAAAAGCAGCACTAATCACCCTCCTCACTTTATATGTATTCTATGTATTCTATTTCCATCCATACACCTACTATCTAAAATGCCAAATACTGTCTGCCAAAGGAACCTTTCTTTGTGGAAGAAAATGCAATTTTCCACTTATTCAAATTCCAGAACTATTACTACCCAGCGTACACGGTATACCACCTTGTGGTTCTATAGGACACCAAAGGTATTTTTCCCTTGAACGAAGAGTCCTCAATAAGAGTAGCAATCGACCACATGTGTTTACTGTAAGTACATAAGTTATGGCAACTTAACATGATTCTCCCCGGTCTACCTCCACACTCCAAACATGTCCTTGGGAGTATGGGAAGAGGAAAAAAGATTATACAGTACCAAGTCTGACCAGTATATTGTCTAGTAAAAGTTAAAAGCTTCATAAAACACACATACTAAGGGGCTTAACCTTGCAAGGATGACATTAATTCACACTTGTGGCAGTGCCTCTATGGAAATAAATGTCTGCATACTACGTAAAACTGTACTCTACTCTAAATATATTCTGTAGCTAGCCGAGATACATTCTAGATTCTTATGCACAGCATGGTTAATGGTGCAGTCAGCACATTTTATATATATATATATATATATATATACATACATTTGATTTATTTTTTTACAATACATCAGTGTGCTACTTAACTGCAGTGTGTGTGTGTGTGTGTGTGTGTGTGTGTGTGTGTGTGTGTGTGTGTGTGTGTGTGTGTGTGTGTGTGCGCGCGCGCACGGCTAGTTTTAGCTTGCTATATGTATATGTGTTTTGATACAATATGTTTGATCCATAGGTTTGAAGTAGCTCTGGTCCATAGCGTTAGA
The DNA here is from genome assembly GCF_963280865.1 of Gymnoscopelus braueri. Lineage (NCBI taxonomy): Eukaryota > Metazoa > Chordata > Actinopteri > Myctophiformes > Myctophidae > Gymnoscopelus > Gymnoscopelus braueri. Next base: position 30,105,939 of record NC_137611.1, read on the forward strand.
AGGAGTTCTCCTTAACGCTATGGTACTTTCAGGCTGTGCAGCCTCTCGTTTGTAGAAAAATAAAAAATACACTTTCGCTACTAACCAAAACAAAGACAGTTTTATGGAGTTTAAAGCCTACTCTACTTAGTGGGAACACTCTGAGCCCCCCACCTCATGTCTACAATAAAGTTTTTGGCAAGAAAATAAAACATTTCACCGGAAGGAAAACATTTTTTGGGTTACTCCACTGCGCCCTCTACAGATCTGGTCAATGGATTTTTTTTATTGACAAGATTATTCCTTCCAGTGAAATATTTTCTTTCCTGGCCAAAAAGTGTATTTTAGACGTGAGGTGGGGGGCTCAGAGTGTTCCCACTAAGTAGAGTAGGCTTTCAACCCGTCTTTGTTCTTGTGAGTAGCAAAAGCGTATTTTAAATCTTTACTACAGGCGAGAGGCTGTGACTTATCTGACTTCAGAACTTATTAGGTATGAACAAGTGATGTATATTTTGTGTCAGACCACGACCTATACAAGATTATCTTCTGCAGTAAGTTCTATTGTAAGAGAAACATGACTGGTGGTGGGTAATGCCCAGGAGGAGAGTCCCTTTTAAGTCCCCAGAGTGATTTTGAGAGAACATGAGAGCTGGACTTTTCACAGAAAGAGGGGAAGCTTCTCTTTTTGGCTTGAAATAACAATGTAAACAAACTGCCTTCTCCTCTGCATCAGGGCTGAAGAACATGCAAGGGAGTCATTATTGAGGGGAAAAACCCTGACAGGGTCATTAGACCCTGACACGAAGCTTAGATCTGCCATTTCCAGTATTTTTGAAAACTTTTGAAAATGTATTTTTTTGTAAAAGTACAAAAGTATTGACATCAAAATGTACTTAAAGTACCAAAAGTAAAAGTACTCGTTATGCAGAATGTCCCAGTTCACAAGTTTTCAAATGTATAAAATGTATACAAATATTTTGAAAATAGTAGATCTACAAGCTCGCAATGTGTCACATCGTGACGGGTAGCACTTGCTATGCATCCCATGTGTATAACGCATTATACACATACTTATAAGGCATTGTAATCTGACCATATTCCTTTATAATCATATTTATAAGAGCTTATAAATAATCATAATGCTTTATAACCATAAGCATAACACATTATAAAGCTTGTTATAATGACTTATAAGTTCAAGTATACATTTATTGTATTATGCTTATAACACGTGATGATTACAGTTATAAATACTCAATGTATAATGCAATCATAACACATTATACAGCATGTTATAATGACTTATAATGTCAAGTATTATAATACTTCATAATTGCTACCCAATTCGTAACACTTGCTATGCAACCCAAAATGTATTCTCATATTTATAATCCATTATAATCAATCCTTTATTATCACTGCTATAATGCATTATAATCACAGTTATAATGCACTATAAGTGATAATAAGGCATTATAACAGTGATTCAAATGCGTTATAACAGTTAGTATAAGGCATTTTATACGTTATAATACAGCATTATTAAATGATCATAAAGTAACAAATGGCCACTTATAATAAATTATGATCATAGTGTAATGCATATAACAGTAACTATAATGCATTATAACAGTGATTTAAAGGTGATAAAAATGTAATAATAACACCTTATAAGATTATCATAATGTCACAAATGTTCACTTTATAATAACTTATAATCACAGTATAATGCCTTATAAGTGATGATAAGGCATTATAAACGTGATAATAAAGCCTTATAAAATGATCATAAAGTAAAAAATGACCACTTATAATAACTTATAATCGTAGTATAATCCATTATATATATATATAATAATGCATTATAATGGTTATGACACATTATAACAGTGATAAGAAAGCATTATCAATTGATTATAATGGATTATAACTATGAGAATTAATTTGGGATGCATAGCAACTGTTACCAATTTGGCAGCAATTATGAAGTATTATAACACTTGATACCTATAAGTCATTATAATATGCCTTATAATGTGTTATGGTTATGGTTATAAAGCATTATGAATATTTATAAGCTCTTATAAATCTGATTATACAGGGTTATGAGCAGATTATAATGCCTTATAAGTATGTGCATGATGCGTTATACACATAGGATGCATAGCAATTGCTACCATTTGCCTCTGATGTAGTGGAGTAGAAGTAAAAGAACTGAAAATTGGAAATACTCCAGTAAAGTAAATTGTACTTAAGTACAGTACTTGAGTAAATGTACTTAGTTACTTCACACCACTGGAAAACATTATGACAATTATGCAAAATAATAGAAATGTTCCCAAATAATTTCGATTGGACAGGCCTGACCGTGAAAGAGCTGAGCAAGAATTCCAGATCATCTCCATCGGGCTGGCTGCCTCCTGGCCTGTATCAGCTGACCCTGTTCTCTGGTGGCGGCAGAAAAGACAGGCGCACTGTGCTCCTGTTGTCAGATCTTGCCCAAACCTATTTGTGTGTGCAGGCACCCTGCATCCCATCTGAGAGGGCAGTCTCCACAGTTGATGACACCATTTTAGCCCAGAGAGATCCAGGATTCTCCCAGAGAAAGCAGACATGCTCATTTTGACCACAGGAGAACTGTTGATTGCGAACGCAGCGGAAGGAGGCGCGCCGAAGTGGAGCTTACTATGAAACCGTGCTTGGCTTGTGTGTCTGTCTGTGTGTCTGTGTGTCTGCGTGTCTGTGTGCACTGCCTATGTGCAGCTGTGTGCAGCCAAGTAAATGTCCAATATAGACGTACCATACATCAAATGAAAGGTCTTTGAAAACTGAACACACCTGTCAAGGTTGCGTTTAAGCCCGCCCCTTCCCCCGGAAGCCACGCCCCGGAGAAGGCTTCTAAAAACTCCCCATTGAAACCCCATGTTAAATGAAAAGTGCCCGAATCGCTCCGAAACTTTTTCTACCCCCCCTAAGTCGGGGTCTACGAACAAATGCTTCGGCCTCGGATTTTGGCTCCGCCCCCCGGAAGTGGGTGAAACAGGCACTTCAAAGACTTTTTTTGGGTGAATTTTTATTTTTCTAAGATGCTCCTTTTCACGCAGAATTTTTTGGTATTTTTTTTAAAAAAACGCCTTAGTTTTCGAGCTGCGTTCGCTTACCGCGTTCGCGCGTCTTACTTGTATTTATGTGTCAGTTTTATATATATATATATATATATATATATATATATATATATATATATATATATATATATTATTTTTTTCTGGAGAAGAATTGTTTATTTCAGTACGTTTTATATTTGTTTTATATTTGTTTTCCAAGTTAAGTAAAGGAACATTGCAATCTACTTTAACATTAGGGGAGGTACGATAACTCACGATACAGTGACACTATCTGGCTCTCAGTAACCATGATATGATTCACGATACACGATATCTGAAATGTCATTGACACATCACAATATCTGTAGCCTCGGGAACCCAGTGCGTTGTAATATCTGTAACTGAAGACCTGTAAGCACCCCTGTAACCACCCCTATTTAACACGTTTGGTGTTGATGACCTTTGTAGGTCTACTTTTCCCCCACACATAATATTGATAAGGAATCGACAAGGGAATCGATAAATAATCAGACCCATAAGCAAAATCTATATTGGCATTCGCATCGATAACATTCAATCAATTCCCATTCAGTGTAAACTGATTCATATACTTCCACACATTTAAATCAGACTGCAGCTCTGTTTAAACAAAAGACGATTAAAACGTGCTCAAATGCTGCCATTGCAATCGTTGCAGCAAGTTGTGTTCTAGTACAGAAAATATTCCCTGAGTGTGTGAGTAGAGCAAAGCCACTGCTCTGTGACGGCTAGCCCTTGTTAACTATTCTAGGAACACCCCTGTGACTTACACACGAGCACATATACACACAAACACACTGGCAGACGCAGGTATCTCTTTCAAACACAGGCAAAGCATGCACACATACTTTACAGGCTTAGACGAGCAAACATGTGCAGACACACATACAGACTAAATGCATCCATGCAGATATTCAGGTCAGGGCACATGAATATATACAATAGACTTACACAAACATGCAGACAGTGCACACACAATGGGACTAAGCCAGTATGGGTTAGGCTGGTACTCAACGTCGCGTCTGCCCGGGGACCATGGACCCTTATGGGTTCCATTTGTACACCAAAGACCGTGTACATTGGGGTCCCAGAGATTAAAAAAAAGGTACAAATGGGGTTTGTGGCCTGGCGTATATGAGACTGGGGGTCCTTGAAATGAAAAGGCTTCAGAATCACTGTGTTAGGCTACCCCATTGTGTACTGTTTGCACACGTGTTATAGATGCTCACATGACAAAGCGCATAAGTCTGTATAATCCACCCAACCTCGGGTCTACAGTGTCTCACTGAGGTTTGCAAACACTGCGTCAAACACGCGTTGGATAATCAATGGGGAGCCCTGAACACTGTTTCCCATCAGTTTGATGAGATCGATTGGAAACATGGCTCTGAAAAAGCACCGTTTACCATCCTCCCACCGCTGCTAATGTATGCCCGACAACCACCATTTTTCTTGCAGCTGCTGAAATGGCAAGATATTTCTAAACATGGCTCTTTCTGTAAGAGCCGACCATAGCTGTGCCGTTCCAAGTTTTTGCTGAGCAGACTGTCACAGTAATTGCCTTGGATACTCTAGAGACACATGGGAAAGTCTAAAAAAAATAAAATAAATGCCACTAGTGCTCCCAAGGCCAGCTCATAAGCCAAAGGCAGGGGTGGAGACGAAAATGAACAAGCTGTGTGTGTGTGTGTGTGTGTGTGTGTGTGTGTGTGTGTGTGTGTGTGTGTGTGTGTGTGTGTGTGTGTGTGTGTGTGTGTGTGTGTGTGTATTATGATAATAGCAAGACGCTTGGGTTAATATGTTAAAAGATGCACAGTTGTATAATAGTACAGTACATTTAATATGACAAGAAAATGGGATTTACAACTTATTTACGATATTAATCAAAATACGCTGGTAGCTGTTGCTGTAGAAAGAAAAACAAAACAAAATCTTAACCTATGGTGTTAACCCAATAAAACAATACCCTAGCAACCCTAAAGATGGCGGACAGACAGACAGACAGACAGACAGATAGATAGATAGCGGTAAGTGTGCGTGTGCGTGTGGGGAGTGGTAGAAGGGAGAAATAAAATAAAAGATCTGCCGCCCAGATCTTCCCTAGGGGTTATACGGCAGCTGACCATGCAGCGATTTGCCCACACTGAGCTGGCACTGTGAGCAACCTTGCTAATTAAAGAGCTCACAATGTCAAAGATTGACAAAACTTGGCCAACAGATTCACAGGTGAGGAGACAATGGAGTTTATCCAGCCCCAAATGAATGAAAAAAGCTGCGACCTTCTAACTCTGGCGAGTTGAGCAACGTACAGTACCCGACTCCAGCTCTAAGCTCTTTTACAGCCTCATAGAAGGCATAGCTTAGAAGTGTTTTCTAAATGAGCAAATATACCCATATTTCATAACATCACAGTATACAGCCAAATATATTTTCCTAACTCACATTCACTGTCAATGGAGGAACTTAAAAAGTTGCCAGTTGATGACATTACCAAAGAAGTTGGTAATTCGGAGCACATTGAGCCATCAGTTCTTCTTCGTTTTGGGAGTGAGACACTCCCTATGGGAAACAGCGCCATCTGGCGATGAGTACAGAGCTACACAATACGCTCCCGGGACCCATTCATTGGGCTAGAGGGTATGTCACGTGACCGGTCAAGTCCTCCCCTCCAGCAGAGGGCATAAGAGGCGCCGGCCGTGACATCAACTTCCTCTGTTCGCAGATGATAACACGGCTACACGCTTGTTAAAACACTGAATTCAACTCTATCTTCAAAATCTACTCTTCAAGGACCCAAACTGAGAAACCAGCTTTAGCCCTAAAAGCGGAGGCTAGGATCAGTCACCCACGGGTTTTCTCATTCAACAAAAGACCAAGTAAACTAACTTTTTTCCACCTCGTGGTGAGCCGGCGTTAGCCTTTCGCTGTTTCTTTAGCTTAGCCGCTAGCTGCACTAGCTTAGCTACTTTTGCTACCTCCACAGCGCTACCGCCGCTTGTTTTGCTCTGCTAACCCCCCGAATAGAGCTGTTAGCCTAGCTTTCTGTGAGCAAGTGTTAGCCTTTAGCTGTTCCCTAGCCTAGTCGCTAGCTGTACTAGCTTAGCTGCTCGGCTACTTCCACAGCGCTAACCCTCCCCTTCCTGCATAGCTAACTCCCCGCATAGAGCTGTTAGCCTAGCTTTGTTGCTCCCCCCCCTTGTTTGTCCCACGATGTCGAAGGCTCCGTCGAAAACCCCCAGAGGCACCCAGTACACCCTGGGCCCTCTGCCGGCTAGACAGTGCGGCCTACCCGACTGCTCTACTGAGATCGATGGAGACGACACACACGAGATATGTGTGGGATGTCTCGGTGTCGCGCACACCTTTTTCGCGCTCTCCGACCCCGAGTTTTTCTGTGAGACTTGCGCCCGGTACTCGGTGCGGCTGCTTCGATACAGATACGGCCAGGCCACGGCCTGGGCCAATAGGACAGGAGACGCTGGCGCTAGTCGCTCAGCTCCCGAAAAACCCTCCCGCATCCCGAAACCGCACTCGGCTGCTGCTGCTAGCGGGGGCGCTCCCCGCTCGCAGCACTCAGCAGGGTTCAGGGTACTCCCGCAATCCGCACCAGGCCCCGTAGCAGGCAGCACTGGCCTTCTACGGGGCCACGGTGATCACACAGCGGCTGCCGCTGTCCTCGGGGCTAGAACTCAGCTCCCGCAGCACCAGGCTAGCCCACCTCTTCCCCCCAACCCCCCTTCGACTCAGCCACCTCCACCCAGCGGCCTACTCCAGCTGGAGTCCGGGGAGCAGTCCATGGACGAGGACTTCTCCGCCGCCGAGGAGGACGATGGCGAGTACGAAGACGGCGAGTACGAGGAGGAGGAAGAGGACGAGTTCGGCGAGGAGGACCTTCCCAACGCTCAGGGACCCTCCGACGTTCTCATGACGAGCCCGGGGAGGGACCTCGAAGGACAGGCCGTGTCCTCCGGCACTTCCACCCCTCACCCCTCTGCTCCAACAGGTCAGGCATCTCCCCAGCCCGTGGCCCTACCTGACGGGGCCCCACAGTGCCCAAAGCTCTCTGTGTCCTCAGTTTTCGAGAGAGCAGTGGGGAACTGTGGCCAAAGGCTCCAGGCGGAGGAGCCCCAGGCCTCCACCTCCACTCCAGCACCCTTCCCAGGCATGGCTGCCCAGGAGCCTCGCCGCCCCCGCTTCAGGAAGCTTCCAGTGGCCAGCGGTTTCAGAGAGGCACTCCAGTCGTCCTGGGAGAGCCACAGCAATCCCTCGAAGCTGCCCTTCGACATCAGCGTGGCAGGAGCGGAAGGACTGAGCCTCGAGGTTCCCCCCATGGACTCGGTCCTAGCCACCAGCATGGCCAACATGAGCACAGACCGAGTCTCCCTCGCATCCAAGCCCACCTTCGCTCAGAAGAGAGACAAGGATGCGTCCACGGCCACGGGGAAGGTCTACTTTGCTTCTTGCCAGGTAGCCAAGTCTCTGAATGCCAGCACCTTCCTGCAGGGCTCTCTCAGCACGCTGCTCAAGGGCATGCTACCAGCGCTGGGCGAGCAGGCCGAGGAGGTAGAACTGTTGATGCAGCTGATCATTCAGCTGAACCAGTTTGCCACCAACTGGACCGGACGGTCCCTGGACCTCGCCGCTCTGCAGGAGCGAACCAGATGGCTGGACCTCATCCACTTCCCAGGCGAGCAGGGCCAGGAGGCCAGAAAACAACTGCTGGCCCTCGCCCTGGTCCCAGAAAATCTGTTCAAGGACGGGGCCAAGTACCTAAAGTCCTTCACGGACGAGAGGAGAGCGACTCAGGAGGCGGCATCTGACGTCTTCCAGCCGCTCGCCTCCACCTCCACCAGCACCAGAGGCCGAGGAAGGAGACCGGTTAGCAGGGGAGGGCGCTCCTCCTCTCGCCAGTCCAGACCGAGGCGTGCTCATGAGGCAACCCCATCGAGCAGCTCCAGAGAGAGGGCTCACGACACGGCCGGTCCTCGGCCCCGTCCCTCTCGCCCTGCTTCCACTACCCGGGCTCCTCGTCGAGGCACCCCCCGCACTCGTCGCGGGAAGGAGTTTTGACATTTTGCCCTTTGTTCCTCCCGATGCGAGGCAGACACAGGAGGACATGCAGCTTTGCCAGCCGCTCCACCCAGAGCTGCTCGGTCAGCCTGGACAGTCGCGGACCCCCCCTTTTCTGTTGGGGAAGAGACAGGGACCTTGCTTATTTCTAGAGGACAGAGTCATGGACCACTCCTCCACAGCCAAACTGAGCAAAATGTCGCACATTTCTGTCAGGTCTGTAAGAAAGAAATACCCTGTAATTGTGGCAATAAATGCATTGAAAAGTACAAAACCGTGTCTTATTCCAACTCTGCCTGTGTACCAGGGAGAACGAGGACCGCCTACATGGCGCCCCCCCGTTCTCGACGGTCCCCCTATGAGTCCACAGCATTAGGCAAATCCGGTTTTCGGTTTTCCGAATGCGTGTGGGACAAAGATACTGAATGTATTAAAACCTCTGAAGGTAATAAAATCAAGTGTAAAACCAGTGCCATCCCTGTCCGCCAGAGGGCGCCTTTGCCCCTCTGCACAGGGGCCACGCTCGTTTTACCAGCCGATTCTCCCGGCCAGGAGAGGGCGCCAAAACGCTTCTGCCTTTCAGGGCCCTCTCAAGATGGCCGCTCGGACCCCTCTCAAGATGGCCGCACGGAAGGTAAGCTTGTTAACCACTTCCGTTTCCGACCGGGCGCGGAGAGGGGCGTTTCCAATCGGATATGGACACCGGGGAGGCACCGCGTGCAGGGTCACGTGACTTCCTCGAATCCTTTTGTCAGTCAGGTAACGTCCGTGCTGCCTCTAGCGAGCGTCACACGTATGGCACCGCCAGAGCATGTGAGCACGACACTAGTTTCCATGGCAACGCTCAGACAGTCAGTGCAGCGAGCATATTTAGTAGCTCGCCCCAACCCCCTAGCTCACTGTCTAACGCAATGGAAAGCTTGCCACCCCTCTCCTTGGGTACTACGCACCATACAGAAGGGTTACAGGTTACAATTTTGCGCAAAGCCCCCTATGACAGACAAAGTGGTATTCTCCAGTGCAAAGGGCGCAGCGGCGATCACGTTAAGGGAAGAGGTTTTCTCTCTCCTAAACAAGGGCGCCATAAGAGAGTTATCCCCAGATCAGAAACGCCTGGGTTTTTACTCAAAATATTTTCTGGTCAAGAAAAAGGGGGGGGGGGGGTGTACGTCCCATACTGGATCTGAGAGGTCTCAACAGATTTCTAACGAAATTCAAGTTTCGCATGCTGACGAACGAGATGCTTTTACGCACGGTGCGTCAGGGCGAATGGTGGACCAGTATAGACCTGAAGGATGCGTATTTCCACATCCCCATCTATCCACCGCACAGAAAATTTCTGCGCTTCGGTTTCGAGGGACGAGTGTACGAATACACGGTTCTCCCGTTCGGGATGTCCCTGAGCCCCCGTGTTTTCGTGAAATGCACTCAGGCGGCTATAGCCCCCCTGAGGAAAGGGGGAATACGCTTGCCGACTTACATCGACGATTGGCTCCTGGCAGGGGACTCCAGCCAGGAGGTGGTGCGTCACACGGAGATGGCCATCTCCCATCTGACGTCACTGGGTTTCACCGTGAATTTTCAGAAGAGCGTGCTGGTCCCGAGCCAACAAACCTCTTTCATAGGGATTGCTTTGGACTCGGACGCGATGGTGGCACGCCTATCCAGGGACAGGATAGACAGTTTCCTAGCCTGTGTGAGGTCTTTTCAAGTAGGAAAGAAAGTCACGTACAGGCTGTGTTTGCAGGCGGCGGGTCTCATGGCCTCAGCCATACACCTGATCCGCCTGGGCAGGCTGTTCATGAGACCTTTTCAGCGGTGGGTGCGGGATCTCCGCATTCCACCTACCAGGGGGTCTCGGCGAGTTCTAGTGTCTCCGCAGTGTATGGAGGCACTCGAACCCTGGTCACGAGCACCCTTTCTGTCAGAAGGTGTCAGACTGGGTGTGGTGCTCTCAAGGAAGGTGGTCACGACGGACGCCAGCATGACGGGCTGGGGCGCCGTCTACGAGGGTCGTGCGGCCAGGGGAGTGTGGGGCCCCGATCTACGAGTAGCCCACATAAACTACCTGGAGCTGATGGCTTTTCTCGCACTGAAGCAGTTCGAGGCGCACATCAGCGGTTGTCATGTCCTGGTGAGGACGGACAACACCACGACCATGTGCTACATCAACAAACAGGGAGGCTTAGGCTCCCGTGTGTTGGACGACCTGGCCCGAGAGTTGACGATGTGGTGCGATTCACATCTACTGTCGGTTCGGGCGGTCCACGTTCCGGGCCTCCAGAACGGTGGAGCGGATCTACTGTCCAGGGGCAGGCTTTGGTATTCGAATTGGTCTCTCAATCCGAAAACAGTGCGCGAGATCTGGTCCAGGTTCGGTCGACCCCAGGTCGACTTGTTTGCTTCAGCAGAGAACGCGAAGTGCTCTCGCTTTTTCTCAATGAAGGCAACGGATCTCTCGTTGGGGCTGGATGCGATGGCTCACAGGTGGCCGAGGGAACTGCTCTATGCATTCCCGCCGCTGGAGCCGATCCGCCCAACGTTGGAGATTGTCAGGCTCCAGGGCCTGACTGTGCTGCTGGTTGCTCCAGGATGGGGCGTGTGGAGGTCGGAGATTTCTCCTCTGCTCTACGCCGAGCCCTGGTCCCTTCCTCCGATAACGGACCTGCTGACGCAGGTGGGGACCGAGATCAACCACCCCAGCCCCCGGGACCTAGACCTGTGGGTCTGGCCCGTGAGAGGGCAAATCTAGATGCTTACGGCCTGCCCCCTGATGTGGTAGCTACTATTCAGGGGGCCAGGGCTGGATTCACTAGGGCTGCCTATGACATAAAATGGAATATTTTTGTGTCATGGTGCCAAGAACAGTCACTGCCGGTGGTGGCTTTTCGGGCGCCGGTACGCAACATTCTGATTTTCCTGCAGAGCAGGTTGAATCAGGGTTTGACCTTCTCGACGGTCAAGGTGTACTTGGGGGCCATCTCCGCCTGTCACGAAGGTTTCGAGGTCGGGACGGTTGGCAAGCATTACATGGTAAGGCAGTTCATGGGCGGGGCCAGACGGGCCAGGCCGACTAACAGGCCTCTGTTCCCGGCCTGGGATCTAGCGGTGGTGCTGAATGCACTCTGCCTTCCCCCCTTTGAACCCCTTGAGATTGTGAGCCTCGAGGTGTTAAGTTTGAAGACTATCCTCCTGGTGGCCCTGGTTACGGCCAAGAGGGTCGGTGACCTGCAGGCACTCTCGGTGAGTTCGGAGTGCTTGAGGTTCTCTGGTGATGGCAGACGGGTTCTGCTGAAACCAAACTTGGCGTTCGTTACCAAGACCGGAGTGGTTGCACCGGCTCCGGTCGAATTGGCTGCGTTTCATCCTCCTCCTTTCGCTTCGGCGGAGGATGAGCGGTTGCACTGTCTCTGTCCAGTTAGGGCGCTGAAGCTCTACTGTCAGAGGACGGCGTCCAGTAGGTCGTCAACACAGTTGTTTGTCTCCTACGGACGGGGTAACCAGCGGAAGGCGGTTGCCAAGCCAACGCTTTCCAGATGGATTGTTGAAGCCATAAAGCTCGCCTATACGAGTAGTGGGGCCCCAGTACCTGTTGGACTGAAGGCATACTCGACTAGGGGAGTGGCTACCTCCTGGGCCCTCTCTAGAGGGGCTTCGATCCAGGAGATTTGCACGGCTGCTAATTGGTCGTCTCCTTCGACTTTTGCAGCTTTCTACAGCCTGGACGTGGCGGCCTCCTCAGTGGCGCACGCAGTCCTGGGCGTGGCAGCCTCATCTACTTGAGGTGCCTTTCTCCTCCTGATGTGATCCCGTGGGGCTAACGATCTGTTGGGTCTCTGGGAGCAGGGGGGCCCTGTTCCCTTATTAGATGGTTGGTAGGTGACGGACCTTGTCTTCTATTAGCTGAATGAGGCAGACTTCGGTCTGTCAGGGTCTCTTTTATCTCATCCCCTGTGCCGTGTCCAGGCCTGGTGGGCCTGGGCGTCCCTGAGGCGGGGGCCCGCCGTGTGCGGGTCCCTGAGCCGGTAGGGGTACGTACGTTTTTTCTGGGGGTAGGATGGTTTTAATGCTTCCGGGGGGTTTATAGATCCCATAGGGAGTGTCTCACTCCCAAAACGAAGAAGAACTAGAGGTTACGTAGGTAACCCCGGTTCTTTTAGTTTAGGAGTGAGACACTCCCCATACACCCCTTTTGTTTCGCCACTGCGAACAGAGGACCTGTGTGAAAGAGGAAGTTGATGTCACGGCCGGCGCCTCTTATGCCCTCTGCTGGAGGGGAGGACTTGACCGGTCACGTGACATACCCTCTAGCCCAATGAATGGGTCCCGGGAGCGTATTGTGTAGCTCCGTACTCATCGCCAGATGGCGCTGTTTCCCATAGGGAGTGTCTCACTCCTAACCTCACTCCTAACGTAACCTCTAGTTTTTGTAGATCTAGAGTAGATTAGACAGAAGTACAATTGCGATTCTGCTGAAGTTATTCCCTTCAGTAGCGGATAGGAGATCGAAGATAGATGATGAATGGTGCTCATTAATGTCCAGTGGAATTCATTACCCTTCAAAAAAAAAATGGCACTGCAGGTGAATCTAAATGACATGACAATTGCCGTTTATTCAGGTGTGTCTTCTCACATAGACATACAGTATCACCTGCTGAGATTGTTGTCTGCTGTGTTATGTGCAATTTCCATGTTTTTCCATTTGTGTATTTAAAATCAACCAGCTTGTGCCTTGAACACCAGCTGTCAACTGCAACAAAATAACCCTCTCATAACTATGCTCAAGCATGTGGTACGCATAGTTAAAATATAAGTGCCACTTACTGCATGAGAGGAGCTCTTCATATTCTATGTTGTATGAAATTATATATTATTAAGGCAGAATAGCATATCTAGCGAGATAGGATCTGTATGCTCAGACAGAAATCAGATAAAAGGGATAGAGAAGTGTCTAGGTGAGCTCCCCCCCCGCCCAGCACAGAAGATGAAAGCCCCACAACCCAGGCCTGTAGAGCCAGTGTATGCATGAATGTGAAACGGCCAGCTTAATTATGACTGAGCCTCTGAGATTTCTCTCCACACAGCCAGTTGGAGACAGCCAAAATTAACCAATGTGTGCCACAAAATGAATGCACCCGTATTATGCAGATCTCCCTGCCATGGTCAGTTCACTTTCATTTCGATTAAATCAAGTCATATATTAAAACTGAAGTTCATCTGCTGTGCGATCGTACCAGTCACTCTTAGTTACTATTTAATAGGCTAGAGATCAACCGCGCCCCTTTCTGATATTTGACTTTTGAAGAGATGTGTCTACAATTAATGTCTTGAAAATTGAAAATGAAGAGCAGCAATTCAACTCAGACAAAGACAGACAGATAGACAGACAGACAGACACATTTGCAAATATCTAACTAAATAATATCATACCCTTACAGACAGACAGACATAGTTAGTTAGACGGATAGATACTGTATATAGGTGAGCAGACAACTAAATATGAAAACGGTGTTACTACTGTAGTTAATAATGCTGCTTGCCCCATGGCCAGGTATCTGGTCATGAACAAGAAACCGTATTATTAGTAATTTAACTCATTACTTGGCTGACAGGTCAGCTATGCTTGGATGGTCTGTCCGGATGATACCCAGATAGTTTTTAAATCCTTAGAATGTTCTAGCTGACTTGTCTAGTCTCAATGAAGAGACTAATAATTAACCTATTATTATGTGCCATGGCCTAGTAGAGTACTTGATTTTAATTTACCAGAGGGATATGGATGATTTTAGTGTCTCCGCCAGGCCGGAAGGCTGGGAGGCAGAGATTGCGTTTTCACTCCTGTGTGTGTGTGTCTGTGTGTATACTGTAGATGCGTCTCGAAAACCATTAGAGCGATCAAACTTTAAATAAACACTGCCAGTAGACCAAGGATGACACATCACTTATTGAGGGGCCTCTACAGTGCACCTCCATAAGCACTTTCACTTCTGCCAAGAGGTGGAGCCACAAATGCGAAAAGTTGCACCCTATGTTGTAGAAATGCTACCCCCCCCCCCCCCCATATTCCTCAGGATGGCTACAACCCATGCCTTATACAGCCCTGGCTAGGCAACGCAGCCTGTCAGAGATATGCGTTCCGCAGAGCACCGCTTTGTTGCAGAAGGCAACAAAAAAACACACTTTGTAGCGTGTCTTGTGTAAATTCATCCGTATGCAAGATCTTAGAATGCAGACGTACAGTACAGGCTTGGTTAGTACCCAACTAGCCATTAATTTTCCCGAAAATAAAAAGTAAGAGACAGCCTATCTTCAACTTTCAGTCAGTGGATCTTTATCATGCATCACATTTACCAGCTTAACCAGCTGCAGCTCTATTTTGCACAAGTTGAAGCTTATTAATGTCTTTTTTAGTACATTAAGCTGAATGTTTATGGTCTATTTTTCAAATTTCAATAACTGTGCTACCATTTTGTGAACACTAATGACAGTGTATAATCGACTGTACGTTTATAAAGTTGATCACTCACTCACTGTATGCACTCACTCGCACGGCTCCCCCATAACGGCGTCTTCCTGTGCAGACACAAAGACAAACAAACAAACAAACAAAAAGATATTAAAGACATTCCAGTCACAACAGAATGTGCACCTTCTGTGCAATCTGGGAACCCATCAGCAAAAAAAAACTAAAACATTCTGTCTTGAGAGATTACCTTCTGTGTGGTTGGGAATCTACAAGGTACAAGTATAACATACAATTCAATATGAATGTGTACTGCTGCATGAACAGAGATAAACTCTATCTGTAAGAGGCTGCTCTGTGACATACACACTGAGAGTTAAATGAACACTGTGGATTTTACTGTGTATAGACATGGATGGGCATACCCAGAGAGGGAGATTAACTGTAGATGTTCTACAACAGCTCCGATTACTTGATTGACTTTTGCCAGCATGCCCCGAGGCAGCTAGTTTCTGACCCAATAATGAAGCAACACAAAATGCTAATGCAGAATAGTGGAGTGTCAGGCGAGCTCGCACAACTATTTTTACGTTAAGTGCTTTCCACTCCTTTAGCTGTGAGGTTTTTTTTCCTCTCTTTTTTTTTTCTTTAACCACAGCGCAGCCGGGGGCAAGAAGAGGCGTATTCAGGTCAGGCACACAGTCATTACATTATCATCTTAAAAAGAAGGGGGGGAAATGGTATGGTCAGTGTTTTTGAGTCAACTGAAGTTAGCTATCCACTTAATCCGGACACCAGCATACTGGAATCCCATAGGGTTTACCCAACTGGTAGAAAACTCAACACCTATGCAGAGAGGGCAGGACGACGTCTACTTCCCTGCTACTTATAACAATATCCGTTGCAGTGTTTACATTTTGACTCCTCACTATTCGTCAAATCGTTATGCTTTAGCTTGCTTCTGTATTTTAAAAACTGCACATAATGGTTTTTTTTTCCAGCTGTAGTGCTGTGGGAATGTTGGTGAGCAGAATGACTTATCAGGCGGTCAGTGAATTATGTACCGCACCCTGTGGTGTGTATGAGAGAAGCTTACTGCAAACCACGGGCTGCCACAGCTGTCAAAGTGGGAGAGCTGCATCCAGAGACAGCAATCACACACACACACACACTGTTTCTGTGTGTGTGTGTGTGTGTGTGTGTGTGTGTGTGTGTGTGTGTGTGTGTGTGTGTGTGTGTGTGTGTGTGTGTGTGTGTGTGTGTGTGTGTGTGTGTGTGTGTGTGTGTGTGTGTGTGTGTGTCACACCTAGAGGCAGGGTAAGAGGAAAGAGTGAGGGATAGATAATGACAGAGAGATACACCATTATGGTATGTATGTAAGTATTTAGGAAGGTAGGTATTGGTAGGTAACCAGTTAGGAAGGTACAGGAAGGGCACCCCTGAACTCTAGTAGTGTGGCAGATGAGCTATAAGGTATTGTGTATTTTATGACTGGATGAAACTTTCTACAGTGATTCTATATACCATGAAGTTTGTTTTCAGACGTGGAACAACTTATGAAATGACCTCTGGAACTGGCAGAGGCTGTACACATTTGGGAAATCTTTTTCGGCTTTTTTTACAGGTACTGTATATCAAAAAGAAGAGTTGTGGAACCCACTAATGGGTTCCACTACTAGTGGGTAACTTCCTATACAGCTGACATAATATCAGTCTAATTTCACCTATTAAAGCAATAATTGCCATCATAAAATTATTTTATGATTACGTTGCTTACGTTACGTTTATCATTACGTTGCTTTAATAGGTTACATTTGGTCAATTTGGTGTATTTTTCATACAAATACACCTCACACAAACAGACTCAAAATGAGAAAAATGGGCTCCTCTGAGCACAGGTTTCCGCAAGGTCAGGTAGTAGTAGTCAATCTTAGCCAATCAGGATGAAATATAAAAAATCTGACAGGACCATCTTGATGACATGAATATACCGATTTGCGTGTTTGGACACAATCTGTTTTGCAAAAATCACAAAAAAATCTAAAATTCCGGTGGTGCAATAATAGGCCAATGTGAAAAGGGTGGCATTTCTTCCTCGGCCTAGTGTGAATGTGCGTGCAAGGTTTCACGACAATCGGACAATGCGTTCATGATTTGAGGCATTTTGTTCAAAACGAGCCACTCCTGCAAACTTTGAAAGCCAATCTTAGCCAATCAGGATGGAATATGAAAAGTCTGACGGGTCCGTCTTGATCACTAAAGAGATAATGTGTACCGATTTGCATGATGTTTGGACAAATCTGTAGGAGAATTATCAAACTTGTTTTGCAACAGTCGGCCTCCTGGTGATCACTTCAGTTATAGGCAAAAACGTGAATCAACCTGTTATAGCGCCACCATGAGGCCAATTTGAAAAATGTAGGATGCCGTTTTGTCCTCGGCCTAGTGGGAAGGTGTGTGAAAAGTTTGCTGCATTTATGATTTGAAGCATTTTGTTCAAAACAGGCTACTTCTGCAATAGTAGGAAGCAAAATCTTAGCCAATCAGGATGGAATATGAAAAATCAGACAGATCCGTCTTGATCACATGACTGTAGAGATTTGGGATGTTTGGACAAAATCTGTAGGAGTAATATAAAAAAATTGTGTAGCAAAAATCCGCCTCCTGGTGTGTGCACAGTTTCACCCCGATCAGTCCAACGGTGCCAGAGATTAGCTGTACACAGACAGACACACACGGACAGACGGATGGACACAAAAAGGACTTTAACAATTAACAATTTAACAATTTGTGTTGAATTTGATAGATTCCCCAACTGATCGACAGGCAAAGTAGCCTGCCTCTTGTAAGGCCCCCGCCGGTCAGCTCCGCTGGTGTTTAGTTGGACGGTGCTTGCTGCCTGCAGGTCCGACCCAGGAGCAGAGGGCACACGTGCAGAAAAGGCTCGGGGCCCTGTGTTCCCACTCCTCCGCTGCTGACCCCGTCCCAGAGAGACCGAGACGCCCGTCTGACTCGGGTGCCCTTCCACGGACTGCCCGAGAACCCATGGGTCGGCCTCGCGCCATCGAGGAGGTCCGTCACCCTGGGTTCGAGGACACACTCTGGAAGCTTTGTTTCCTCAAATTCACCAAAACGGGCCTAGCACTGTTCCTCGATTGAGTTTGGAACTCGGCCGCCGCAGTGCACGCTCCCGGGACGCCTCCGCCCTCCACGCGGCCTCAGCATCCGCAGGGTACACCCCGGGACGCCTCGGCTTCTCACAGGAGGCCTACCTGGTTGTTCCTGCCAGTTGCATAATACTTGTCTCAAATATTAAGCCATGCATGCTTAAGTACAAACAGCTTGTACGGTGAAACTGAGAAAAGGCTCATTAAATCAGTTATGATTCCTTTGATCGCTCCTCAGTTGCTTGGATAACTGTGGTAATTCTAGAGCTAATACATGCAAACGTGCGCTGACCTTCGGGGATGCGTGTATTTATCAGATCCAAAACCCTTGTGGAGTGCCCCCCCTCGGGGACCGCCTTGTCTGCTTGGGTGACTCTGGATAAACTCAGGCAGATCGGCCCTCCACGGCGGCAACATGTTATTTGAGTGTCTGCCCTATCAACTTTCGATGGTACGCTACGTGCTTACCATGGTGACGACGTATAACAGGGAACCAGGGTTCGAGTCCGGAGATGGAGCCTGAGAAACGGCTACCACATCCAAGGAAGGCAGCAAACTCGCACATTACCCACTCCCGGCACGGTGAGGTAGTGACGAAAAATAGCAATACAGGACTCTTTGTAGGCCCTGTAATTGGAATGAGATGGCTTTAAATCCTTTGACGAGAAACCGTTGGAGGGCAAGAGACTCATCTATCTGTATGTATTATAATAATAAACTTCATTTAGCACCTTTCAAAACTAGGTTACTGAGTGCTTCACAAAGGAAACAACAAAAGAAAATTGAACACAAAAAGATTAAAAACAATATGTATGTATGTACTGTATGTATGTATGTATGTATGTATGTCCTTCGCATATTCTCGTAAACTATTCATCCGATTGACTTCACACTTGGTTGGTGTAATGCTGAGGACCCAAGGAAGTGTGAATATTTTCAATATAACATCATATTTAAAACCTCTCTCTTTGTCTCTTTGTTGAAAGAGCAATTGGGTTGTCAGGCAGTCAGAAAGAATGGGCCCATCACCAATTTACTTGCACACAAATTGTCCAAGCCTTATCCGGATTTGTTTAGCCCATGCCAACAGAATTTTATGCAAATCAAAAATCTGTCTTGAGAGATCAACCCGGTCAGGAACGGGGGGCGTGTGGCCTGAACGGTTTGGGAACCACAGCTCTATTTGATTGACTCTTTGCTCTTCATAGAAGGATAAACTTTATAGACAACAGATGATTTTCAAATGTATTTGCTGTGTTTTGGGGCTGTAATCTTTTTTTTGTGTGCATGTGGCATGGCATGGAATGTGGCATGGCATGGGGCATGTCATGTGGCATGGCATTTTTTTGTATTTGCAAACAAACTATATGTTGATGATAATGAGGTAAGAATGTTTAAAATTGCATATTTTCCATGTACAAATCATAACCCTAATGTATTATATTCAGAACAATCCCAGGACTGTAATAGCCCCTCACTTCACCATGATGTTTCCCTCAAACGCAACACTATTGACTCAATAGTGCAACAAGTTGTAAAATAATGTACAGTATAAATCGGTTGGGGCGCTAGTGATTCTGAGGTAACATTATTACTATTTAATGTGCGTCTTTGTCTTTTCATCTGTGGCATTCCTCAGAACTCAGAAGGTACTGTAGATGAGAGAGACAGGTTCTTTTCATTCAACACAGATGGAACTAACCTCAACATAAATACAGGAAAACTGCCTTGCAGTGCAATCTTACATAAATGATGAGAGACAAGTGCGAATGGGCTGGCCATCTGCTGACTCTGCAAACAGCCACTATACTTTTTTTCTTTCTTTTTTGTTTTTTTTCAACATTTCCAAACATACCGAAGAGCAGTATTCCACTTAAAGGGACTGCATGTCCTTAAACAATCCAGGACTTATTTTAATTAATTAATGATATTTGAATCAATCTGTATGGTAGACTAATTATGCTACAATGCAGCAATATAACTGGCACATCTGCAGTGGAGCTAGAAGTGGTCTCCCCATTCTTCCATTGAGACATTTCGACACTGGTAGGACACCTACTAGTTGACAATGTCAATCAGTTATCTAAAGCAGGTGGCACACCGGATTGAACACTACATGCATCGCCATCTTTATTAGACATCTTTATTTTAACAAAGGAACTATTGTGAAGGCCTTACACACTGGTGTCCATAATAGATAGGCCTTTGTATGCACAACAACTCATACACAGCAGCAGTTCCAAGAGCCAATATGATAAAAGGTAAATGGCCGCGCGCGCACACACGCACACACACACACACACACACACACACACACACACACACACACACACACACACACACACACACACACACACACACACACACACACACACACACACACACACACACACACACACACACACACACACACACACACACACACACACACACACACACACACACACACACACAAAAGGGTGTTTTAAGCTATGCAGACCAAAGTAAAAAGAAAGAGTCACTGACGTTAGATTTGTTTTCACTTCACTTCACTGAATTGACATTTGTTTGATGTACAGCTGCATGCTGTCAGTAAGCGCTTCGGTATAAAAATACTCATTATACTGCATATGTGAAGCACAGAGTTTGCCTCCCACTTTAAAATCCTCAATGTATGTTAGTCCTGGTTATATGTAGCTTATATATCTCTTTAGCTCTCAATACACTATCTGGTTGAATATTTATTATTCACTGCCTCTTAACCCATTTAAACCAGGAAAGCATCTGTGTCATTTGAGTTAAAAAGTAGTCACAATCATTTTAACCACATTAACCATGTTTTATACTTTGGCTATTAAAAAATAACGGATATACAAGTTCATAGGGCGTCACTTCGTGCCACGCTATGAGCTTGTAGATCATGAAAATGTGTGCAAATCTTTGTTTTGAGTTGCAATTTTTTAAGCGAACATTTTAACTCAAATCTCTGCTTCTGGGAGTCCCTGGAGCAAATTATTTTGAGATGGGAGTGTGCGGCCAAATACATATAATTTTGGGGGTCCTTGACATGAAAAAGTTTGAGCACCAGTGATATAGCAACATACGTTTTTCAGAAGAAAATACATACAGAATACATTTGTAGAATTGGCCTCAGGTCTTAATGGGTTAAAATCCATAATATCTGCGTAATAATATTGCTGTATTTGTTTGATTGGAAGCAAAACCTCGCAGACATCGCTTCCATTGGTTGTACTTTGTACTTTTCACCTCTTGCATAAAAACTGTACAATTGTTGTCATAACGCACCATCATTTCTTGCATTCAGATTGTACAATCACATTGATAATTCAACATATCGATTCATATTGTGAGTTAGCTTCAGCTCCATAACTCCAACAACCATGTCTGTTATGCATAGTTTGTTAATATGTTATAACTTCAACTCACAGTAGGGGAGACTTTTTCTATCTTGTTAGATTTATAGTTCATGGGACAAGATATGCATATTGTATGTGTTGAATAGGCTTCATGGTCCCACAGCCCTGTTCTGAAACCCATTCACAGTGCAGTAGAACAATGGGAAAGATTCATCAGCCTGCGAATGTGGCTGTGCAAATCAGCTCTGAAAAGCTCACTTTGTTGGACATGCAAATCCTATGACTGACAGCAGAGCTATAATAGGTGGAAGATTAGAAATTCAATTATTGGGTTGCTTGGTGGCTCAGCCAGTTAAGACCATATGCTCCTTGTGGGTGGCGATTCCTGTCTCGTATGTGCTGACCAATCGGTAATAAATAAAGTAATAAAACAATACAAATCTTTTTTTTTTATCTATAAAATTATCATCCATGGGTATTATGTTCCTTTCCCTCCAACAAAATGGAATGCAATGCATAATTTTCCAATTTGAAAACAGCTCAGCATATTATGATTAAAACATGATATCTGCAAACAAGCAAGCGGTTACCAATTTATAATGTACCTAAGCTGAAAAACCGAAGAAAGAAGCTCAATTACTGAAGCCCGCATTGGGTATTTTGAATTTCAAAAAATCCTTGCCATTCTGAAATGAAATTAAAAAAAGATAGCTTCACTCATTGTCTTTTCTTTCCTCCTCTCTCTTCATCTTCATTCTGCTTCCCCTTCAGACGGTATCGTGTGTGTCCTACATACGTCATTCATCTATTGTTCATCATCCCAAATCCCTTATTAGTCAACCTCCTCTTCTAACAAGCATTCCCTTTCCCTTCTGCTGGGAATTGTCACTCATACACACCAACAGCACTTCTCCACTTTAAAGACATCCACTGCAAAACAACAACCTTTCTTTTTAATCTCCCTCGGCCTAACCAGGAAATTAAATCCCAGTGTGTTTTTCTTTTAAGTCTTACCTGCTTGTTATTATTGTGAAATGCGGATGACAGCCGTCCTTATAGCTTAGAGGGCTTGCCATTCTCAAACTGAGGAGGCAAGCCGTGGTTCTCAAGAAAGAGGAAGTGAGCTGCTGGATCCAGAAAATAAGAATGAGAAAATGAAGATGAATTGGAAAAAAAGAAGAAAAAAAAGAAAAGAAAAAAAGAGTGATGGCAGCGGAAGAAAAGACAGTCCAGAGAGAGAGTCCAAAAGAGAGTCCACAGTGAGACAGAACTGTGAGAAAGAAGGGAAAGAGAAAGGCTGGGTCCTAGGAACTGCCGTGGCGCCAGACAGTGATGGCTCTCAGTCACCCCTGGAGTCACCCAGGAGACCTGGGGATTAGACTTGTCCTCATTTAAACACACGCACATGCGCACACACACACACACACACACACACTCAGACGGGTAAAAGGCTTCAAAACTAAACTCACTAAAAACGAACAATATGACAAAGGAGAAATGGGGATGGGGCTGAGGCTGAGGGTTTTTCCATGTTCTGTAGAAAGTAGAGTAAAATTATAGTAATGGTTGTGTGCCTGCTAGCCTGCTCACTTCCCTCCCTTTCTCTTCTTCCCTGGTTTTCAGCTCCGTCTTCCTCTCTCCCATACCTGAGCTTCAGTCCTTCATCACCCTCCCTCCTCAGCCACCTCCGACCACCACCACCAACGCTTGATAACACACAGACACACAATCTAGCCTGGCCCATTTGTCCTCTGCTGTGCTCTTGTCCTATCTACTGTTCTGTGTAATCAATGGGAGAGGCTGAGAAAACGAGGGCAGTTGATTTAACCAGACAATCGATACCTCCAGCTCCCTTCTGAGGCTTTCACCAATCTGGCCGGTGCATTTACTGTCACTGCTGATTGGATTACATTGGCCCAATTAGACATTTGGCAACACAGGAATTACAGGGATTCCAAGGTATCCGGGTATAGGAGTGCACTCATGAATGCCACGGTGTGCACAAGTATAGACGCATGGATACACTACATTACCTGCCCCCACACACACACACATTGTGTCAAACGGGTGATGAGTTGGGTCCAAATCTGACAACGTGGCACCCATTTAAAGTGACAGGACTCCCCTGCAACAGACGTTGACAACATTGCATGCTGACGAGGACGTATTTACGGGGCTCAGATCTGCTTCTGACAACCTGCCTACCTTATTTTATACCGGATGCGTCAACCTATTACAAGTTGGGAGTGAAAAAGGCACTTCCGCATTCCAGTGGGCGGGACTACAGTGTACATCGAGAAGCGACGCGGCAGGTGAGTGTTGCCGGAGCATCAAACGG
Source organism: Gymnoscopelus braueri (assembly GCF_963280865.1). NCBI lineage: Eukaryota > Metazoa > Chordata > Actinopteri > Myctophiformes > Myctophidae > Gymnoscopelus > Gymnoscopelus braueri. The sequence continues at coordinate 30,129,455 of NC_137611.1, forward strand.
GTGATGCAGCGGGTGCTTTTGCCCTAAATCATCACTGTAGCACGACCGGAGAGTGAAAAAACACACACGCGCGCGCACACACGCACACGCACACGCACACGCACACGCACACGCACACGCACACACACACACACACACACACACACACACACACACACACACACACACGTGTTTGTTTGCAACATGGATTGTTTGCTGAATTTTCTTGGGGGATTGCTGCTGGATGAGGTTAATTTCATTGGTCCAGGATTTATTTTCTGTCCCTCTACAACTCAAAAATGGAAAACCTAACAAGATTATAAAGTCAGCCATTCATCCTCTTTTCCTCCTAGTTCAAAGCTAAGTCTGGCAGTTGAAGATTATTTCTTTTCAGACATTTCTTTCAGACGTTTTTAACCCTAGATGCTCAGGCAGGGGACCTCCTGGCTGCCTAGGCATGTGACTAAAGCATGATTTATACTGAGTTTTGCACTGGTGTTGTGCACTGAAAATAGCAGAGCTGAGCTCACAATGGGTACTTTTTGCCATCAAGGCACAGTGGGTTTGGAGCTCAATTGAAAGTGCGGGAGTAAGACTGAGACGTGACAGGCATGGGCAGGTCTGGAGGGCGGCTGGCATGCCCCCCATTAATTGAAGAACATTTCAATAATGTATGAGTCCCTTTTCACTTCAAGATAGCATCCTAATAAGCAGTAATTAGGCACAAACTCGTTAAATAAAAGTTACACTACATCCGAACACACGTACTGTTAGGCAATGGGCATTGACAATGTAAAACAAATTGTTTCCTGGAATGTGTTGAATACATTATCAACAATTTATTGGCAAAAATGGACGGATCCCACACACTGTCTGAAACTTGCAAACAATATTTATTTCATTACAGCGTTTTGGTCCATAGACCTCTTCGGTCCTCTCATAGGATGGCTCACAGGCTCTATGAATGTTTGTTTATTGTGCTCTTGATGTTTGTCTTGATGAAGGTCATAGCATGTGTTCACAACTGATGGCGCACCATTTCAAAACTATTTTACACAACTCAACTGTGTCGGGGTATGTTCACACTAGGTGCATGTTATGAAGAAAAGGGGATGAAAAGAAAAGAAAAAAATAAGGGGGTGCGGGTGGGAGCAATGGGGGGGGTCATGCAATTGGACTTCAATGTAACTCTATAGCAAGTACTGAATATTAATAACAAAGTTAAACTGAGTAATTGCACATTTACACCTAGTAGATGTGCAGTTACTCAACATTGAGCAACTGCATGGCATAATTCTCGCATTAAAATGTATACATTTTTTATAGACAAGCCGTCAGATGAACACCGAATGCCTGTGTGCGCCCCCCGGCTGCCAACTCTCTCCTGGTGGACACCGCTGCTGGCTTGCCCTGTCTGGAGCAGTGAGGCTGGCACTGGTGATTCAATGCCTTCTAAATCAGTAGTTCTCAAACCTGTCTGTGTCAAGGACCCCCACATTGTGTGTGTGAGTGAGTGAGAGAGAGAGAGAGTGAGAGTGAGAGTGAGAGTGAGCCGCGGAACCCACCCCCCCCCCCATCTAAATGTTTTGTGCCAGGGACCCCTAGAAGAGAAGACTACAAAAAATCTATATTTTCCAAACATTTTCGAGTGTGTACAAGCTCGTAGTGCGGCGCAAAGTGACGCACTGTGAGCTTGTATATCTGCTATTTTTGAGAAACACTGTTCTAAACCAATGTTCTAAATCTAAAGAGTTTTCTGAAAAACGTGATGCTATATTACATATATGCTTTCCCGGCTTTAATGGGTTAATAGGTCTGCCTTTAAGAAAAAAAAACTCGATGGATATAGAAAATAAGATAAGGTAATTATATTAGGTAATAAAATCATAGATTTAATATACTGTTTTGTTAGGCAGAAGAGGATCAGGGATGCTGGTGGTAGTCGGATGTGGGTGTGTCCGTATGACAGTGTGGTATAGAGACCATCTGCTCGGACGAGCAGCTCTGCCTTTGTGTACACAGTCATGACTGGACAGCTCATAAAAAGCTGTCCAAGTCATTAAGACAATTTTCTCAAAAAGTTAAACTATTCTCAAACTTTTAAAGTGCTCTGCTTTGGCAGAAAAAAAGTGCTCTGATCAGGGCTGGATAACGAGCAAAGCGGCCCTATACACCTAATCAAAGGGACCCCTCAAAATTACCTCACAATATTTTCAGAGGCTCTCTGTCATGTCTGGCAATTTTAAGTGAAAAAAGTAAGTAGCTCAGTTCAGCCATAAAATGTTCCAGCCAATCAAGATGATGCTTCAGGAGCACAGAATGGAAGTGTAATGAAATTGGCTACTGAGCTCTACAACCTTTTGTCAACATTGAGGACTGTAACTTTAATCTGATTTAGTTAGGTATGGGTAATTAGTCATCAAAAGAATGTGTGGAAACAAATGCTATTTCTACTAACCTGACACAAAGGACAACATCAAGGCAAAATGTACAGGAAACCATGGCAAAAGATAAAGAGGCTATATAGTGATATGACCTAAACACAAAACGCACACGTACACACAATTTACAGTAGCCTGGAATTATAACCAGTAACTGATAGTTTTGTAGATAGTTATTAGTAGGTGTACACTGAAGTCAATCTCCAATCTATTAATTCCAGGAACACACACACACACACACGTGTCCGTATTTGCCCAAATAATATGGAGATGCCTGACGTCACAGTACTGACATCATAGTGCTGTTGACTGATGTCATACAGTGGCCTCCAAGTACTCTGATAACAGCACTGCAATAAGTACTCCAACAAAGGGTAGTGCACTAGAATTTTGGTGTCACATTGTCACATTATGAGGTCAGAACTGTGATGTGTCTGTATTGTCTTTTGTTTTAATGGTACAAGGAGAAACCAGGGTTGTGGCTCTTTCGGAGCGGGAACTTTGGGGGGGTGGGAGGGTTAACATACATTCACTGTTTTTTGTATGCTCATTATTATAGACCTGTATGTGAAAATATAAAATAAAAAAACCTTGAACAAAAAAAAAAAAAGAACTGTGATGTGTGACCTCAAATGATGTCGGAACTGTGATGTCACCGGCAACATAAAAGAGAGCGCGGCGGAGAGTTTAGTTCGACAGGTTGCATAGTGCTCGTCAGGTATTGTTTAAGAGGATCCCAAGCGAATCAGAGACAGTTCGTTTAGATTGATATTATTGCATAATTGGCAAACTCAACGACTTGAATTGTTTAAACATGCAGATTTTTGTTAAGACCCTGACTGGCAAGACCATCACCCTGGAGGTTGAGCCAAGTGACAACATTGAGAATGTCAAGGCCAAAATCCAGGACAAGGAAGGCATTCCCCCTGATCAGCAGAGGCTGATCTTTGCTGGCAAGCAACTGGAAGATGGCCGCACCCTGTCTGACTACAACATCCAGAAGGAGTCGACCCTCCACCTTGTGCTGCGTCTGAGGGGAGGAATGCAGATCTTTGTCAAGACTCTCACTGGCAAGACCATCACCCTGGAAGTTGAGCCAAGTGACAACATTGAGAATGTCAAGTCCAAAATCCAGGACAAGGAAGGCCTTCCCCCTGATCAGCAGAGGCTGATCTTTGCTGGCAAGCAACTGGAGGATGGCCGCACCCCGTCTGACTACAACATCCAGAAAGAATCTACCCTCCACCTAGTCCTGCGTCTGCCTGGCAGTGAATGATTCTATAACCCTAAATGTGTCAGCATTGGGCTATTGGATATGGCTTACAATAAAAATATTTAAAATAGCTGAGGCCTGGGAAAAGATGTCAGGTCCAACCTGACAATCAATTAAATGAACTAAATGGGGAGAAAATAAATAAATTGAAAGCTCCATGTGATTCGGAGGAGATTCCCATGGCCATTGGGTATTGGCCCCCCAAACAATCTAGAAAAGGTATTTTATAAAAGGGCAGGTCGGACGGAAATAAGAGTGCATATACCATGATGACAAACAGTAGTGCCTCCGGTTGTCTTTGAACCGGAGTCAGCTGCGGTAAGGAATATATATTTATGGTACTATGCACTCTTACTCAGTGGCCCACCTAGGTGTCCAACAAAAAAAAAATGTGAATGTAAAACAAAATATAACTAGGCCTGTTTTGGAATACATTGTAAATCAATACAAGGCATTGACACAAACCAATACAACACATACTGCACTGCACCAATAGACACAATACAACAGGTGGCCTATATAGCACCACAGTGTTCAACTAACAAAGCATGTTGTCTATATGCTTAGACAATGTGTCACCATAATGTGTATATGACATTAGTCACCATAACGTCTATGATATTAAATATAGACAATGCATCACCATAATCTCTAGATATTAACCACTTTAAAAAAAACGTTTGGTGCTATATAGCCCCAAAATCTCATAATCATAGGAGAATAGTTTTTTGGGGCTACCCTAAAGAAGCATTGAAACCCCCTGTGGTACTATATAGCACCTCAACCATCCCACAGAACCACTGAAGAAGAACCAGCCATCCCAAAGAACCACTGAAGAACCGCTGAGGCACCACAAACAACCATCCCAAAGAGTGCCTTTTTGATGCTATACAGCACCTTTCTTTAAGCCCCAAAACCATCCCAAAGAACCACTGAAGCACCACTTTGTTTTTAGAGTACTCTAATGTGTGTTGCTTTCTTAGTCAGCCTGTGCCATGTTTTCCCAATGCAACCTTAACGGTAGCCCTGGTTCAGAGCGTTAGTGAGTTCCCTCTAACGCCCTGGAAGACCCAGGGCTCTGCGCTTGTACAAGGAATTCCACTGCCCTGCGAGTGCTCAAGAGTAGTGAAAATAAACAAAACCATTTCGCTACTCACCGAAGCAAAGGCTGTTTTGTGTTGTTGAAAGTCTATTCTCGGAGGTGGGAAGCCTCTCTCTGTAAAATACACTTTTTGGGCAGAAAATAAAATGCGCAGACGGAAATTATTTTTATTTACTCCACAGTGCCCTCTACAGATTTTGGTTAATGGTAAGTTCAAATCCTCCAGATCTGTAGAGGGCACTGTGGAGTAAATACAAATAATTTCCGTCTCACTGACATATTTAATTTTCTGCCCAAAAAGTGTATTTTACAGAGTAGTAATGCGCATGCGGACGGGGGTTGACTGGCCATAGGCTGACTACAAAAGCGATTTAAAAGCTTCTTTCAACCCTTTGGTTAAATGTTCTTGACCGCTAAAATGTATAACATCTGAGAGCAGGGGGGAATTCAGAGAGGTTCCGATTGGAGCTATCAAGAACCCTGAGGTGCTATATAGCACTAACCTCACTCCGTCAAATGGAAGAAGCTTGCGACACACATTTTGTTTCACAGCGTACTTGCATCTGAGACTTCGGGCGCAGAATCGATGACAGACGGAGTTTCATTTTTTCAAGTTACTAGGCAGGTGATTGGATGATCCCGCCCCTAGCAGCCGCTGATTGGTTCGTATGCGCAGCGGTTCGGGCAGCTTTACTCTGTGAGCAATCCCAGACCCTCCTTCCTGAAACCAAATGCAATGCAATGCATGAGATTTCCGGAGGGAGGGGGTGTTTACCAGGCTAATATAGCACAACAACCATCCCAAAGAACCCCTGAAGAACCTTGTGGTTCTATATAGAGCCTCAACCATCCCAAAGAACCACTGAAGAACCTTGGTTCTATATAGAACCTCAACCATCCCAAAGAACCACTGAAGAACCTTGCGGTTCTATAAAGAACCTCAACCATCCCAAAGAACCCAGAACCTGAGGTGCTATATAGCACCACAATCATCCCAAAGAACCACTGAAGAACCTTGTGGTTCTATATAGAGCCTCAACCATCCCAAAGAACCACTGTAGAACCTTGAGGTTCTATAAAGAACCTCAAACATCCCTAACCCAGAACCCGAGGTGCTATATAGCACCACAATCATTCCAAAGAATCACTGAAGAACTGCTGAGGCACCACAACCATAACAAAGAACCACTGAAGAACCAATGTGTCACCATAACCAAAAGGCACAGCCAGCTTGTGCCAAAACAAACACACACTCCATCATAGCACTGTGACAGCCCACAGCATTACGCTACTAATAATGCATTTAAACAGACCTCAGGTAGGCTAATAAACCTTTTACATGGCAGCAGTGTTAACAAGTAGGCTAGAACACGTGGTTCTCAAAGTGGACCCTTGGTTCCAACTGGACCCTTACAGGCCTGTAACTCAGAGTGTACAAATGGAAATGAAATGGACCCCTGCATGGTTCCATTTGTACACTGTCAGAGTTATGGAGGTAGTTGAAATGAAAACGTTTGAGAACCACGTGAGCTAGTGTATACAGTGTACAGGTGTCAGGTGCTGATAATAATGATTGATTTGCGTTCCATTCATGTCAAAACAGAGTCAGCTGGGTGCTGCTGCTATTTTTAATTGTATCTTTGTTAACACCTGTGTGCTGTGTTCACCTTGTTATTTTATGTAAATATTTGCTGCCTTGAAAAAAGGTTTATAATCCAATCATAACAAAACCAGCATATAAAAGTAAAAGTTAAGTTTCTTACCCTTGTCGCCGAATTCTTCCTTGTAACGTGCCCAATACGTCATCAGCTGTTTCATGACGTTTGAGGCCCAATGACATACGCCCAATTATTATTTGCTTAACTCATCATTATACATAGAATAGGTCTATAAACAAAGAGGACAGCGGCGTACTGTACAGTCAGTAACGTGTAGCTCGACTGTTTTGACTTCCAGTGTTGCCAGATTTTGCGAGAGAAATAAGCAACCATGTCTATGAAATTTTATTTTTATTTATTTTTATTTTACCGACGGCACGGGTCGCTCTGGGCCCCAACGCAACTGCGTTGTCTGCGTCCCCCTAGTTACGCGTCTGGCGTCATGTCTCGTCTCACTCTCTGCATCAAAAGACATGAGTGAAGCCATATGTTTACACTTCGTCGCACGTTGGTGTCGTGAGCCAAAAACAGCAGATTTACAAGCCCACAGCATTGCAAAGTCTGATATTTTCGGCGCTCACAGACAGCTCTGGTCAAATCGTTTGAAAATGTCCGCCACAAAAAGCCAACTGTAAACTGATTATATAAACCGCAGGTACGCCTTAGATAATGAAATTAAAATAATATAAATACAATTCAGACATTCTTCTGTGCTTCTTTGCTAATTTTATTCATATATTATATATTCATTTTAGGTGATATTTAATATTTACAACAAAGTTTTTGCAGCATAAGTTTCAATGCTCAATCTGTTCTGGCCTTTGGATACATTAATTATTTCAATGATTAAGCAGCAGCTGTGGGCAGTAACCAAGTACATTTACTTGAGTACTGTAGGTAGGCTACTTGAAGACTAAATTTTTTGAGTATCTGTAGCCTACTTTACTACTTAAAGGAGAATTTTGGACTAAGGTGTGACAGAACACTGTCCAAAAAAAAAAAAAAAAAACAGAAGTCTCACTAGACGAGATTTCAATCTCGAGATTTCAATCTCATCTAGCGAGACTTAGGTTTTTTTTTTTTTTTTGATTGCACAGTGTTCTGTCACTATGAACGTCAGATCTAAAAAATAAAAAAAAAGCTATTAAAATATGTGATCTAACGCAAGGCCTATCCGTACACGTTTTAAGCTGTGGCGGACCCGGGATGGAGTTATGAAATGTTTCTACTGTACCATTCATCCTAAGATATCATAACATCATAGAAAAGGTAAGAAAACCTTAGTCCAAAATTCTCCTTTAAGTATTTGTATTTTGGATATACTTATGACTTTTCACTCCACTACATTTCAAAGACAAATATGGTAGCCTTTTGACTCTACTGCATCTATAGGAAGGAAAAGGGTAGGCTACTTTATGATAGGCCTAACCATATTTTTAAAGGGAAATAGTTCACCCCCAAAATGACTTTTCGATAACTCACCCCATGAAGCCTTGAATTAATGGAGATTTCTTTGTTTTTGACGCATTCCCAAGCCAACAATATAGCAGACTCAAAGAGTAATTTTGTGCGTGAACTATCCCTTTAAAGTGAAAATAGCAGATCTACAAGCTTACAATGTGACATGTTGTGAGCTTGTAGATCGACTACTTTCACAATTATAGAAAATCTTGCAATGAATAAATAAATCAATACAGGCAGTTGTTTACCTTTCCTCAGTAGAGCAATGGTCTGGTTGTAGAAACAGAATTTCCTGCCTCCTTCCATTCATCACAAATTTTCGTGTGAAGCCTCAGGCCCTGGCCTGTGGCTCAAGCCCATTTTAGCCCCGTTGTTAGCCCGGGCAGGCCATGGGTCTGATCAGAGACTTCTAAAAGCAGCCTTTCGGTCATTTCTCATAGGGTGAGTTGTGTCATGCCACATGCATTTTTTTCTTCGAGGACCATGTTGTAAGTATTCACAAGTCTTTCTCTGCAATCCTAGGAGAAAAAACATGTCCAGGTATGTCTGCAATCTCAGCCAACTTTACTGTGTTTCAAATGCTGCAGCAGGCTCAATTTTGAAGAATGAAGATATGGTACAGATGGTATGGAAGCAGATATAAATCTATTTGGGAATACGATCCTTGCTTCGCACAGTAGAGATCTTCCTTCACATTAAAGATGTCCTGACCGCTCCATTCGCTCCATTGACTTGGACACTATCAAATCCAGATGATTTCATTGCAGAAAACTAACTATTACTAGAGAATTAGCTAAATCAGCACCAGCAGCTGAAGATATTGGAGAACACTCTGCATGTATCATTGATGGAATGAGCCTTGTTCGGAAACCGAAAGGTCATGTCAAGACTTTTGGAGAGATTGCTGGTTCTGTGCAGAATCTAGGAGTGAACCTGCATGAAGGAGTAAACAGTATGTGGATAGATGTAGTATTTGATGTGTACTGGAAAACAATCAATCAAGAATATACTGATAGATGCAGTTATGGTTCAGCAAGTAGCACTCAATGGAGGAACATTGCCTCGGGACACAGTGTTGTGGAGGGGGAAAAGCTGTTATACAGACAGAAAAAAACAGCCTTGATAACATTCATCATGGACCAGTGGAAGATAGCAGAGAAATGGAAAATATGCCCACTAGAAATATGCCCACCCTGATGCAAATGCTTGAAATGAAAACCCAGTGCTCTCAAACTTGTCAAAGGAAACAGGATATTCTAAGAGTCTCTCAAATCCCTGGGAACATACCGGATGTATCAGAGGAATTATACAGCAATGTGGAATCAGTTGTCTGAATTAGCATGTGTGATGACAATGCTCTGTGTACCTGCTGCTGCACCAAAAGGGGTGAAGTGGGGTCCAGCCTACTTCCCCTGCGCCACTGCATGTAAGGACAGCCAGACATACCAGAGCCAAAAATACATGACAACGGATGACAAAGGCATGCTTATAATAAATACAATAAATAAATGTTACATTTTGCTCTAATAATGTATTTGTATACAATGTAGGTTCAGGAGTGGAGACCACCCTCTGCTTACCACGGCCACTCCCCGTCCTCAACCGCTTCCCTATCTACCACCCCTACCTTCACTCATTAGCCACTCCCCATTCACAATCACCCGTATCCACTACACCTGCCTCCACTCACCTCAGCCAATCCTTGTTGCAATCACCACAGTATAAATATACCTGCGATCTCTCTACTTCCCTGTTTATTCTGCTTCACGACAGAACAAACGTGGGTTGTGAGTACTGCACTTGTAGATCGGCTCTTTCTGCCATTCATTGCTCTCAAGTTCGTCCTCCTCCACCCCAACCTCGTCCTTCCCCCTCGATTCTCGCTCTTCTTCCTTCTGTCTCTAGGAATCCAGGGGGCAGTGATGGAGCAGGGACGACCGACCTAGGCCGTCAGCTCCCGAGACTACTAGTAGAGGCCCTAGGAGGGGTCCACGCGCGACTGCTTATTTTTTTTTCTAGTTTTGATTTTTGGCATCCATAGGACCTCTAATATTGGGATTTTGATGATCCCAAGAAAAAAAGTGGTCCCAAGTGTGTTTTTTTCAATGTTTTATTACCCCTATGAGACCTGGGAGATGGCTGGCTGGAACGCCGGCGAGAGTGTCTTTCGGAGACTGTGGAACGCTCAAATTTAGACGTAGCCCAAAGATAGAGATACCATTTGATTCCAGACAACCTCAGGTTTCAAATGAGACCAACCTTTTCATGCTACCTTGTTGGGAAGGGGGCTAAATACCTAATGATTCAAAGTTAAGACAACATTTTGGCGAGGGAAAAACGACCATCACCATTTTCCAAATGGTCCCTTGAGCTGTCACCTCAATACATGTGAATGGAAATGGGTTAAATGGATACCTACAAGCCTCCCCTGTACAGACATGTCAAATTTATGCCAATCTCATGCAGTTTTGGGCAAGAACCATGCAGTGTTTTGCATGCAGTACAAATATGTAATTTCCGCCTATTGTAAAAAGGAGACCACTTTACTGCATCTATAGCTGTATGAGACAACTGTACTGTATCTATAGCTGCATGAGACCACTGTACTGCATCTATAGCTGTATGAGACCACTGTACTGTATCTATAGCTGCATGAGACCACTGTACTGTATCTATAGCTGCATGAGACCACTGTACTGTATCTATAGCTGCATGAGACCACTGTACTGTATCTATAGCTGTATGAGACCACTGTACTGTATCTATAGCTGCATGAGACCACTGTACTGTATCTATAGCTGCATGAGACCACTGTACTGTATCTATAGCTGCATGAGACCACTGTACTGTATCTATAGCTGTATGAGACCACTGTACTGTATCTATAGCTGCATGAGACCACTGTACTGTATCTATAGCTGTATGAGACCACTGTACTGTATCTATAGCTGCATGAGACCACTGTACTGTATCTATAGCTGCATGAGACCACTGTACTGTATCTATAGCTGCATGAGACCACTGTACTGTATCTAGACCACTGTGCTGAATCTATAAACCACTGTACTGCATACATAGACCATTGTACTGCATTTATAGACCACATACATTGACCACTGTACTGTATCTAATATAGACCACTATAATGCAACTCAACACAACTTAAAACATTTATTTATAAAGCACATTTAACATGACCAGGTCACCCAAAGTGCTGCACAGGTCGCCACAAAGGCTCGGTAGATGCAGTACAGTGGTCCACAGATGCACTAGAGTAGTCTACAGATGCACTCGAGTGGTCTACAGATGCATTATAGGTGTCCACAGTGGTCTACAGATCACGACAGTGGTCTACAGATCACGACAGTGGTCTACAGATGCACTAGAGGGGTCTACAGACACACTAGAGTGGTCTATAGATGCACAACAGTGGTCTACGGATGCACTAGAGTGGTCTACAGATGCACGACAGTGGTCTACAGACACACTAGAGTGATCTACAGATGCACTAGAGTGATCTACAGACACACTAGAGTGGTCTACAGATGCACGACAGTGGTCTACAGACACACTAGAGCGGTCTACAGACACACTAGAGTGGTCTACAGACACACTAGAGTGGTCTACAGACCCACTAGAGCGGTCTACAGATGCACTAGAGCGGTCTACAGATGCACTAGAGTGGTCTACAGATGCACTAGAGTGGTCTACAGACACACTAGAGTGGTCTACAGACACACTAGAGTGGTCTACAGACACACTAGAGCGGTCTACAGACACACTAGAGCGGTCTACAGATGCACTAGAGCGGTCTACAGATGCACTAGAGTGGTCTACAGATGCACTAGAGCGGTCTACAGACACACTAGAGCGGTCTACAGATGCACTAGAGTGGTCTACAGACACACTAGAGTGGTCTACAGACACACTAGAGTGGTCTACAGACACACTAGAGCGGTCTACAGACACACTAGAGCGGTCTACAGATGCACTAGAGCGGTCTACAGATGCACTAGAGCGGTCTACAGATGCACTAGAGCGGTCTACAGACACACTAGAGCGGTCTACAGACACACTAGAGCGGTCTACAGATGCACTAGAGCGGTCTACAGACACACTAGAGCGGTCTACAGACACACTAGAGCGGTCTACAGATGCACTAGAGTGGTCTACAGATGCAGTACATGGTCTACATATGCACTACAATGTGTCTGTAGACCACTCTAGTGTGTCTGTAGACCACTATCGTGCATCTGTAGACCACTCTAGTTCGTCTGTAGACCACTCTAGTGTGTCTGTAGACCACTGTCGTGCATCTGTAGACCACTCTAGTGCATCTGTAGACCACTCTAGTGTGTCTGTAGACCACTGTCGTGCATCTGTAGACCACTCTAGTGCATCTGTAGACCACTCTAGTGTGTCTGTAGACCACTGTCGTGCATCTGTAGACCACTCTAGTGCATCTTTAGACCCCTATACTGCATTTGTAGACCACTGTTGTGATCTGTAGACCCCTCTAGTGCAGCTGTAGACCACTGTCGTGATCTGTAGACCACTGTGGACACCTATAATGCATCTGTAGACCACTCGAGTGCATCTGTAGACTACCACTGTACTGCATCTTCCGAGCCTTCGTGGCGACCTGTGCAGCACTTTGGGTGACCTGGTCATGTTAAATGTGCTTTATAAATAAATGTTTTAAGTTGTAGTATAGTGGTCTATATTAGATACAGTACAGTGGTCAATGTATGTGGTCTATAAATGCAGTACAATGGTCTATATATGCAGTACAGTGGTTTATAGATTCAGCACAGTGGTCTAGATACAGTACAGTGGTCTCATGCAGCTATAGATACAGTACAGTGGTCTCATGCAGCTATAGATACAGTACAGTGGTCTCATGCAGCTATAGATACAGTACAGTGGTCTCATGCAGCTATAGATACAGTACAGTGGTCTCATGCAGCTATAGATACAGTACAGTGGTCTCATACAGCTGTAGATACAGTACAGTGGTCTCATGCAGCTATAGATACAGTACAGTGGTCTCATACAGCTATAGATGCAGTAAAGTGGTCTCCTTTTTACAATAGGCGGAAATTACATATTTGTACTGCATGCAAAACACTGCATGGTTCTTGCCCAAAACTGCATGAGATTGGCATAAATTTGACATGTCTGTACAGGGGAGGCTTGTAGGTATCCATTTAACCCATTTCCATTCACATATATTGAGGTGACAGCTCAAGGGACCATTTGGAAAATGGTGATGGTCGTTTTTCCCTCGCCAAAATGTTGTCTTAACTTTGAATCATTAGGTATTTAGCCCCCTTCCCGACAAGGTAGCATGAAAAGGTTGGTCTCATTGGAAACCTGAGGTTGTCTGGAATCAAATGGTATCTCTATCTTTGGGCTACGTCTAAATTTGAGCGTTCCACAGTCTCCGAAAGACACTCTCGCCGGCGTTCCAGCCAGCCATCTCCCAGGTCTCATAGGGGTAATAAAACATTGAAAAAAACACACTTGGGACCACTTTTTTTCTTGGGATCATCAAAATCCCAATATTAGAGGTCCTATGGATGCCAAAAATCAAAACTAGAAAAAAAAATAAGCAGTCGCGCGTGGACCCCTCCTAGGGCCTCTACTATACGCCCCCACCCTGAGTCTCTCCCTACCTTGGGTTCCTCATCCCGTTCCACATCTCATTACTTTTCAATAAATTGTTAAACTTAAGTAGAGGTGTGGTTTCTTACTAGTGAAATAACATACAGCAATGTATAGACATTCCCTCACTGAAATGGATGAGATTTTCCTGGAATGCTGGTGTTGGATGTGCCCCCATCAGCAATGACTGTCCTGGAACTTATGGCCTGCAAGTATGGACCTGCAAGCTTCCAGACAGCTCCTGCCTTGCCCACAAACTAAAGTGCAATCAGAAGGAGGAGTTGTTGTGGAACTGGTTGACGATGATGATAATGATGATGTTGAATAAACAGAATATGAACACTCGAGGATGGATTAGTATTCAGTTCATATTATGTTTGTGATGATGATCGTTAAATAAGTGAATAATAAAGGTATCATTATTCATATTTTTCTGTGTATGACAAAATTTACTCTTGTTGCTATATTCACCTTTGGGGTGTTAATTAATTCCCTTCAATTCAATTTGGCATACCACTTAATTATAAAATGTCTGTGCTTACAGGGAATTAATAGAGATATAGCCCTGATGCCAAACTATGCTTCAGATATCTATGCTCAAATTTAGGCTCAATGAAAATATTTTAAACAAGACTAGATTAGACTAGACTGAACATATCACTATAGCTTTTGAGTAGTGACAGGTTTTAGGTTTTATTCACAATAGCAACCCAAATCAGATCTTTGGCTTATCCATATTGGAATCAGATTGGTTTTTATCAAGTCTGAACGGCAAAAAACAAACAAACATGGAAACTGATTTTTGCGAGTTATTCCTTAGCCTTTGTTCAGACTGCATAAAACCAATCCCACTCCCAATCTGTTGGAAATCTGATTTGGGCTGCCAGTCTGAACAAGGCAAGAGATAGGCCTAGGGTATATCTAAAACATTGCTATTTGAAATGTCAAATATGATATAAGATTTTAAAAATATGTACCAAATGCTAGTGTTTTCTAGTCATAACGTGTATTAATGGGAAACTGTCCCAGACACAGTGAACCAAGAAAAAGAAAAGACAGCTGAGCGGCTCACATATTATCGCTTCACTCTCAATTTAGCCCGCTTGGAAAGACATTTTCCATTTTCAATTCAAACTTCAAAAGCATTTCACGTTACGTGCGTCAATCTGCTCAATACTCTGCCATTCTTCTGATTTGAATGATTACACTGCAGTTCCAATTTGGCTTCTGAATTGAGCTGAACTCGAGAGTCCATTGGCCATGCAGGTGTTGCTGTGGTGGCACGTGTTTCTGCCAAGCCGCGCTGTTATGCTTTGTCAGAGGCGAGAGTCGGGGGTTGATGAAGTGAAGGTCATCGCTGCTGTCTGAGGCTATCTGTTACTTCGTGGCAATCAAGAAAATCTATTTTCCATCACACCGAACTGAGAGGGGAAAGATGGATTCGATGCACATAGACAGATATTGATTTCGCAATTTCCTAGAGACCAACAAAATGGTCTCCCAACTGTTGTAATTGTTTTTATTCCCTCAGCGTGTGTCTTTTTAGAGTAATGTCCAACGCCCCGGAGGGAATCTATTTACTTTTCACTTTTCATTATCTAAAGAATGCAATTTCTAGTATTGGGTAGATTCAGAGTTCGAGAAAGTGGATGACTGGTATCTTCCAGTTGTATAATAATTACACCCTAAATGTTTGAAGCAAGCTGCACAGGTGCAGAAATATTCTTGTCAGCTCCAAAAACAGACATTGGAACCTCTGAGTGTTCCATGGTCAAATCAAGCGTAACTGACAGGTGTCTAAGCCAGGTCTTTTACATCGTGAAGCACTAGGCATCTTCCCCTGGGCTGAACGTGGATCTTATCTTGCCACGACATAGGTCTGTGCTCACCAGGTTATGTAAGCCGTTATGTCTGAAAAGCAAAGTGTGATTTGTCTTCTGCTCTCTAACAGTTTATGATTATGTCTTTTATACTGGCAGTGTAGTGTATGTCCATTGTCCACAGAGGCAGTCATGCATCATACAAGTCCTAAGCCTGATTTATACTTAGTTACGTGCCAACACAAGCCTATACCCACACAAGCGCACGCACGCACGCCTGTGTAGCAGTATAGTGGCTCAGAGCCTTGCCTGATGACCAAAAGCCTAATATCTCCCCCTCTTTCTTTTAGGCTAGTGGTTTTAGTATACTTCCTCATCATGTAAATTGAGACCTGCTCAAATGTACACAACTTGAGTCTCTCCCTAAAGACTGATACCCAGAGAAGCCCTTGCCCTCTGCTGACTGTGAAAAGTGCAGTGGTAGCAGCATAGTGTTGTTTACACATCAATCAATAACAAAAACAGATAGATCTTTTAATAGATCTTTTAAACGTACATTACCGTCTTTGTTACAGTATCCACACCAGTTCAAAGACCATATTTATATTATATTACCACAATTAATGCAATCCATTAAGTCCCAATCCTGCATTAAGTAAAAGTGTAAATGTATTGTACTATACCTGTTGTAGTACAATACCTGTTAATACATCCAGCTCTATTTTGCGATACATACTTTATGACAATAGTCATCCGTAATTGTGAGTAGTAATGACAAAATCATAATTATTTGCATCATTTATCACATTCATCAGTGTCACGATTGAATGAGTCACTTGAATGACACATCAAATCATGGCAGAGTTAATCTCAGAAACGTTAGTTTTGGCTTTAATTAATCAGTAGAGAATGGAAAGGATGGAAGATGAAAGGAGAAAACTGTGAACAATGATGAGGAGAGTAAGAAAGAAAACAGATCCCTAAACAAATATCCTACCTGAAGGGGGAAAATAATTATAGGAAAAACACATGAAATGAAAAAGTGAAATGGAAAGGCTGTCTTTTTTGCTGATCTAATTTCCTGGCATCATAGCTGCTGGAGAAAATATCACATTGTCAAATTGTCAAAAATGTTTCATAAGTTAAGAAACTCCTACTCATTTCTAGAGAGGGGGGGGGGGGTGCCCTGAACACTTCAAGTAGAAAATAGTTAAACTTTTGGAGAGGAGCGCCACTCAGCAATGTCTCATTTTTAGACCAACATTTACACCTCCCTTCCCTTCCCTAGTTTTATCCTCATGGCTGTATTTGATGTTTACCGTTATTTCAGGCCAGGCTATTTGTATTGTATTTGTAACAATGCAGATGACATAATGTTCGAGCACAGCAACGGTTGATAGGTTTGAATGTTGCTGGTGTCAATAAATGCTCTGGTTATTCAGTTGGTTCTTTGGGATGGTAGAGGTGCTATATCGCACCTGAGGGTTCTTCAGTGGTTCTTTGGAATGGTTGTGGTGCTATATAGCACCTCAGGGTATTTCAGTGGTTCTTTGGGATGGTTGTGGTGCTACTGTATATAGCACCTTTTAAAGATAGGTGCACCTGCACCCTTTGTTTTCAGAGTGTATGTCTATTAGTCAACCTGTGGATATTTATAACAAACTAATATATTTCTGATAGTCAACATAACAATATCATACGTGTCCTGTTCTTCCAGAAATAAAGTTAATAAATAATACTGCTCCAATGCGATGCTGCTGGCATTATCTACCCGGAAATACATATTTGGTTGTGGTGTGTCATCATGATTTGATCTATTCAAGGCCCATATTCTCCCTGTAGGTAATACTGCTATACAAATGTACCTGGCCAACAAATAGATCCTGCTTCTGATTGTACAGTAGTACATGACAATTTCAGCTGAATGTTTTTCTTGAGAGCAATCAACACTATAAAACAAAGGTCACCAGTTACATTCTATCCATTTACTGGTTGACTGACAATGGGATGGAATTGTATTATCCATGTTGACTTGTTGTGTTGGGATAAGCAGAACACAGAAATGTGATACATACCTGCACATTGCTGTCCATTTGAACACAGCATGAGGGAGTTTTTGCCTCATTGTTTCAACAATGAGGATTCAGCCAGTCAGTCTGTAAGGGCCATTGATTTCTAAGCCAACACCAGGGTCTGGCAAAAGGTTAAGAGGACGCTTTCTCGACCTTCATGACTAATTTGGTGTTTCAACATCAGAGAGAATTTTTACACAAACACATGCATGCAGTGTGTGTCAAATGTACAAGGAGTGACATAACTCAATGATATGAATGACAATTGTTTGTTCTAAAACGGTGCATGAATCACTACTACTGAACCATTTATGCCATTATTGAATTCAAAAGCCTCCTTCAAAGTTTATAAAACATTTTCGTACTAAGATGCCATTCAATATGGCTTCAAATGACACCACATTCAACATTCCAAATGACACCACCACCACAACATGACAGTATTGTGTAGCAGAAAATTGTGTGGAATGTCCTGGAATCATTTTGAGCATGCAGATAATGTAAGAGAGGTTTGCAAAAATATTCATCACTGCTTTGCCGTGTATAGGGAAGAATATGAATGCAGAAAACCTCATTACAATGGGAGATGGTGGATGACATTTAAGAAATTACTTGACATTCACAGCTGCTGTCAAGTGAATGAGGTGTAAAACTAATAATTCCCCGAAGGTGAGCACAACAAATGACGAGAGATTTCGGCACACAAATCCGTCGCTATGCCAAACAGCTTCATTTATCAGCTTCATTTATCAGTTATTTGATTAATGTATTTAATCAATTGATTTCGTTTCTTTAGTGTGCACTGAGTGAGTTGGTGTGAAATCTGACGCGATGTTCCATTCTTAGGCGGATTCTTGGTGAAGGAAACTTTACTGAGACTCAAGGATTGGCTGACCGAAGTCAAAACAGCATTTAAACAGAACTTTATTCAAATAATGTGAATGAAAATACATGTAAACATATAGTACCTCAGGCACTTTGAGGAGCTATCAGGTTTACCTTTCATTAAATACAGTTGCGAGACTCTTCTTTTCTAGTCAGACCAGAACAATGGCTGATATACCTACAGTATAGGGAGCTCTTAGTCAAAGGGCTTTAGTCCAGCCAAACCTGTTCACTGTAAAAAATGTCCACAAACATCTAGAAAAGGAATGTACTTTCCACACTCTGGTATACAGTAGCATTCCTGTCGATCGATTCCAATATGATCTTTCAAACCACTCTGGAGGAATCCTTCATTCAACATGTCGTCTGATGCTGCAAATAGAGGGCACCAGGTCATCTAAAGTGCCACTGAACTGTCCATTTTTGACACACATGCGCACACGTACAGTACCTGTGTATCCGCACGCACACTTTTTCTCAGTCACACCCCCTCTCAGCTCTCCTCTGGCTCTGTCTGAGTGGGTGGTTGTCTGTCAAGGATGCTCGCTAGAGTTTTGAATGGTGGTCCCCAGTCACCAAGGTAACTGAAATCGTCAGAGCTGCCCATTGCCCACGACTCCTCTATGGAGCTGAGTGACTCAGCCACGGACCCTTCCCCTTCATACGCGTATGTGGCCAACGAATCGTAAGGAGGGGCGGCGTAGCCAGACTGGCTCTGCTCCAGCCGCTGTTGGATGAACTCCCCGATGACGTCGGCATCGCTTTTGCTCACACCGCCAACAGCAGCGGCCTGAACCGCAACGTCCAAGGTGGATGTGATGGTGGTAGTGGTGGTGGTGGTGGTGGTGCCGGTGGCGACAGCTGTTTCGCGGTGGATGTCAGGCGACCTGATTTCATCGCGGCGACCACTGAGGTGTAAGAGGACCCCGCTGCCATAGCCGTTTTTCTCCTTCATGGCGCCGCCGTTGGCTATGTGCGTGCTTGCCTTTTGCGTCTGAGTGTTGCGCAGCGTGCCCATGTCGAAGGCGTGCGTGTCCTCTTCGCCGCCGCCCTCGTCGTCGTAGTGAATGACGTTGTCTCGAATGTCTTCCTTCGAGGACATGAGGGTCTCTCTCTCTTTGTGGCGCCTCTGGCCCGCGTACAACGCGGCCATCACTGGAAAAGAACAATGAGGCAATCTATTAATGACATGGTGTGTACGTCCAACAATGGGTTCAGGTTCATTATGAAGAAGTAACTGTAAAAAGGACAAATATCAGCACATTGATAAATTATCTCCCAATTTTGTTCACATAAACCTTCATCAGGCATCCATTCATCCATCCATGTGATGCATGATTAAATATTGGGAGCTTAATTGTCAGTGTGCGGATATTTATCCTTTTTGCAATATAATTACTTACACAACATTAAGATATGCATATAACCATTAATTATTCCATCATGACCTGTTATAAATATGAAATGGGTAGAGAGAGAAAACGTTCATAAGCGGTTTTCTTTTTATTATTTCCAGAGAACTTCCTTCCCAATGCTACATAAACAAAGACATATTTTGTCTTGTGTCTGTCGATGTCTGAGGCCTCAATGGAAAGGCAGACAAATGGATTAGTTGGCACATAATAAGTCTGGTTTAGAGCCTTCTGTTAGTGTCATATGAATGGCACAGAGCAGCCATCTCTGCTCGCAAACACACCATGGATTAGTTTCACAACTTTTATACAACGCTGACTTCAGCCTATTTCATAGTGCTGTGCAAGTTTCTGTTTTGTTTTGTCTCTAGAGTGTATATAGAGCACTCCTCCTAAGTCAAGATGTCTAGAATAATGGAGAAGTTTTGGCACGAAGATAGTCATATATCATAAAATCTCTTTTTATTGTTGGCTTTTCATTGGGTAGCACAAAGTGACACAAAGAACGGAAAAGGAAGCAAGGTTGGGTTGTGAGGAAGGCCATCAGTGTGATACAAAGCCACAACTGTACGTGCAAAGACAGCCATAACCGATTCCATGAACCAATATAGTCTCAAATATGAGCTATCTGTCACATAGCCTGTCACTTGGACACCCCCGCAGGGTCAGGAAAGATGTCACTGACAAAAACAGATCTTTAAAATGACACATGCGACCTACTATAGATTAGCCTTTGGTCAGGGTGCTTACATTAGTGCAAGTGTTCTTATTTATCACAGTAAAGCTACTGTGTAAACGTGCAAACCCTGTCAAATAACACACTTTGTGAGGGACAGAATTATTATTGACTGAGTGGGCAGAGAGAAACGCTCTGTCGGGATCTGTGACCAGCTAAAGGGTGCATGCACTGTAAAATCCTGAGTGTTCATTTAACTCTCAGAGTGTACCCATGGACTCTTTTGGGTACATTTTAGTCAAATGAACACTCAGGATCTCACAGTGCATTTATGTAGGAGGAGATGAAAACTGTTACACAATCAACAGGCGTGTATTTCTGACATTTTCCAAGGCTGTGAGAAAATGGCAGCTGTCAGTCAGGAAAAACTAGTGCAAAAAAACCCTATTGATAATACTACAGAATGGATACTTAATGGCTTAGGACTGGCCTCAACACAGGCACACATACGCGCGCACACACACAAACATGCATGCACACAAACACGCTCCATTAGAAAAAAAATCATGATCTACAAGGCGGATCATTGTACAAGAGTAAGAACAAACAAACAATGTGCCCTGGGGGGGTTATGAGCTCTAGAAACTCAAACAAGGTCAAAGTGCAGAGTTGGCTATAGGTTAATGGGAGAGGTTGGTGTACTGTACTCGGGTAATGTGTATCAGCATGTTCAGCTCCTGTAAGAGAGGCAGAGTGAGGGAAGGGAAGAAGAGGAAGAGAGAGGGGGGATAGGGAAAGGAGGGAGGGTTGGGAAGGGGAGAGAGAGGGAGAGGTAGCTGGGTCGGGAGAGGGAGAGAGAGACTATTGCACGCAACAACCTGGCTAATAGGTACCAAACACATAATATGGACATGCCTGATGCCACAGTACTGTTGTGATGTACAGCTCATATAGAATATGGGCTTCATAATAACATTGTTGTTGTTAAGCAACATTTTCTGTTGCGTCCGATGTCAGACCAGAGCTCAGAATGTACAGTAAGAGAGAGAGGGAGAGAGAGACAGAGGGATGTGAAGAATAGAGAGGGCGAGGTGGAGAGGGAGAGAGAACCTATTTCACCCATGCAATAATGTGACCAATGCTGGGTATACCGAAACCTGAACACGCTGATGACATTGTCAGCGCAATAACCCTGGCAGTGCCGGGCAAGCTGGTAACGCTACGCTTTGTGCTGTGTTTCAGTGCGTCCGTCCGTCCGTCCCTATGTCCCTCCATCCATCTATCCATCTTCTGCTTTATCCGGACTCGGGTCGTGGAGGCAACAGTTCCAGCAAAGAATCACAAATCTTCCATTTCCCTGGCCATATCAGCAAGCTCTGACTGGGGGATCCCAAGGGTTTCCCCAGGCCAGCAGGAGACATAATTCCCCCTGGTTCTCGGTCTGACCCCATAGCCTCTTCCCACCTGCAGCCAGGCCACACCTGGAAAACCTCCCTGGGGAGGCAACCAGGAGGCATCCTTATTATATACCTGAACCACCTCAACTGACTCCTTTATTATGCAAAGGAGCAGCTGCTCTACTCCGTGTCTGTCACGGATGACTGAGCTCCTCACCATATCCCTAAGGAAGATGCCAGCCATAATAATGTATATCTATGTATATGTATCTACATCTATCTAAATATTATCTCTCTATCTATTCACAAAATATGTGTATGTGTGTGTGTCTGTCCTCGGGCGTGTGTCCCAGATCACCCGGGGGTGTGCAGTGCCGAGTGGGAAGTTGGTCGGACCAACTGTTTCTCAGAACCGAAAAAACACAAATATCTGTATCTGTCCATGGGTCTGTGGAGGATGCATCGACTGTGTGTTTGGGGGTGGTATAGGCATCAGCTTCCCTGATTGGACAACCCGACCCATCAGATTCGCGGATTGGCCACTGCACCAATATAAATGGTAGCATGTACAATGGAACTCCATTCACGTATGCCCAAGTTTCTGACAACATCAGGGATCCTTGTATCTCCCTATTGTCTGGTAATGGGTACCACACTGGGTAATTTGAGAACAGGTAAAACAGGTACCCTGGCAACAAGTCAAACAACGGGTATTACATAAACAGGTGGGGATGCATTCCCTACATGCATCGTACCTGCATTGTTCCCGAGTAGGCCTGTGCCCGTGGGTACCACACTGGGCACTCTAACAATGGGTACAGTGAATACTCTCCAACGGATATTGCATAACCAGGTGGGGCATGCATTCCCAATCTCAACTTGCATCGTTCCCGGTTTGCAACGTTCCCGGTCCCCGTTGCATGGTCCCCAAGTAGGCCGGTGCCCTTCTGGCAGTAGTAATGTTGGAAGGTTTGCACCATACATCACCGAATAACACACACACACACACACACACACACACACACACACACACACACACACACACACACACACACACACACACACACACACACACACACACACACACACACACACACACACACACACACACACACACACACACAGAGAGAGAGTTGCAACAACAAAGACAGAACCAACACATTGACTCAGTGCTGTTGAAAGTGCTACATTGCAACCAGGGAGTGTGTGTTTCTCAAAACCCTTTTGTCTCTTGAAGAGAGAGGAGGAAGAGGGAGGCAGGCCATTAGCCCATCCTCCACTCATGTCTTTTATGTGGTCATCCCCTTTCAGTCATATTCTCTCTCTTTTTCATTCAGAAGACTGTGATAAAGGAACGAGAGCCTTGGGGAGACTCTGATTATCCTCCGACATGCTATTTGTCACGCACACAAGCGCACACGCACGCATGCACACACACAGAAATAGGTGCACTTGCATTCACTGATGCACACACATGGGCATGCTTTGCACGTATGTGCACTCACATTAGGACATAATACATGTTGACTCTTTTGTAATGATTCAGTGTTGAGGGCAAGACATTGCCTTCACAACTGCTTTATCTCTTTCATGAGACAGATTTACAGACACACGCATGCACACACGCACATACTCTCTCACACACACACACACACACACACACACACACACACACACACACACACACACACACACACACACACACACACACACACACACACACACACACACACACACACACACACACACACACACACACACACGCACAACCCTTTGAGAGATTTTATTGCAGACAGGCTACAGACCTAGATTGTTATGCAACACGAGCAGAAAAATAAATGAAGTGCTAGGGTATGAAAGATGGGGGGGAAATCATGATGAATATGTCAAGAATTGGCCTTGTCATGACGGTGAGGTGGAGTCTCAACCCCCTGTTTCTCTGATTGCACAGCGATTCCTGCCCAGAATAATTAAAAGGCAGAATGCACCGTAGGTCATCAGCACCCTCTAGTGTTACATCAGATCAGATTTTAAATTAAATTATGTAAAAAGGGGAAGTTTCACATAAGCCACATACAGTACAACACTGGAATGGTCAGTTGGTCAAAAAAAAGAAAGAATTTAAAACAAATAATTCTTTATAATATTGATATAATGCCCCTGAGGCTTCGACAGAGATCTCTCACACACACCCTGGGCGCCAGGACAGCTCTGCTTGCTGCGTGAATAGTAATACATCCATCCTGTCTTACCCATTAGAATGAGTACACAAAGCAGTATAGCCATCACAGCTCCGGTGCTGAGCCCCACAGGCAGGAAGATGGCCTCTGCCGAACAGGACAGCAGGGAACCGTCGGCCTGGCAGGCGCACACCCGGATGGTGAGCGTCCCTGTGCTACTCTGGGCTGGGTAGCCACTGTCCTCCACCACAACAGGTAGTGTATAAACCTCCTGCAGCCGCCGCTGGAAGCCCAACCGTCGAGTCACGATGCCTGCCGTGTTATCTAGAAAAAATACCACACAGAACAGTATGAAGTGCATAAATGAGATCCAATATGGTGATACTTCTTTGAATGTGTGACGTCAGCAAAGTACAAAAAGGAATCCAGTACATGTATACAGCTGCATAGTTTCTATTGAATCACATACAGTAGTATTTTAAAGCACTACATACTATTTGTGGTTAAAAAGTGGCTACAAAATAGACAATAGTGGTTTGCAGACAAGCTTCCAAATGCAATTATTGTTATCCTTCCAAAGTTATGTACAGCAAAATGTTAATTAATAATTGACCACCAAATTGCATTTTATGTCAAATATTGAGTTAGTTATTTAATATGACATTTCATGGCCTTGTGTTGTGATTTGATGTGACTAGTGACATACTGTACATGCATACACTTTATTACAATAGTTTCACAATATCTCAATCATTTTGCAACTAAAAAGGTGGCACCATAGCTTTTTCCCCCCAGACAAATTAGCCAGAATCTAATTGATAATAATAATAAAAGTAAAAATTTCTTCTGATATTTTGTATGGAACTGTATGGCAGAACTTTATGGAAAGAACAATGTTCTGCCTAACAGTATATCAGAAGTGCTGAAAGTCCACCAAAAATAAAGCGCCATTCCTTCCCAGTTCCCCACTTCCGTTTCGCCTTTGCAGTTTCATAAAAGTCCTATTGTAAAATCAAATTATTCGGAACCTATCTAGCTTGCTGCTTAGCAGAAATGGAAGTTCAGAAATATATTTTAGAGACATTTTAAAATATATTTTTGTGAAGGAAAATGGCAAACAGGTGACAGCTGAGCCTCTGGTGCAGAACTTTTATGAGGTGAAATTACAGAGTCTCTTTAGCATTCGAAGATGGTGGATGTGTTGTCAGGCTTGAGAGCCTAGTCAGACAGCCGCTGTGAGGTGTGTGTTTGTAGTATGAATGTGTATGTGTGTGTGTGTGTGTGTGTGTGTGTGTGTGCTGTGCGTATGTGTTTGTTTGTGTGCGTCTTAGCTGATTCACTCTCCCTCAGTTATGTAAGCAAACAGAGGGCCTAGCCAGACAGGGTTGAGACCATTAACCTTGTTCTTGCTACACACACACACACACACACACACACACACACACACACACACACACACACACACACACACACACACACACACACACACACACACACACACACACACACACACACACACACACACACACACACAGTTCTTTGTGGCTGCAGGGCCATCTGTCGTGCCCTATCAGTCCTGAACCTGAAGGTATAGGTACAGCAATACAACAAGCCAGGCTTGTTAGAGGGTGGAAACTCACAGAAACTGTCAATGTTGTCTTTGTTAGTGGAGATTACATCCAGACAACCTTCTAACAGAAGATGGGAGAAATTGCCTTCAGCAGGCACAGGAATCAGCATTGGTGGAAAGTAACTAAGTACATTTACTCAAGTACTGTACTTATACAATCTTGAGGTATTTCTTTACTTTACTGGAGTATTTCCAAATTTCAGTACTTTTACTTCTACTCCACTACATCTCAGAGGCAAATATTATCGGCAGCAGGGACAGGAATCGATAATAGTGAGAAAGTCGTAAAAGGAAGAAAGAATCTAAAGCACTCTTTGGGTTTAAAAGCCTCTTGCTATTTCATTGTAGAAATATCAAAAAAGTAAAACTATTATTGTAAAGCGGGAGATTCTACCCACGCAAAGCATTACAACAGTCTCCGTCAGGGTATGAGTCAGAATGTTTACATGGCTGACATTGTAGACTGTAATGTCATGTACAGTATGGTATATTGCCGGTCAACATTGTGGACAAAACTGCCCACAATGGTCTGCTTTCCTTCAAAATGTTGCATCACAGTGAGATGTGTTGTTGAGATATTTTACCTTTTAAATTGCAGTTATAAAGAACGTCTTGGTAATGGAAATGTGGATAATGTGGGTAATGGAAACAAGTCTCCAGGACTTTAAAAAAAAAATCCTTTTAGCTCAAATGTCTGACTGTACCCCATGCTGTTTACATATCTGTCTAGTAATAAAGTATTCAATCAATCACTCAATCCATGTACGTTTGCAGCGAGTGTGTATGTGCAGAGCTATTGGCAGGTAGGACAGGAATACACACTGCATTGTCGGCCCATGAACTATATTCAAATAACCAATATGTAACTGCAGAGTTCTGTCACAGTGTGATGTGTGACACATCAGTAATTGTGAACAAATGTACTATTATGGAAAGAGTATGCATTGCTCAGAGTTCATTATCCTGCTTATAAAATGGCCACTTTTCAAGAATAAAAATGCAAGTAGTGTGGGGCAGTATGCTCTTTCAATAAAAACGTTCTGTTGGCACTATCGTCAATTCATCAACGTTGGAATAAAGGTTACTTTGCTACTCCAGCAAGTGGGAGAAGTACCAGCTGATGAGTACCAGCTGAGCTGTCAATATCACGTATTTTTCACACGCATACACAAACGTATATCAACACATACGTTTTAATGTTCCCCATGGATAGCTTATACAGACAGCTTATACAGACAGATGCAGCAGAGCAAAGTAAAATGTGCATCAAACACTCAAGGGGTTGCACAAGGCACTGCAGCACTAGGGGGGCTCGTGTGTCACCCTCACCTTAACTTTAATCCTGCCCCCAGTTTACAGCCTCTAGTGTTGCAGGTCAGTGCACACTGCCCAGTAAATACATTTTCCTAGTTGCTGTACAAACTTTGTGTTGTATTGCACTTTGTGTTGGGGAAGATACACATAGAAAAGTATCACTGCTCACTCTTAGGGTATGCGTTGTCATTGTGACTGGATCAGCTAAACCAGTGGTTCTCAAACTTGATTGGCTTCAAAACGCCCTTTCCTTGATTACTGAATCCAAGTACTGTACCCCATTACTTCATAACAACATGTTGCTTAGAAAACTGCAAGAGAAAACCACAGCTAGCATGATGCTATGAATGAATGATAGCCCACCTTTTGAAGAACATAACATAACAAACTAGAAAAGTGCACTCCTCTGAGCGCAGGTCTCCGCCAGGCCAGGTTGTCTACCCAGGGCCAGCTAAATTTGTCCTGGGACTAAAACAAAGCACTCACACACAGCACTCATACTTCTGTTGAGAGTATAGACAGACTTGTCATCTACGTGCCTGTTTTGTATTCAAAAATCCAATCCTAGCGTGGACAATATTATGGTTATTACGATAACACTTTTAAATACCAAGCGTAAATTAAAACTGTGTGATCGCTCTTTATCGGGATATTGTGTTGCATATTTTGTCTATCTCCTTTCCATCTCACATTTTCGAACTCCACAGGGATTTGTTGGCAATTACATTCATCACCAGTGTGTTTGTTTTGTCATTATTTACCTTCTTTCTTTTAGATTAGAATTGTATTAATTCTATTAGGCTTGCTGAGTGAATGTTATTATGAACGGAATATAAAGATTAACCCTGGAATGAGGGAAATGAGTTTGATAGATATACAGATTGACTTACAGAGTGTGCATTATTGACTAACATTATTAACTAATAACATCTAATCAAAGTTAATATATCAGTCTTTATTATATTATTAGTATTTCTTTATGTTATCACAGACAACTTCTGCTTCAGCAATGTTCTTTTCTCCTATCTCTTCCCTTTCTTTATTCTTTACTCTTTTCCCTTCAGCCTTTTCTCCCATGCATCTCTCCATATCTCCCTTATCTTCCTTCTATCTCGCTGCTGGTCTCATTCTCTGCCCTCTTTTCCCCACAAAGATCCTTGGCTTGATGTTGTTCTTTGCTCAACTTACTTCCAAAGTCTCGTATGGTGAAGTTGCGGTTACGGAGCTCTTTTGGAGACTTGAAGTAGAAGCGCTGGCCAGCGGGAGGCACATCTCTGTCCACAGCACCCACTGTCTGGATCACCTGACCATACAAGAGGAATTGTCGGTTAACCACTTGAACCAACCCCAGCATCTCGATTCTGGGCAGTGGTGGAACAAGTACTGCAATTTTTCATTTGTTGGGAGCTTGTAAATTGGATTTTTTTTGGCAGAGATAGGTGTCGATCAAAAAAAAGAACGCACCACAGTGCAACTCAGGTCTGTTGTAGGTATAGAGGGCCTTAGTGGTTAAGACACTGCCCCCTAAAGCCCTCTCAGCCCTAGAATGTGTCTTACATCCCACCAATGTCAATGAAGAAGGCTTTTAATGCAGATACACCATTTCTGTGGTGTGAATGAATTAACCCATTAAAAACGGGAAAGCATCGGTGTCATTTTAGATTTTAGCGTTGGCTATTCAAAAATAGCAGATATACAAGCACACAGTGCGTCACTTCGTTGCCACGCTGCGAGCTTGCACATCTGCTATTTTTTAAGTGTGAGAACTACTGATTTAGAAGGCATTTGTAGAATCGGCCTCATGTCATGGATTGTGTCATGATGGGGGTTATTATTAAGTTAGATAACATTAACACCTGCCATTTGCGGGAAATTGTTGTACATTATGTGGATAGGGGATTGCACTGAACCTTATTATTAATTTCTTATTACTTTGTTATTGTTATTGTGGCCAAAGATGCCTCTGACACCCTCCAAATGTGGTTTGGGTGATCTGATCTTCAACACATCTTGGGTGCAGTTCCCCTTCACATTTTGACATTAACATATACCCTGTAGCGCTGGGTCATTGAATTGTAATGCTAAAATGCAGTTGTCTCACTGAATATCCAATCTTGGGTGACTAGTTTACACTTATTAATGTAGTAACACAGTGTAAAGGTTTGATTCAGTACAACTTTTCTCAGACAGCAAAATAAGAAGGCAGTATTGTCAGTGCTGGCCTTGATTTTAAAGAATATAAATGCAAATGTTGTAAATTATGTATATTGATGTTTGGCCTTTGTACCTGACATTAAAATAATAATTTAGAAGATATATACTTCATAACACAGTATGTGTATAATGACATACCATTTTAATGTCAACTCTAAATGCAAAACATCTAAATAATATCTGGACATAATTCAGATGCAAGATGCATGTTAATGGTAGGAATGAAGGGGGCCTTTACAAGCATTCACGTCATGCATGTTTTATCAAAGACAGGCAGATACAGATACAGCCTGACAGACAGACAGACAAACAGACAGACAGACAGACACAGACTTTGAGACATAGAGTAGAAGCATAAAGACCAACATCACAGACAGATGCAGTCATAGACAGAAAAACACGCAGGTGGGACAGTGGGACAGAGATACTGACGGAGACAGACGGCCAGACAGAAAATTCATCTTTACCTGTCCTACTTTGGCATTCTCACAGACAAAGATGTCAAAAGGGACGGCCAGCTCGGGGGGGAACTCGTTGACATCCAACACATTGACTGTCACAGCCACTGTGCTGGATAGCAGAGGATTGCCTGCAAAAGTTCCACATACAGTAGCGTCACACTCAGACAATCACAGTGACACATTTTCAGCCAGCAGTTAATAATGCTCTGGTTAGTCGAGACACGGACAGTCCAGCAATGGCGACTACCAGGAACGTGCAGGTGAGGGGGTACCAGGGGGTCCCCAGCTAAATGAGGAAATACGTCGGCTGTTTGAAAATCGCAATGCGACACAACTCAAATCTCGTATGGGGGTCCGGCATGGCAAAAAAATATTTTTAGATGGGGTCCACGGCTAAATACATATACATTCGGGGGTCCTTGGCATGAAAAAGTTTGAGAATCATTGTGCTAAAGGATAGGGGGAGCTGTCGAGAGTGCTGAAGTAGAGGGAAAGGGGAGAGTGCGAGAGAGAGCTAGCCTGTCACCGGTGCTGAAGTACAGAGATAACTGTCCATGGTTCTGAAGTAGATGGCAAAAGAGAGAGAGAGAGCTGGCTGTGGTTCTGAAGTAGATGGCAAAAGAGAGAGAGAGATAACTGTCCATGGTTCTGAAGGAGAGAGAGAGCGAAAGAGAAAGTGAGAGCGAGAGAGGGTCCCCTACTTGAAAAATAAGATTTAAATGAACAGTATAATACTTAATTTCGTTTTTTGTCACATACCTATATGTCTCAATTTAAGACGGACCATTCGTTGTGTCTACGGGCCTGTGCGATTGGGCTCGGTGAGTGAGTCATGTTTTTGACACTTGCTTTGGCAATATAAATGTATGTTTTCTCATGCCAATAAAGTTCCTTGAATTGAATAGAATTGAATTGAGTGGACAGCACGCCCGGCTGGGTTTGGTTTCGATTTTCGATATACTGTACTTCTTTGCGCGTGGTGTCGCACACCGCAAATAGCTAATCTACAAGCTCACAACCCATGGCGTTGCGAAGTGTTGAGAGCTTACAGATCGGCTATTTTTGACACCAACCTCAATTAAGTATAAACAAGCTTTATTGGAGATGCAGCGTACGGCATGGATTTATACACAGGGCAATTCTTTCAACACAAAATTCTGCATTCAAGTTCAGGAAAGTAAGGCAATTCTCTTGAACGCTGCCTTCAGGTACAGTACGGCATGGAGAGGGGGCATTTGCATTTCTTTCACGTAGTAAAAGCTGCATTTATGGTCTGGAGAGGGCACTTTTTACAGATGGGTAAAAGGGCAGGGGCTTGAGCTCCCTTTGACATCTATGTGTGCACGTGCTTGGCGACTACATAGAAGCTATGGACACATGATTTGCGTTTGGCTTCACTGTGGCAGATTGAAAAAACTAAATTGCATTTTTACAAAATAAACTGTAATTTAAACAATTAAAGTTGCGGCACTATGCGCTTCAGGTGTCAAGTCGCCCCTATTTTTCTGCTTTTGTTTTGCTTTTGCAGAGGTGGACATGCCGCGACATTCACATATCCACCTAGGAAAAGGAATATCACGCACAGAATAGGTCATGATCTGTCTTCGTCAATATACGAGTGTCCGGAAAAGGGATAGGAACGTTACCTTGTCCACAAGACTCAACATAATGACGATAGAGAGGAGAGCAGGAGAAAGAGGACCCCCCCACCCTTTTTTTCCCTCCTTGTTCCTGTTATAAGGATATTCATTGCTGCTCATATGGCAGTATGACTGGCTAATGAAAGTACTCAGTAGCCATTAATGAGATAAATTAGAGCTGGTGGTCATGCTTTCATCCAACTGAGCATTCTGGATGCTTTATGTCTAATCATTACAAACCCTTACACAGTACAAACTATTTCTATCTGCCAAACATAAATAAATCATAGAGCTTGACATTATTAAACTGAATTTAAAGACCTGGAGAGAACTTAAACGGTATGATTAATTCATTGACGACCAAGTGAAATGTTTGCTGTAAATTGTAAATGTGCTGCCTGTATTATAAATGGAACAAAACATCATGACTTGTTGGATTGTTTTGAACAAAGTGCCACAGTGACCCCTTGTGTTTCAGCAAACAATTGCAGTAAGTGTGTGCAGCAGTCAATTCAACTAGACATTGACCTACATACACATTTCTTGTGGGGTGTATTATCATATTAAAGCATTAAACAAAGTAATGGCACACACACCAGATATTCCTTTGACCATCCGCATCGGCTGTCCCACTTGGAAGAACGCCATTATATTACATTTACATTTTCTACAGAGATATTTAGAGGGAGCATATAAGCTCATGTGATTATTAGGATCAGAGCCACAGCACCTGTAAATTAACACCCCACATTTTACTGTGTAGAGGGTCACAAAAGAGGCAAGTGCAAGAACATAATAATATCACAGATACATTTGAACTAGCTGAGAGGGACACACTATGGGATTTAGTGTCACATCATGGTTTGCAGTGTTTCAGAAGTCATCACAGCTAAAAGGTAACCCTAACCCAACAAACATGACTTATTTTCTATCAATTACACAACCCATGAAGCCATGAATTCATGGAGATGTTTTTGTTTTTGTCACATACATTCCTGAGCCAATAGTTTGATGACCAATGGTCAATAGGAAACTCCTTCAGTCTCCTACCTAATTTGTTGACCGGCGGAGTCTTTGGTAGGTCATCAAATTATTGGCTTAGGAATGGACCAAAACTGTGAACTACTCCTTTAAATGTAAGACATAATCTGCTCATTCCACTAGATGGAGCTAGATGCTAATAAAATGACAACATGAGCTGTATTAGGCTTTAGCCTGCAGTCTGCATTTCAAGCAATTGGTAGATTGCCTTTTCCAATGTGTTGGTCTTCTAGATATTTTGTATTGAGAGTGATGTGTAGGGGATCTACTACAAGGTGTAATGAGACTATGCATTCAGAGTCCCTGTGACAGATACTGAACTGCATCGTATTCACCATTTTAAACCCTGTTTAGTCATAAAACAATGTATATAGGGCTTATAGCCAATCTACAAGCTCACAACACCTTGCATCTGTATGCAATGTGAGCTTGAAGATCTGCTATTAGCTTTTTTTACGTTGCCAACATTTTTGAAACAATGTTGCCTATGCTCAAAATTAGGGACACCAATGATTAACCAGTGCTCAAATGTTTTGTTTTCTTTACTTTGTTTTACCATAGCCACACCTTGCTTGCACTTGATGCAAATACAATCACAAGAGCCACAATCCGATCCACAAACAAACTACCACTAACTATTGTCTGCTCCATTGCTGTCAGTCAAGTGTTACGGCAGCACTTGACCCAACACCATCAGACTGAAGCCTGAGTGATACTTGAAAATAGTGATACTGTTACGTTGAAAATAGCTACTCTACAAGCTCACAAGGCGTTGCAGCGGGACACGTTGTGAACGGCTGTGCAGGCTTCACAAACAGACTTCTTTGACCTTCTTTTGTCAGCAGTATCCTGCACTGAGCAGCAGTGCCACTGTAACATATGGGGGTTAAGCGCCTTGCTCAATGGCACTTATACCATTCATTCACTTCCTCACCCAAATTTGTCCTGCCGCAACCTTCCGGTCAAAAGCATGCTCTTCAAACGGCCTCGGTTTGTACCCCCAAGCCATGAGACTAATAAACAGCGCTCTCTTACACATTCAATGAAGTTCTTCTACTTCACTGTGCAGTTGCATAAGGGTGGACTGATTCTAACGTTGACCTAAAATGAAGGCACAATTGCGTGCAACGCTAACATTTTGTATCCCTCGTTAGTAACTTTCCAACAGTTTGTACCCCCAAGCCATGAGGCTAATAAACAGCGCTCTCTTGCACATTCAATGAACCTCTTCAACTTCAGTGTACTGTTGCATACAGGCAGTGGTGGAAAGTAGTACATTTACTCAAGTACTGTACTTAAGTCCAATTTTGAGGTATTTTTACTTTACTGGAATATTTCCAATTTCCAATACTTACTTCTACTCCACTACATTTCAGAGGAAAATATTGCACTTTTACTCCACTACAATTATTTTAAAACTTTAGTTACTTTGTAGATTTTGATTATTATTACAAAACATACAGTACATTAACCACTTCAGCCTTATATATATACTTTGGCTATTTGAAAATAGCTGAGCTACAAGCTCACAACGTACCTGCCATTTTCAAAATATATGTACACATATCTAACTTGTGAAATGGCTGGGACATTCTACATAATGAATACTTTTACTTTTGGTACTTTAAGTATATTTCGATGCCAATACTTTTGTACTTTTAATCAAGTAAATGTTGAATACTGGACTTTCACGTGTCACTGAGTACCGGTATTTCTACATTGTGGTATTGACACTTTTACTTAAGTAAAAATAATTGAGTACTTCTTCCATCACTGCATAAGGGTGGACTGATTCTAACGTTGAACTAAAGCGATGGCACAGTTACATTCGACGAAGACATTTTGCATCCCTCATTAGTATCTGTCCGATTTGGAATGTGAAATAATGTGGATGAATACTTACTAACTTTGGTTGCCACAACAGTTACATTGTGCTGAGCGACTGCTTCTCTGTCCAGATACTCATTAGTGGAGAGGGTTCCCTCGACTGTGTCGATGTCAAAAAAGCTGTCAGACTCTCTCCTCCATTCCAGTGAGTACCTGCAAGAGACTAAACTAGTCAACAACGTTTGCATATAGTCTCGTTTTTGATTGATTGATTGATTGAATACTTTATTAACAGTTTGCAAAGACAAGCTCAGGGAAGTACAGTTACAATACAAGGTCTGTTAAGAGGATTTTAAACCCAAGAAAGCACTATGGCTTGTTGTCTCCGCCAGGCCGAAAGGCATGGCGAGAGAGTATGTTTTCGCCCCTGTCCGTCCGTCCGTGTGTCCGTCCGTCCGTCCGTCCGTCCGTCCGTCCGTCCGTGTGTGTGTCCTGTCTGTGTGTTAGCACCAAATCTCTGGCACCGTTGGCCCGGTCGCTGCGAAACTGTGCACACACACTCCCTGGATGCCAATTCAGAACCTCTGCCTCAAATTTTTCACATGGGCCTGTTATAGCGCCACCAGGAGGCCGATTTGTGCAAAACCCATTTTATCCCATTACTCCTACAGTTTTTAACCAAACCTCATGCAAATCGGTACACAGTATCTCTATAGTCATGTGATCAACCCTGATCTGTCTGATTTCCCATATTCCATCCTCATTGGCTAAGGTTACCATCCAAAGTTTGCAGGATTGGTCCGTTTTGAACAAACTGCCTCAAATCATGAACGCAGCTTGCCATTTGCATAGAATTGCACACGCACATTCCCACTAGGCCGAAGAAGAAATGGCACTTAAAACTTTTCACATCAGCCTCATGGTGGCGCTATAACAGGCCGATTTGCATTTTTAACTATAACTGCACCGATCTGCGTGAAACTTTGCACGCCTACTCCCTAGAGGCCAAGGAAAAACATCTGCACTGCATTTTTCACATCTGCTTTTTACAGCGCCACCAGGAGGCCGACTTATGTCAAATACATTTTTGGATATTAATCCTTCAGATTTTATCCAAACATCACACAAATCGGTACACAGTATCTCTATAGTCATGTGATCAAGACGCATCTGTCCGATATTTCATATTCCATCCTCAATGACTAAGGTTGACTTCCAAAGTTTGCAGGATTGGTCCGTTTTGAACAAAATGTCTGAAATCATGAACGCGGCGTGCGATTTCCGTGAAAATTTGCACGCATATTCCCACTAGGCCGAGGAAGAAATGCCACCCTTTTCACATTGGCCTATTATAGCGCCACCAGGAGGCCACAATAACTTACCTGACCTGGCGGAGACCTGTGCTCCGAGGAGCACTTTCTCTAGTTTCCTGACACATCCATTTGGAGCTGCACATCAAATATTAAGCACCAAAAAGAAAAAAGAAAAAACACACTTCCAGCATGTGTTTTCTCTTTTTTCAATACAAGGGATGTCCTGAACTGTATAGTCTGCACCTCTACAGTGTACAGATAAAATATTCAGCAGTTATTTCATAATCGTTGATAAGAGACGGGACACTGTTGAATGAAGCCGCACATTACAATGAGTTTCATTCCCCACCACCCCTTATGATGGACATAGTAGGTGCCACCCATCCGTAGAGTAAGGTTAACCTTGTTAACCTTTCCAGCCTTCAGCCCTCATTCAAAGTGTAGTATGCAGGTTAGATGGTATGAGTCATGGAGGTGGGGTTCTATCAATGTACACATCACACGTGCAAGCTTTTACCTGACTGCACTGCTGCTTATGTCCAAGTCCTGAGCGGTTACAGAACCTACGATGGTCCCTGGTGGGGTGTCCTCATATACGTCCATAGTGTAGGAGCTTCTGGTGAAGACAGGGGGCTCGTTCACGTCCAGCACGTTGACCTTGACCGTGGCCGTGTCCTTGAAGGGGCCATTGTGGAGAAAGCGAGGGTCCAGATGATCATTGGATGCCTCCACCTTGAAGGTGTAGGACTTCTTGGTCTCATAGTCCAATGCCTAGATAGATAGATAGATAGATTAGACAGACAGACAGACAGACAGACAGACAGACAGATAGAAAGCAATTCTGAACATTCTAATTTAAAATCTAAGGAATACCCAACTTCAAAGAACAGAATACCGTATGTGATCACGGATTGTTCATTCACTCTGATGAAGGCACAGCATAGTAATTCGTTTCAACTTAAGAGGGTTAGATTCTATTCTAGACTGTGTCATATGCCTGCCTAGTTGGGTATGCACAGCAGATACAGTAGTAGATGAACAAGACAGGCACTTTGATAT
Organism: Gymnoscopelus braueri; assembly: GCF_963280865.1. NCBI lineage: Eukaryota > Metazoa > Chordata > Actinopteri > Myctophiformes > Myctophidae > Gymnoscopelus > Gymnoscopelus braueri. The sequence continues at coordinate 30,165,974 of NC_137611.1, forward strand.
GCTAATGTAGCCGTCAACTGCACCAAGACACGTTCATACATCAATCTCAACACTTTGTCTCCCGCAGCGGAAGCCTATTCACATTCTTGAGAGTGACTGCTGCACCGTAACCGTTACTGTACTTGACTGTACTTCCAGACCGGAAAGAAGGGATGTTTGGGGAGATTTTGTCGACAATTCGGAGAGCAAAAACTTCCCTGCGTCACGTCTGAGGTGCATGTCCTGCATGCATCTATGCATATCTTGTTACAGGAATGTTGGAGGCGCTTTGAAAGTCGAAAGGAGACAAGTCTCTCACATGCATGCACACAGACACACTAATGGACCCATGTACACAATGAATACAGATGAGCAGTGGGGTTTTCTCTGAGAGGAAGCATCCCTGGTGTAAAATAACTGCAGGCCACACTACAGTGTTGGGGTCAATGAGCCCATTAAGACCTGAGGCCGATTCTACAAATGATCTTCTAAATGCCAACAGTTTTCTGTTAGGAAAACTTTTTCATGTCAAGGACCCCCAACAAGTATTTGCCCCCCCCCCCCAATCTCAAAATATTTTCTAGGGATCCCTAGAAGCAAAGATTTGGGTTAAAAATGTTTGCATTAAAAAATATATATATATACAGTATATATATATATTCAGTTGCTTGTATATCTGCTGACACATTCACACACACACAGCTAAAATCTAAAATGACACATTTCCCGGTTTTACTGGGTGAAGATCTTGTGCCAAGCCTCACCACCACCGTATCGCGCACACACACGCACACGCACACGCACACACACACACACACACACACACACACACACACACACACACACACACACACACACACGTTTGTGTGTGAGCCTGACACATTGCATCCGTGTGTGCACGCTATATTTCTATATTTCGTGTGAACTTCCATTTCTATGCTGATGATACCCAGCTGTATCTTTCAGTAGCTCCAGACGACCCCTGCGCTCTAGACCCATTGTTGACCTGTCTGTCCAGTATAAAATGCTGGATGAGTGAGAACTTTCTTAAGCTAAATGAGGATAAAACAGAAGTTCTCATAATTGGCTCCAGTGAGCAGAGAGAATCAATAACAAGTAGACTTGGTAACCTGGCTGTAGAAAGTAACACCACAGTAAATAACCTGGGGGTGATTATCGATTCTGAATTGAATTTCAATACACACATTAATCATGTCACCAAGATTGCTTTCTTTCATCTTAGAAATATTGCACGAATTAGAGACTATCTGTCGTTAGACGATGCAAAAACGCTGATCCACGCTTTTGTTTTCTCTCGGCTTGATTACTGCAACGCACTCTACTCTGGCCTGCCAAAGAAAACAACTGACAGATTACAACTTGTTCAAAATGCGGCAGCCAGAATTTTAACTAAAACCAGGATGAGAGAACATATCACTCCAGTTCTAGCTTCACTACACTGGCTCCCGGTTGTTTTTAGGATTGATTTTAAAATTCTTTTAATAGTTTATAAAGCTCTAAATGGTCTGGCACCTTCCTACCTCTCTGACTGCCTAGAGAGATATGTTCCAAACCGGGCCCTCAGGTCTTCAAGTGCTGACCTGCTCGAGGTGCCTACAATGACATATAAAAAATACGGTGAAGCAGCATTCTGCTTTTACGGACCGACAGTGTGGAATAAACTCCCATTACACTTAAGACAGGCAGCCTCTGTCGATAGCTTTAAAGCACAGCTCAAGACCTATTACTTCACTCTTGCTTTTAGCTGATTCTTTGGTTGATTTTTAATTCCTCACTGTATTCCCTATTTTAATGTTGTTTTATGCCTTTGCTTTTGTTTTGTGTGAGTGGAAGAGAGAGTCACGGTAGTTAAAAGACAAGAGTCTGATAACTCCATCCGGAGGATTTAGTGAATTATCCTCTGGGGCACGTCGACACGTGGTGGACCCTCCAGGGCAGATCCTTTTGTCTATGTTTAGTCTATATATCTTGTATAACCCCGATATCATTCTCAGGGGTGTACGGTGTGTGGTTTGGATGTGATAAGTTAGCAGATCCCCTGGGCTAGTCCACACGTGGTAAACATGGTGAAAATATATTACTAAGGTGTAATATTACTAAGTCGATAGCTTTAAAGCACAGCTCAAGACCTATTACTTCACTCTTGCTTTTAGCAGATTCTTTGGTTGATTTTTAATTCCTCACTGTATTCCCTATTTTAATGTTGTTTTATGCCTTTGCTTTTGTTTTGTGTGAGTGGAAGAGAGAGTCACGGTAGTTAAAAGACAAGAGTCTGATAACTCCATCCGGAGGATTTAGTGAATTATCCTCTGGGGCACGTCGACACGTGGTGGACCCTCCAGGGCAGATCCTTTTGTCTATGTTTAGTCTATATATCTTGTATAACCCCGATATCATTCTCAGGGGTGTACGGTGTGTGGTTTGGATGTGATAAGTTAGCAGATCCCCTGGGCTAGTCCACACGTGGTAAACATGGTGAAAATATATTACTAAGGTGTAATATTAATAAGTGAAAATATATTACTAAGGTGTAATATTACTAAGTGAAAATATATTACTAAGGTGTAATATTGACAATTGTGTGAAGATATATTACTAAGGTACACAAGGTACACATGTAATATTGGCAATTGTGTGAAGTGTGGATATTTCTTTAGCTGTGTTGTAGAGGACAGTGGTCACTACATTTAAGTTATATCCATTTGTGTTGTAGTTGTGTAGTGGCGAGGGCCACTGCATTTTACTGCATTTTACTGCTTTTATTTTATTTTATTTTATTTTTGTTTGCTTTATTGTTGAATTGGTTCTAACTGTAATTGTATTCTTGCTCTGTAAAGCACTTTGAGCTGCATTTCATGTCATGAAAGGTGCTATACAAATAAAGCTTATTATTATTATTATTATTATATGATAGTGTTATAGTGCCTGTGGACTGCTGAGCAGCAGAGAGCCTGTCTGTGACTGTCAGCTTTGACTCTGTGACATCCCTGTTCCCTAGCTGTTGTTCACGACACCTTTCTCTGGCACCTCACTTCATTTTCTAAGATTAGCTTAATTTATTCTCGTGTGATTAACCACTTTCACCCTGTAGTCCCTATTTTGGGCGTGTCATTATCAGGTGACAATGTTCAAGATATTCAAAATCAACTTCGCTATTTATTTTTACTTGCTTTCTAGGGCGGACGTTCCTCTAGCTAGTTTAGCTAGCTGTGAACGTTTGTAGTGTAGAACAAGGGTTCCCAAACTTTTCAGGCCGTGAACCCCCAAAAATAATCATATTTTAACTGGGGACCCCACACCCTGACAAGCACTTGGATTTGTAGGAGTTGAGGCATTATACTTGTTTTAATCGGTTCCACAGATAAATGTTGTGAAAATAGCCAAACTACAAGCTCACAACTTCTCACACTGCGAGGTAGATCTATATAGTAGGCTATTTTCACAACTTTCTTACGTAATATTTGACAATTTGGCCAATTTGGTGTTAAAACATTTACTGTTGAGTGAGAAAACATGTTGCGCATTCAGCTAATCATCTGGTGACCCCCCAAAATAATTTGGGGATCCCGACCCCAAGTTTGGGAACCACTGCTCCAGCTAGTTTAGCTAGCTGTGAACGTTTGCAGTCTTACAGAAACCCTGGCATGCTGTTGAATACGTCCACTCAGTGAGTGAAACAGGCATTCCTAACACATCCACTGAAACATTACTGCCCAGCCTTTCACAAGAGGATAGATCACACAATAGAGGACAGTATAGGGATGACTGGCCATGTCTTTCTTTGTTGCATTCCTGCCCTTGGCATTGTGGCAGTTTTGTGAGGCTTGTTAATAGACAGTAAACAAAGGACAATGTGGCAGTAATTGTCTCTGTATTTGTATTCTTATTTACAGTACTACTTGCTCAAGCCATTAGAATTAGCTTATAATGTAATTAATTTTTCTTGGGTGTTTTTACGAATATGCTTCATTTTATCCTTGCATGTGGTTTGTTAGATTATTCATGGTGGGTTTCATACAGGCTGTGTTGTAGCATATACTGTGTCTGCGTGTAGGGGTGTTGTGCCTCCTTATCTAGTCACCTGCTCAATTTTGTATGGTAATGAGCTTATGATGCCATTTCCTATAAAAGCCATGTTTGTAATTCATTCATGTTTAGTCAAGCTGATGAAGGCTGTGTGCCGCAACGCGTAGGTGCATTATTCTTATTCTTGCCATGTACAGTAGTAGCCAATTCAATAAAGGCTTTTTATATATAAATAAGAGGAATACAGGGTAGGGGTGTATTCCTCTTATTTTGGAGAATTGTTCTCTCTTATCATTGACGGCGTTACTGGTCCCCTTTTTCTTTTCCCAGATCTACAAGCTCTGAGCAAGGCACTATCCCACTCAGCCTGAGCCTGTAGATCTGGTGGGTGTGACGGTGGTTAACTACTATTACTATTAACTACAGCTGCCTCTTATTGTGACGTACATGTCTTCTTGTATAAAACACGCCTCCTCTATGTAATGTATCAGACCTGATGAAGACCCTTTAGTGGTCGAAACGTTGCCGAAACTATTTAATACATTTTCTACAGGGAGCTAACAGTGGTGCAGACTTCCGCTCTTTTCCCCTAATGTACGGATTGTGGTTCAGCACCTGAAAAGTTTTTTTGGGATGTGCGTGCTTACCTCTGGACTCTATAGATAATAGAAGGGTGGCACAGGAGAGAGGCACTGTTGGGATTTGCTGTGAAGTAAATTCAAAGACTGAGCAGTCATTTTGCTCTCATAAGTTCAACTGCGTCTCTCGTCAAATAGAACAGATCTACAAGATTGTCAGTTTAAAGAGGAGGGATGTAAACACTGCTCACTGGTCAGCTTTACTGTACTAAAAACATGAGAATTCAGTCTGGTGAGACCAAGTCTGTTGTAGGTCTCCCATACAAAATAAAATATTTTTTTAGCACAATAGAGTTTATTTTTTTCTACAACCACAGTGAAACTACAAACTACGAAGCGTTAGAAGCATTTTTATCCATCTTTCACCAAGTAAAGATCAGTTAGAAGAAATGTGCTCAGAAGGGGTTGAGAAGCGCCGCAAGTCTGAAGTGAAAACAAAACTGAGAAGCACTTACAGTAGGTGGGAGGTTAACACAAGAAAACAGTTTTGGCACCTGGTGCAGAGACAACCCCACAGGGCACTGTGGAACACATATCGCAGACACACATTCAGACTAAACTACACAGGATATTTGTGTTTAATAATTTAATAAGCGAGTGTTAAACTAACACTGAATATTTTGCTTTGTAGTCTGTCTATTCTAAGACCTGACAACGAGCCATGCAACATGCAAGAGTATACAGTACTTGAGTACAGAGTTCTAATGTATCAGGAGAGGAACATGAGCTGAGAATAATGACAGATGGACGGAAATCATGATCTGTAAGGCAGAAGGAAAATAAAAAACTTTATTATTACAGTATATCACTAGCAGTGAAGAATACAAGGAGCAGGTGGCAGTAGCAACATGTTATGATGTGGGCTCAGGTAATAAGATTTGTAATGATTCACAACCCTGCAAGCACGTCTGTTGTTTCACATGGTCTGTTTTATTTCAACCCTAACCCAAGTGTTATTTTTAAGATTCTGTTCAGCTGAATATCTGTCAGATGTAAAGGTTCTACAACTTAACGTAAGCTATTGTTTATTACACGGCTTGGTTGAATGCTCGATTCTGATTGGTCAATCACGACATTCAGTTTGTTATTTCTGGATAGCAGACTGTTGGCGCATGGCGGCCTTGTAAACAAAGACACAATGTCATTTTGCAGCTAAACGGAACACTTAAGAATGTTTTTGAAAACATTTGAAGCGAGAAATAGGCAATGCAATAGCAGAATCTTGCTTCATAATTTTGATCAACACTTACAACCCGAGTTTTGAGCGCTGAACGTATTGCGCTGGACGGACCTGGTATAAGCTATTTCAGTGGTTCTCAACCTTTTCTGGATCAGGGCCCACTTGAATATATTGAAAGAGTTCGCGGCCCACCCACCTGACCACTTAACAAGACAGCCATTCGGCACCGAGTGCCGCGCTATGAGCTTGTAGATCTGCTATTTTTGAAAAATCGAGACAATGTGTGCAAATTAATATATTTATATTCTTTTAAAGCGAACATTTTTAACTCAAATCTTTGCTTCTGGGGGTCCCTGGAACAAAATATTTTGAGATGGGGGTCAGCGGCCAAATACATATCATTTTGGGGGTCCTTGACATGAAAAGGTTTGAGAACCACTGATATAGAAACATACGTTTTTCAGAAAACTGTTGGGATTTAGAAGACATTAGTAAGAATCGGCCTCAGGTCTTAATGGGTTAACTACTTATTTACTGGTATCAGTTTTTATAATTATTATTTTGTTATATTATCATTAAAATGGTATTGGTATATTTGGGGGCCCACTGATCTATGTAATCTTTTGGGAACATTTAGCACCCCTGCATACAGAAAGCGGTCCACTCTACAGATTCACAGATCGCTCGACTATAATCGTATTGTGTCCGACTGCTTATCTTTATCCCCCTGAACCCATTACAGGCAATAAATCCTCTTGCAACGCAGGAGGTCACTACCATCATCACCTGAGTGAGCACAGAGCCACTCTCAGCAGTCAGTCTGGAGATGAAGGAAAGGATGATGAAAAGGCAGAAAGCGTATTCTCATTTTAACCCATGAAAACCGTGAAAGTATCTGTGTCATTTTACATTTTTGCTATATACATAGCACATTAGTTGGCTGTTCATTACATTTTTTAACATCTTTGAATATATATATATTTTTAAGCGTTTTTAACTCAAATCTTTGCCTCTGGGGTCCCTGGAATTAAATATTTTGAGATGGGAGTCGGCGGCCAAATGCATATAATTTGGCCCGACATGAAAAAGTTTGAGAACCACTGATATCGCAACATACGTTTTTTTCAGAAAACTGTTCTGAAGACATTCGTAGAATCGGCCCCAGGTCTTAATGGGTTAACCACAATTAAACAACAATATGAGTATGTTTTTTTATATCTGACACTTGTATACTTTCCAGTGCATATTGTTTCTGTCTCGATCTCATGGTAACTCATAGAATCTAAGGGGCTTGAAAGAGATGCGAAGGAGAGACGTGAGTGAAGGCTCTCCCTGGATCATATTGAGTGTTCTTCTTTGAACCAACACCCAGACTTCTTGCTAAGGGCAGTTGGGGACAGAGATGTGGTTAAAATACAGAGAGGTGAAAGGAGACAGGTGTTTGGCAGAAAAAGAGGGAAGAGGGATTTAATAAATTGACTGCTCAGTGCTCACACCATGGCATGGTGCGATGAATGGAAAGATGTATGAAAGCAACTTAAACAAATGCAAGAAGTGTTGAGAGAGGGGATTACCAGATGACACAAAGAACAAATGCACCCACTAAGTAAGATAGACTATGAAGACAAAGGGGAAACTGGAGTGCATGGGGAATACCTAATACCTTAGGTGCTCTTAGAGAGGAGTATAGCAGTTGAACGAAAAAAAGGGAATACAACCTCAAATTCTTGAGGGTTTAGAAGTCTAAGGGCCATATTTAGACAATCTATATGGCGCAGGGCGCACATTTTTCGGGTGTGTGTTCAGCTCCAAATTTAGTTTGTTATACAGTGGGGTTTCTTGGTGCAAAGCAAGGCGCATGGTGCAAAGGGGATGTATTTAATAAGAAAAAGAGGTTGCGCATCAACAATGGGTTTTCTCAGTGGAGTGCTAGACCCAAAATCCAGTATACATCAAAAGTAGGAATTAAAAAAATCCCAAAGGGGTAGCACATCCAAAATTTCAAATAAATGGAGGACAAAGTACTCACATTTCCACTTTTTTTATTGGCACACACCAATAAATGAACGCTTACGCGTTTCGGCTATGAGCCTTCCTCAGAGCATGATGCTCGGGAAGTGTCGGGTGTCAGTTTGTAGGCTCATGTTGTTGTCCTCCATTGAAAATAACTTGTAACCTGTTGCTTTGTTGCTCTGCCTTTTTACCCGCTTAGCGAAAGCTGCGGGTCTATGAAGAGGCAGACCTATGACTCATCATTCGACAAATTTGCATTCGACAGATTCATTTGCATTCGACAGATTTGTTCGACAGATTTGCGTCATTGGCTGTCGTTTAAGCCAATGGGATACTTTCCCATACTCTGAACGGGCGGCCTCGTCTTCCCAAGCTATGGGACTATGCAGTCCTCCGACCGCTAGCCGAATTTGGCTAATAGTTAGCTTGTATGATGTTACTAACTAACTGTTTTTAGCCAAGCGCGCTAATGTCCGCTCCCCATTAGTTATCGACGCAATTCGCGTTATTACTCTCGTAATTTTCATGTATTGTACATCCCAAAATAAAATTTATTAACCATGTTATGGTGCTGTAATGACTTTATATTTTCTCAACATAATACTGTCTTTCACACGGCCCTTGGAAAAGAGGATCACTTCCGCCATTTTCTTCTTCGTTGGTGTAAACAATGACACGGTTGCCAGATTTTGAGAGAAAAATAAGCAACCAGGTCAATGAAAACAAGCCCAAAGACTTAAGTGACTATTAGGCTACATGAGCACTTCAAACCTATATGCATCGGCTATTTGATAATAGACGACTTGGCAATAGCCGATCTACAAGCTCACAACAAAATAATAACAAATAACAAGCAACTACCTACATTTACAAGCAACTTCACAGAAAACAAGGTCGCTTGTAATTAGTATACATGCCAACACTAGTACGAGTACTTTTCCCATGCTGTTTTTAACATGACTGCCCTGTTTACAAATGAATGAATACACACTACAACCAAGGTTACTGTAGCAACATTTTTCATGTAAGGTATGACGCTAAAATCAGCTGCATTTCATCAGAAAAAAACAGATCTACAAGCTCACAACGCATCGCCGCCTTGTGAGCTTGTAGATCTGCTATTTTTTATTATGACGTTTTATTGAATACTTCATTTACAAAAGACATTAATGAAACCAAATGGACCCATTTGGGTTTTTCTTTCATGTAAGCCAGTAGTGAAAAGGGCAAACTTGCAGTTATGCATTACAAGCCTAGCTGTTTCAAACAGTGAAATCAAAAGACAAGTTGTGAGCTTCACTTTTATAAAGGGTTAGGGTTACATTGCAGTATTGATACTTTTACTTAAGTAAAACATTACAGTACTTTTTCCACCACTGTTGATGTTTTTAACATGACTGCCCTTACGCTACCTGTATTCTATGGACTCACTTCGTTTATTGTGAAAATAGTTTCTTTCTTTCATACATAAATGAATACTAACTGGTCACCACCGGTCTTTTGTCCAGGAACAATGCATACAACACTATCAACCAGTCCTCCTGGGTGTGTGTGTGTGTGTGTGTGTGTCTTCATTTTTGTTGTTCATACATTTCTAAGTGAAACACTGTAGTTTTGACTTGGGTAAGGGTAGGCTACATTATGAAGTAACTATATCAGCTGGTGAAAATAGCAGATCTGTGAGATTGTAGATCAATTATTTTCACTACCATTGATATTGTACACACACACACACACACACACACACACACACACACACACACACACACACACACACACACACACACACACACACACACACACACACACACACACACACACACACACACACACACACACACACTTTATATTGGTAGCCAACCAATGAACCTCTGTGGAGTTATTTTTGTTGCATTCGAATGGCTGAGATTTTATTTTAATGACAACTTTTACATTTTGTACTGCAGATTGGGGCAAAAATAGCCTGCCGCAAGCGGGTATATTATGACTTTGTCATTTCTTTTTTCTGTATAAATGTCTGTATCACAGAATGTATGAATTTTGACTTTTTTTGCAGATGGGTTCCCAGATTGCGTTTGAGCTAATACAGCAAACTCCCATTGAAACAGAGTACAGAACAGAAGAAGTACAGTAGAGGATATCTCAGACTTTGTGAGAGAATCCTTGTCCCTCAGGAAGGCATGAAGGAGGATTCAAAGGAAAAGCGTAAGTGTTTTTCACAAACATGAATGTAATGAAGGTTGATACACTGTGGGCAGGAGGCCAGTCGGTTCCCAGTGTATTTAGAATTGTCTGGTTCCATTTGTCTTTTCATTTGAAGAGAAAACTATATTAAACTGCAGCACTTTACGGTGTTATTTCCCTGAGGAATATACTGCACATGCAGCGTTGGTGATGTAGTAAATAAGTAGCATTACCTATTGAAAACCACCTTCTGCATGCTCTCATACTGTACCCCGTCTTCCCCTGAGCCTTCATATTGTTTGTCTCCCCCACAGCCTTCATATAGTTTGTCTCCCCTACACTGTCTCCCCCGCCTTCATATAGTTTGTCTCCCCTACACTGTCTCCCCCGCCTTCATATAGTTTGTCTCCCCTACACTGTCTCCCGCTCAGCCTTCATATAATTTGTCTCCCCCACGTCGTCTCCCTCTCAGCCTTCATATAATTTGTCTCCTCTACACTGTCTCCCCCTCAGCCTTCATATAGTTTGTCTCCCCCCACGCCGTCTCCCTCTCAGCCTTCATATAATTTGTCTCCCCTACACTGTCTCCCTCTCAGCCTTCATATAGTTTGTCTCCCCTACACTGTCTCCCCCTCAGCCTTCACATATTTTGTCTCCCCTACACTGTCTCCCTCTCAGCCTTCATATAGTTTGTATCCCCTACAGTGTCTCCCCCTCAGCCTTCACATAGTTTGTCTCCCCTACACTGTCTCCCCCTCAGCCTTCATATAATGTGTCTCCCCTACACTGTCTCCCCCTCAGCCTTCACATAGTTTGTCTCCCCTACACTGTCTCCCCCTCAGCCTTCATATAATTTGTCTCCCCTACTCTGTCTCCCTTTCAGCCTTCATATAGTTTGTCTCCCCTACACTGTCCCCCTCTCAGCCTACATATAGTTTGTCTCCCCTACACTGTCTGCCACTCAGCCTTTATATAGTTTGTCTCCCCTACACTGTCTCCCACTCAGCCTTCATATAGTTTGTCTTCCCTACGCTGTCTCCCCCTAAGCCTTCATAAAGTTTGTCTCCCCTACGCTGTCTCCCACTCAGCATTCTAAAGGTAGATTTATGGTCGGACGGAGACGGGGGAAACGTACAGCCATGGGGCTGAGGGCCTGGATACGTGTTCTGCGTTTCGGGTTCACAAACACTCTTGCGGAGCTTACGGTCATACGTTCTTCCGTCGAGCTAAGCTCTGAAGTAAACACGACAGACGCCTGCAGGCAACGCACTTTTTGAGTGGTAATTCTGTATAGACAAACGGTATAATAACAATGAAGCTACAAGAAGTGTCCCCAAAAAGACTAATAAAATGAATTTTACACAGTATGATTTTAAGGGGAAACAGAAATTCTGTTTTCGTTAGTCAGGGTAAAATAAAAGACAGTTTATATGAATATCATACCTTCCCTTAAGCCTATTTGAAAGATGGGTGCACTGTCAGGGGTGAAAGGGAGGGAGAGAGTCCTGAGCAGATAAAGGGAGGGAGAGAAGATCTCCTTTATGTTGTAAATAGAGGAGAGGAGAGAAAAGCGTGCATATTTATCCCGTCTTTAAAAAACTATTTTGATGTGGGATTATACGGATGAGAGAAACCTCAAGCCTTTCATCCACGGCTTGATCCCGGGGTAATTTTTCAAGGTGTGCATACATGTAATTTCTATATATATGAAAGATAGCTGGATACATTTCATCCGCTCATGCTTTCCATCGATAAATTATAAGTGTCAGGAATTCCAGTGCACGTGCATGGAGAGGCCTCGGTTCCCTGCTCTGCAAACATCATAGTGATTTGTCACTGGCCAAAGCATTTCCCTTTCTACTGTGCTAGTGTGCTATGAATAATATAGTGCAGGCTATTTTTCACTTACGTATGTCCTACATTTCCCATGTCCTTTGTCTGTATTCAACCTTATGATAATCTCTAATGCAGAGAAAACCCTTTAAGTGCTGATGAGAAGAGTTTGTGTCTGAAAATGAACTACTGCCATTATCTGTTAATTTGAGGCCTGAAATATGCAACATTTTCCAGCCATCTTGTCTATCTGTCAATAGTTAGATAGTTAGATTAAACAAACAAACAGGTATAGTACAGTAGGTTACATTACAGTAGTTCTTCTTAAGCCATAAAAACCAGGAAAGCATCTGTGTCATTTTATACTTTGGCTATTCAAAAATAGCAGATATACAACCTATGAGCTTGTAGATCTGCAAGTAAAAAATGAGTTGCTACTGCTAAGTACTTTTTCCATCACTGGTTACGGCTGCCTCCTTATAGATTTTAACCTGAACCTACATTATCTATTTAAGACAGTATCCAAACAGCCAGTACCTATTGCAAATAGTCTACTAGTATACCTTACCTACAGTATCTAAAACAGTGTGCAGTGCATCAAGTAGGAGAAGCAGCTGTATTTGCCCTTGGAGTTAACAGCCTTGACATCAAGTTGAAGACAAAATCCCAATACATTTGTAAACGGAAATCGAGCTCCACATCAAAACTGGATCAGAAGTATAGTTTACAGTACGGCTGCGGGCCTCTGCAGCTCATTATTTCTTCCCATTGCTCCTTCAAAATGTTGAGACAGCCTGTCACGCTTTTGATGAGCTCAACTGTTATTCTTTTACATTTCATAACACAGCAGATGCATTTACCGTGAACAGTGACTGCTAAAGCAAATTGGCGTAGGTTTTGTCAGCGTTGTGCCGCTTCTTTGATCTCGTTTGTATTGATACCGCAGCTACTCCATATGGTGTCCGAGATAGTATTCCCCTAGAGAAGATTTGATCCAAAGCGATAATAGCGTAATAACAGCAATATCAAACGAAGAGTCATTAATGAGTTTGGCACGCAGACGGGCGTTTATATTAACACCAACAAAACTATCAAATCAATCAATCAAATGAAGACGTTTATATTTGAATGTAAAGACAAGAAAAAAGAAAGAAACGGAGTAGTGACTAACTACAGGTGACTGTACACCTATTAATGTAGAGAGAAAAAAACAATAATTGGAGACCGCACAGTGAAAACCTCAGTGTTCATGTATCCATTGGTAACTCAGAGAGTACACTGAGGACTTTACTGTACAAGGTAAATGTGGCTTAGCAAACGCTCTGCTTGTGAGGTGCAATCAATAACAGTACATCTGCCCTGCTGCACTGTGTGATGGGGAAGGTAATGCGCCACTCTGCTCGCAGATGTGCCAAGCAGTAAGTGATCCCAATCTCACACACACACACACACACACAAACACAAACAAGTGTGCGCGCACACACACGCATGCACGCACACACACACAAAAAGAAGTGTGCACGCGCGCACACACACACACACACACACACACACAGTAGCAGTAAGTGAGCCCAATCATCCACCACTCCCTGCGATTGAACCTCTGGCAGCAATTTGAGGAGATGATTCTCAAAATTACCACTCAAATGTGCGCAATTGTGTGTGTGTGTGCGCTCGCACGCGCGCGCACACACACACACACACACACACACACACACACACACACACACACACACACACACACACACACACACACACACACACACACACACACACACACACACACGTGCAAGCACATGCACACAATACACAGTTTGTGCACATGCACACCAACGTGCACGTACTGTATGCTGTACACATTCACATGCATGAATGCACACAATACACTGACTAGCACATTTGTACACACAAACCCTCACACACATGGTTGCATCCATAAAGCCACAACCTGTCTTACTCACACACACACACACACACACACACACACACACACACACACACACACACACACACACACACACACACACACACACACACACACACACACACACACACACACACACACACACACATTCATTTTGCTCTGTCAGCTGTTTGACAGGGATCCCAGATGCTCTATACCTTTACACTTTATTACACCTTGCTGATGGAAGATCTGTGCTATTTAATGGTTGAGGGGGTGGCGAGAGAGAGAGAGAGAGAGAGAGAGAGAGAGAGAGAGAGAGAGAGAGAGAGAGAGAGAGAGAGAGAGAGAGAGAGAGAGAGAGAGAGAGAGAGAGAGAGAGAGAGAGAGAGAGAGAGAGAGAGAGAGAGAGAGGGGGGGGGGGGCAAGGCAATTTATAGAGTTGAAAACAGAGAGAAGTAGAAAGACCAGGAGGAGGGAGTCAGGGTTGAGACATCAAAGCAAAAAAAGGAGGCCATGTTTCCCTTTTTCCTAAATTCCAAACCCCAAACAACCTCACACACTCCTCCCTGGTGTCCATTTTCACAGAGAGAGACCCACTCTTGGCTCGTTGCAAAGCTTTTAACGGGAGTAGATCTCGGACAACGGCACTTCTGAGAATAGAGAGCGAGTTAGGGAGAGGGCTCCACAAACTTAAATGCTGTAAAAAGGCTTTGTCTAGAGCAATATATCACCTCATCTTGTCAAACACACATACTGTAAGTGCATGCACAGGCACACGTACACAAACACAGTCACACACACACACACACACACACGCACGCACACACGTACACGCGTGCGCACATCACAGCATATCAAGCAGAGTGATATGTGAGGGTCACAGAGGCTGTCAACGCTGTCTCTCTTCTTGTTATCAGCGGACAAAGCAGCTGTACTTTCTTGCCAGAAAACTTTTCAGGCTACGCTTCTTTTAGACAGAAAGAATGATGTCTGTTGGCAACATGTCATGTCAAGGAAATTAACGTTGCGATGGGAACGATGTACAAAAACGCACACTTTTTGACCTTGTAAACCTGTGATGTGACAATAAAACTGATTCTGATTCTGATTCTGATTCAAGGGAAATTAAGTCACAGATAGTCAGTATTAATTTCACAGATTATCTGAGGCAGTATATGGTTCTCAATTGTTATTATCATTCATTTATTTAACAAATGAATCATGTATTGGTGCGATTACAGCATGTTTGGCCATTCAACACTGGCGGATTGTGTCAATTATCATTTTGTAAATAGTGGATTGATCTGAGCCATTCAGGAAGGATACATTTTGTCGATAAATGTAAATAAACAAAACAATTATTCCATCTCTGTGGGAGATATACACATACATATACACACGCACGCACACACGCACGCACGCACGACGATGAGACAGACTCCAGGAGTGACGTAAACAACCTGACACAATGGAGTCAGGACAACAACCTGTCTCTCAACATCAACAAGACCAAGGAGCTGTTTGTGAACAACAGGAGGCCGGAAAGAGCAGAGCATGCACCCACCTACAGTGGAGAAGCTCTGTGACTTCAAGTTCCTCAGCATTCACATCACTGAGAACCTCACCAGGGAAAAACACACCGGCCACGTGGTGCAGATGGCACAGCAACACCTCTTTCACCTCCGGTGGCTGAAGCAGTTGAGACCCACGGAGTTGGGACCCACGGTCCTACTGTACAGTACGTGCCTTGTATTCTTTATTCTTTATTAGGATCCCCATTAGCATCCACCAAGTGGTTACTAGTCATCCTGGGGTCCCCAAAACAATTATACAATAAAAACAGACAATATAGTTAAGATTGTGCTATATAACTAAAACAAAAAAGGAAAAACAGACAAAATATAGTAATCATCAAAATAAGTGAAGTCACTCTGAATATAAAACAGAGACAACAATAACCAATTAAATCACAAATACAGAGTATTCACAAAATACACAAACAAATAAAATGAGGAACAGAAATAGTGAAACACACAATTACATCTACAGTATATGGGAGTCGGACTCATCAATTTATGTTTAACTCATTAAGACCTGAGGCCGATTCTACAAATGTCTTCTAAATCCTAACAGTTTTCTGAAAAAAACTTTAGTATGTTGCTATATCAGTGGTGCTCAAACCTTCTCATGTCAAGGACCACCAAAAATCATATGTATTTGGCCACGGACCCCCATCTGAAAATATTTTGGACCCCCAGAAGATTTGAGTTAAAAAAAATATATATATATATTCAAAGATTTGCAAAAATGTTTATGATTTTTCCAAAATAGCAGATCTACAAGCTCATAGTGCTGCATGATGTGACATGTTATGAGCTTGTGAAACATACACTCATATACAGTATATAGCTAAAATCAAAGACCCAGATTCTTTCCCGGTTTTAATGGGTTAAGTAACTTTTTAAAAGAAAATCTACTTCTGGTGTGTCTAACATTTATGGGGAGCATATTCGGAGCCGAAGCAGCTCTGTAAAGAACAGTTCTCGTCATACAATTTGTTTGTGTTCTTTGCACCACCAGATGACCTGTGCTCACTCCCATTCGTATGGGAACTGCACTGCTCTCAACTGCACTGCTCTCAGCATCAGATATGAGCTTTCCTCCATGCAGGACATACACGGTAGCTGTTGTGTCAGCAAAGCCTGTGGGATAATCAAAGATCCGAGCCACCCCAACCATGCACAGACTGTTCCAGATGCGACCACATGGCATCCACAAGACTAAGTAAGGGCAGTAGGCTAAGCAGCAGCTACTCCACCAGGCAGTCAAGCTTTTCAACGGCGTGACCGTGAGCCGTGAAAAGCAAATCCCCCCAGGGAATCAGGTTATGAACGATTGATATAACAAGCCTGACTACCGGTCTGCCTACAACTAGCCTATACACACACGCAAGGACGCACACAGGCACATGCGCATACAACACACACACACACGCACGCACACACACACGCCACACACACACACACACACACACACACACACACACACACACACACACACACACACACACACACACACACACACACACACACACACACACACACACACACACACACAAAGAGGCAGATACACACATATACAGTAGATAATTGCACATAGCACTCCTCAAACACCTTCTATAATAATATAATATAACACACACAGACACCTGACACTTTGTATACACACAAACATAATATGCAAACAAAACACAAACACTTATACAGTGTACTCATACAGTGGAGTTATGTAAAAACCTCCAGCTGTCTCCTACTGTATAGCCAAGCAGAAACAATTCCAAATTCTTGCATGATCTGCAGCACGTTTCAAAGGTGTTATTGAGCTTAACAACACGGAAGGCTTAGATGTATTGAACATATTGCATATTAAAACAGTGTTGCGTTATACCACCTCCTCTTGCAAAACAGGTTTGGCTGTGAAGCCATCTTTTTATATTGTCGCCATTGGCTGGAAACCTTGTATCTCCAAAACTGTTACTTTTCAGGAAAATGGAAAAAAATAACCTGTGCTCCAATGGATCCAATGTAGTTATTATTTTGTCACAAGCTCTTGTTGTTGTTTTTTTTTGGCTTTTATGCCTTTATTGATAGGATAGGATAATAGGCTGACAGGAAATGGGGAGAGAGATGGGGGTGACATGCAACAAAGGGAGATACGCTACGCCAGCGGTCCAGGCCACAAGTTCTTGTTAATACTTTTCATCGGTTTAATATTTATAAAGTTCTGTATGACACTCTCGTACGACAAAGTAGGGCATTCATTTACATCCATGAAATATGAAATATGGAAATGTGGATATACAAGGTTTCTGCCCAACAGCAACAATGTGTTAAATGCATTGCATTCACAATGATGAGTGCCCATGGCAGAAGGAGAGAGAAATCAAACCAAACACAGAGGAGGTCAACGCTTTCCAAAGCACCACTGTTACACTCAATGCAGACGGGCACCGATCTGCCGAAGAAATCGTGTCCTCATTATGTAATGTCGGCCATGGCATTGTGACATAGCCTGAATCCATAGTTAATCAAATTATCCTATGAATAACTAATGAGAGAGGACAGAAAACAAATGTCTCCGCTTTTTGAAGCTACAATGTGGCACGCACGCACACACTCTCACACACACACACACACACACACACACACACACACACACACACACACACACACACACACACACACACACACACACACACACACACACACACACACACACACACACACACAGCTATACGCACGCACATGGACGCACATATTTCCTCCATACGCAATTACAAATGCATGCACAAACACAGTGTGCATAGACAGATCTCCCTTAAATGTGAGATCCCTTCCTTCAGTAGAAGCAATCACTAGGACAGTCTCACTATACTCACAAAGGGAAGGCCAACGCGTTTCAGCCAACTTTTGAGCAGAAGGGCTCCGGTGCTCAACAATATAATATGAACAAATTGTTACTTGGGCACTTCAAAAAAGACGACCCACGTAACGTACTGCAGCATTCATTAGGCCTGTACGTTTTATTGCATTACGGGGGTCAGCAGTCACCCCTGTAATGGAATAAAACATACAGGGGTCACCCCTGTAATGAAATAAATGTCCAGACCTTATGAGTGCTCCAGTGCTTTATCTGAGTAGTTTTTTTTTTAAGTGACCAAGTAACTCTTTCTTCAGTTTCACTATACTGTTTGACGGTTTGAACCATCCTGAAATATAAATATGAAGTAACGAGGGCCTCACTGTACCGTTTGATGGCGGCCGGTTTGAACTATGCTGAAATAGGCTATAAATATTACGTAAGGGTCTCATTATACCGTTTGACGCCGATTTGAACAATCCTGAAATAGGCTACAAATATGAAGTACCATACGTCAGGAGCAAAGATGGTGCAGCTAGAGAAGCTACTGTGTTTTCCGTCCACTACTGTATTATGCCATTTGAACATATTTTTTTTGTCACTCTTAATAAAACTTCTGACAATCAAAATAGCTTTATTCAAGGAACAGGTGCAACGCATCAAGCAGAAATCAACAAATAATTTTTTTTGGGGGGTGGAGCAACACTCGCTCAAATAGAGACACTGTGAGCGAATATTTTATGGATTGGATGATGGTGTCCCTATTACTGTCAACTAGCAAGAAGGTGGATATTGTATGTGCGACTGCACTAAATGCATTAGGATAACCCAACAGGCCAAGGACCTCCATGTGCTGCATGTAGTGTGTTTGTTTTGGATGTTTTGACAATTTTGAAATGCACACAGTACCTTTTTCAAGACGATGACACCCTCCTGACTATAACCATTAGAGGTCACGTCAAACATATTCCCCTCATCTCCCGGAACGATAGAATATTCCACCTCTGCGTTCTTCCCAGCGTCCAGATCGTGGGCTCGTATACGGCCGACTGCAGAACCCACCAACGCTGTTTCTGGAACCCGCAGGTGGAAAATACCTGAAATAGAGAGAGAGGCAAATGGGAGAGTTCTTGAATAAAACACCCCACAACAATAAAAAGGAGGAAAAACTAGAAAAGTGTGCTCCTCGGAGCGGGTGCAACCGTCAGTACACAAGGAAGCTGCGCGGTAGTGAGTTTGTATGACAGATGGTGCAATTGTTCGCATTTGTGATGGCCCCTATGGCGGAAGTTCATGCTGTGAGGTGCGCTCTTTAGAGGCCCTCAACATGCAATTCAAATTTGGGTATGGATGTTGTGTTCATGAAACATAGCATTTTCTTTTTTTGTGTGCGAGTAAAAAAATTATGAAGGCAAGTATGGTTGATGATCATTATCACATGACTCAAAAGACCATTTGTGCCTAATATTATGAAACAAATCATGTTTCGGCAACTCACAGTGACATTTGTAACGTGTGGAGCCCCTATGGGTGAAAGTGTAATCGCTTTTGGCTCTGCATTGTTTAGAGGTCCTAAATGTGATAAAAATTTGTGGCATTTTTTGCAAAAGAGCCGCCCTCACACAAACTTGTAATCCATTCCATTCCAATAGCAACCAATTGGAATGGAATTAAAAAAATCAGACTGATACATGCTGATAACACGACTTCAGGAGATAATTGTGTACAGATTTGTGAACTGTTCCACCTACAGTTCAAGAGTTATAGGGCAACACGTGAATCAACCTGTTACAGAGCCACAATGAGGCTGATTTGAAAGGTTTGGGCCAGAAGTTTTGTCTTGGCCTACTATGAATGTGCGTGCAAAATTTCAAGGGAGTGAAAACATAATCCCTCGCCTTCGGCTGTTATGTCCCATCCTAGCGGGGATCAAAAAGACTACATTCCCCAACTAATACCCATTGACACCAAATCTCTACATACAGAGCTTATAGATCTTTTGGGTAATTTTCAGCATCACATTCTTGGGGGAACATTAGCCAAAAATAGATCTATAAGCTCACAACTTGTAGAAAGGTTAAGAGAGACAGTATAATAAAGAGAAAGAAAGAAAGAAAGAAAGAAAGAAAGAAAGAAAGAAAGAAAGAAAGAAAGAAAGAAAGAAAGAAAGAAAGAAAGAAAGAAAGAAAGAAAATAATAGAGTTACCATAATGTGGAAGAGAAGACAGTGAGGGTTTAAAGCTGCAGTATTATCAGACTGGGTGTCAGTGATAGCCATAGATGTGTAACTTATCAGGGTGTATTATTTTTACAGTATTTCTGCCAACAAGGTTTTCCGTAAGGACTTTCATGCCTCACAATACAGCTATCTCTCTTTTGCATTGGTCGTATTGAAATTCCCTTGCAGTAAAACCAAAGAGTAACAGGCAATGCAAAATGTTTCGGGGATGCTCCATCAGTTTGATGCACAACAGTTTCATAATGTTTGAGGGATACATCACACACACATTCACACACACACACACACACACACACACACACACACACACACACACACACACACACACACACACACACACACACACTCACACTCACACACATTCACACACACACACACACACACACACACACACACACACACACACACACACACACACACACACACACACACACACACACACACACACACACACACACACCAAGTCAAATACACCTAGATTATTAATTGTATAAGTTGCAGCTGTGGTGGTGCTTACATCAAGGTGTACTACAAGGTCAGTTTTATGCAGCCTGACATAGTTTTTAACCTCATCTGGAAAACTAACTTCAAAATCAGCCTAGGGTTTCACCCCCCTTCAATAAAGACTAAAATCTATACTGTATTATCCTTATCAAAGAGCCTTAAAAATTACTCACTTTTGGCGAAGCGTGGTGGGTTGTCGTTGACATCGCTCAGGGTGATGTTGATGGTGGTGGTCCCTGCGAGACCTCCTAGCTGACCCCCCATGTCCTTGGCCTGCAACAGCACCTGGTACACCTCCCTCACCTCACGGTCCATGTTGGGCAGCGCCGTTCGGATCACACCTGGCGGAGAGAGGAGGCGCAGAGAAGGAAAAGAGAAAGGTCCATGTGGAGAGGAGGCGATGAGGAGGAGAGGGTGAAAGTGGAGGTGGTAAGGGAGGGAGAGAATAGAGGGAAGGAGGCAAGAGAGGGGAAAGGAAATGTGAAGAGGATAAGGGGCGGTAGAAGAAAGTGAGAAACACGGAGGATGAGACTGAGATGAAAATATTATAAATAGGAGAAAAGACAATAAAAAGGGAAGCAAAATTATTCATCTGGGTCAGTGGTTCTCAACCTGTGAGTCCCCACATGATTTTTGGGGGGTCCCCAGATGACAGTGAAGTGACAATTAAATACATTTTAATAACAAAAAAAAAGAAAGAAAGAAAAGAAAAAGAATATTACTGTATCAAAAGTAATAAGCAAACTATACTATAAAAACTGGTCAAACATTTGCCAAATTGTCAAATAATAGAAAGAAAGAAATAGGCTAAATTTGTGAAAATAGCCCGTCTACAAGCTCACAGCGCCTTGCAAAGCGAGGCGTTGTGAGCTTGTAGATCGTCTATTTTCACAATATTTATCTGTGGAACCGAGTCAAACTAAATGTAATGCCTCATTAATACATCCCAAGTGCTTGTCAGGATGGGGGGTCCCCAGTTCAAATATGTTTTTTGTTGGGGGGGCCGCGGCCTGAAAAGGTTGAGAACCACTGATCTAGGTGCAAATGCAGAGGAGAAACAGAGCGAAAGGCAAAAGGGGAGGGCAGAGCATTTCAGAACAAGAAGAAAGTGATGACTTGAAACCGATGACGTGCGACTTTTCAAAACACTTGTCACCTTTGAAGTTCCTACGAGGGAAGAGGAGAGAGAAAGACAGCGGGAGAGAGAGAAAGACATGCTGAAAGAGGTAGATAGGAGAAAGAGGTTGAAAGAGAGAGAAAAGCCCTGATAAATAAAGAAAGCGAAAGAGAGAAGTTGAAAGAGAGGGAGAGTCAGAGGCAGATGGATAAAGAGAGAGGGGGGAGGATTAGAGGTTGGAAGAAAGCAATAAGATAAACCTTTATTGATCCCCAGAGGGAAATTCAGGTGTCACAACAGCCACAGCAGTGAGAATGAAACGCATGAGGTGAGAGTAAAGAGTCAAGAACCAAGATAATACAAATACAAGATAAAACATCCCAAACTGAGCTACATGGCCTTAGATCTGCACTGGATCTCTGTACAGTCTATGAATAAATATTATGTTCAGTCAAATATTTAAAAAAATATACATCCATAGCTATATATGCATTCTCTCAACAGTTACAGTATGCTTAACAGGTATCTGTTAACATTTGGCGAATGTCAGAAAGAGAGAGAGAGAGAGAGAGAGAGAGAGAGAGAGAGAGAGAGAGAGAGAGAGAGAGAGAGAGAGAGAGACAGAAAAATAGAGAGAGTGAAAGACATGTGGATGTATGCGGCAAAATCCTCAGTGTTCATTTATCCATTTGTAACTCTGAGAGTGTACATATGGTTTGTACACTCTCACAGTTAAGGGAGTCATTGAAATTAAAAAGTTTGAGAACCACTGCTATAGCCCAAAGGGAAAAGGCTTTTTTGATCATTCAGGACCACGGACAGTGACAGTCAGCCAATTATAGTTGTTCTTGATTGCGAAGACATTTCTTGAAATTATGCTCTATTTCTGAAAACTCAAACTTAAATGCACACTCATCTTCATAAACTCCAAACATCCATGTCAAAACCAAACTCTCCCCTCTAAACCATGTAATCATATATCTCAAACTTTGCCTTCAGACATCACACAAAAGCCATAAAATACATACACTCAAAACAGCATTTACACACTGGTGAGATAAAAAAAAAAAAGAGAATAATTGCCAAATCTTGTCTGGTGTATATCAGAATAAATGGTCAGAGGATTCATACACTCTCAGAGTTAAATGAACACTCAGGATTTTAGAGTATAGAATTCATTAGGCCAGTACTTTAGAGCTCTTGGCTGGATGTTATGAAAGGGACACCTCTGAACACTAATCAGGCCGTAGTGCCTAATCAGGCCTGATGCACCACCCTCAGGCCTGGTGCACCACCCTCTGCCTTCATGGCAGAGCGTTTGATCAGCCCTGAATCAGCAGTGGGGGTCAAGGAGATGCTACAATCCAACTGAAGGCAGAAAAGGCATAATTGCAAATTGAGTGAGGTAAAGATAGCCACCAACACACCAGGAGAGGGGAAGCAATAAGTACAGTGGTCTTTGTAGGCTTTGTTGTTGCGATTGTTGTAAATGTGCTCTATAAATATAGATGGATTTGATTTGATTTGTAATCCTGGGTTAAAATTATTGATCAATTAGTGTAAAGGTCTTCTAGGCTTTGGTGCAACAGTTATGGACAGACACAGCATTGTTTTTGCTGAGCGGTTCAAAATCGAGGCAAAAGATGGCCAAAACTGCTATGCTGCAATTTCGCCGCCTTGATAGCCTTTTAAAGCTATATGTTGACTACCTCTGATGGAGTGAGGTCATTAAAGCAATGTCTGAACTACAACTAAGATGGCAGCTCTATGGCCGTCTGCTTCAAATAACTGTATTGACAATGTCAACCAGTTGGTGTCCTACCCCACACTGGAGTCAATGGAAGATAAAGTAGACCACCTCCAAACACTGCAGTTGAGCTAGTTATATCATATTAACATACTCTACCATACATATTGGTTACAATTATATTTTATTCATTAAAATAAGTCCTAGATTGAAGCTTAAAGGCGGTTACACACCGGCGAATATGCGAATATACGCAAAATTCGGACTCGTTCCGAATAATTAAAAGACGCTTTTTCGCTTCGCTTTTTCGCTCCATGTAAGCTTGCATTGACTTTATAAGGTTTTAAAAAAACACATTATTCGCATGAAAAAATCGCCCCGGTGTGTAAGGACCTTAACTTCTGTAGATAATTCGGCGACTCTACAGTTCTAACTATTTTGTATCGACTTGATGATAACAATGATAGTGTAGTTTCTAAGAGACGTGCTCAGACTGACAAACATCACAAGTAAACCGGACAGTGAGCCTAGAGAGGAAGTACTGTCGGTAGCTAAAGTCACTAGTTTATGCTTTCTCTCTCTCTCTCTCTTGTGGTCAATTGTGCCTCTCACTGCCTGTGTTTGTTTGTGTTTGCGTGTGTGCGAGAGAGAGAGAGAGAGAGAGAGAGAGAGAGAGAGAGAGAGAGAGAGAGAGAGAGAGAGAGAGAGAGAGAGAGAACATAAAGAACTAGAAATGAGGACACCGCAGACTGTGAGTGCATTTTTCAAAGACAACTGTGCAATTTGGGAAATGAGCCCCCTCTAAAACCAGCTGTGGAGCAAAGTAATATCCTCTGTGTCATTTGAACTCAGAATGTGAGAATGGACCCATAATGACTTTATGTATTATAATGCTATCCCAGTGCTAATATAGTGAGTCCACACCATAATTATTGCTCGAGGAAGGCCTAGCCGTCTTTGAGCAAACAAACAACTCTCAATCAAATCAAATCAACAATGGTCAAATCCAAATAAGTGTCAGTAATGAAATCATTACTCTGAGGTGGCCTTAGTTTGCATCTTATATTCATTGTTCTTTCCGATGGGATTTGAGAAAGGAAGTAATTACATAGCTGGCAGGATGCTTTCATGGCTATGATATTTATCTTCTCTCTAGGTTGCCATTCGAGACACGATGTGACTTTGTATCGCCTGAAAAATGTGCTAAAGTCTACGCCTTATCTTGGTGACACATCAAGAGCCGACACTAAAAACATTTCAAAGTGAAAAACGGACTGCAATTACCGCTGTTTATTACTATTCAATAGTGACATTACGCCAACTCAAAAGCATACATACGGTCCTCTGCTATGGTGTTAATGATTTCTTTCTAAATTTAACTGCAAATCATTTCCATATGATTGGGTACTTTTTTCTATCCTGACATGAAAGAGAGATGGAAGGGATACAAGTCTGCAAAATAATGATTGTTTTCATTGGGCCAGACAAGCCCAATCCTTACCAGACAGTGAAATAAATTGATTAAAATGAGTGTTACAAAGGAGAAGAAATCAGCCAAACTCACTCCCCTGGCAGAGAATAGCAAACTCAGTCTTTAGTCAAAACAGTCCCACTTCACTTGAGCTAGAAGCATTTGGCATGACAGCTGAATACACACGATGTTATCCATGCCAAATGCTTCTAGTTCAAGTGAAGGGTTCACAATTTGAGAACATACTGTAAAGTGCCTGCCATGGTCAATGATGACATTTAGATGGGTTTAATAAGTTGCATGGCTGTTTGCTGTGCTTCAGGTACAGGACACTTTGCATTGAGACTGAGATTCAAGAACATACAGGCTCACATCAAATGTAAGTGGTGAATTGCGTTCACAAGTTGCTTCATTAAATTGGCCTTTCAAATGCTTTCTGGGAGGAACTGGAAATGGTTACACTTTTGAAATACACGGTGAGATGCCACCGTTTCCTCACTCAATACACCAAACGCTGGCATTTTGAAATGGCCGAATAGTTGCTATGTCACAAAGAGTAAAAGTAAAGCATGTTGTGAGCTTGTAGAACAGCTATTTTATACTTTGCACAACAAAGTATAAAATAATCACAAAGGTTCTACAGGCCTTGTCTCACCTGTCTTGGAGTCAACAGAGAAGTAGGGCTGCCCGTGAAGAATACTGTAGACGATGCGGGCACTGTTGCCATACGTGGGGTCATCTGCATCTGTGGCGGTCACTTGTGTCACATATGTCCCTGTCAAAAGCAACATACAAATTATTGGACATGCTACATGTCACTAGATACTTTATCACAGTCACACATCATAATCTTTACACTGTCACTTATTGATTCTTAAACCCATTTTTTAATAAATACACACAATTCAACATTTCATTTAGACACTTCAGCTCAGAAATAACCAAACCATTATTTAACCATTTACCATTTATTAACCATTACCATATTAACCATTTACCATATATGCAATGATATTGCATTCAGTTTGGCGGTGTGACTCTGCTCAAGTGATATTAAAGATTCCCTGTGCAAACATGTCAAAGATCTTCAATCACAAACCCCCCGAGCAGAGCATAATACAGTTACATAAACACAACATTGAACCCTTAATGCACAACCACCACCACATAACACCACACCATCCACAGAACCATCCCACCAACAACCAAATACCACAGGGAGGAGGCCGGGGAGGTGGAGGAATTTTTACACTGACAGCTGTACAACCAGCAATGACAGCTAAGCATGTAGAATGAACAGAGAACAGAGGCTGCTTAAATGAACTGCCAGAGTTGCACTGTGGGTATGAGGGCGTGAGTGAGTTGGCTTGTAGCGAATGAGAATGACAAGAGGTTGAACGTACTGACTTAAAGGAGTACAACTGTATTAGCTTGTTAGCGAATGGGGGGGGAATGAAGTATATAAACATTCTGCCTCGGCCACGGTAAAGAAAACCCACCTTGAAACCTTCACATTTTCCATTTTATGTTTTATGCAATAACTCTGGTCAACCAGTAGCTCCGACGGAACCTCTCCCTCCGCTGTATAGCTCCGAGATGAGGTTCCTCGTTGTTTCCTGCCGTTTGCGGTCGACATTGTCGCACATTTTCCACTTTACATGTTTCTTACCCCTTTCTGCACATCGTATCCAAAAAGCAAAGCATTTGCGCCACTCTCTCAGATGTTTTAAGTTCTAGCGGAACATAACAGCTTCCAACGAGTTGAAAATTTTTTTTTTTAATTTGCCTCGGTTTTCATCCGGTTACATGTATTTAAGACATTGCGCAAGAGTTGCGCCCGTAGAGATAACATTACTGATTACCCTACTGGTCAAATGTTGAATTGCATCTTCTAATGCAAAATATTATGGAACCGGATGAAAACCGAGGCAAATTAAATACTTTCTTCAACTCGTTGGAAGCTGTTATGTTCCGCTAGAACTTAAAACATCTGAGAGAGTGGCGCAAATGCTTTGCTTTTTGGATACGATGTGCAGAAAGGGGTAAGAAACATTTAAAGTGGAAAATGTGCGACAATGTCGACCGCAAACGGCAGGAAACAACGAGGAACCTCATCTCGGAGCTACATAGCGGAGGGAGAGGTTCCGTAGGGGCTAGTCAACCAGTAGTGGTCCTATCTGACCACAGGATGTAAATGTTTCAATAGAAGAGCAGAGAGACCACCTCCTACCACCACAGTTGTGTTAACTGTATTGCATTACTGTAGCATGGTCTACCAAACAGATGTTCTTCACTAAATAATGTTATGGACTGCAGCTTTAGGGGCCGTCTGTCTGTCTGCCATGCATTTCAATGGTATGCGTACAGTCCTCCTCTTCCCAGGGCCAGAGCTTCACCGCTCGGCGTCCAGTGTTTTTTGGTGAAGCGCCCTGAGTGCTTCAAGCGGGAAATAGTTCCGTTTTTGGAGACGATCGCTGCTCATTTGATCCTCATTGTCTGACAACCCAGTCATTGACGACCTGATGTTAAATCGTTACCACAACCATGAGATACTGTTGGCTATTTGTGATAATAATGCAAATGACATGACGTTCGAGCACAGCAACAGCTGACATGTTCCAACATTGCGGGCGTCAATAAACGTTGACGACATGATATCTAAAGCGCTCTTCCGCTCATATAATGCTTGCTGTGTGTGGACATGGCCCTTTTCACTGTGTACCGTAGGTAGCAGGTTTAGTCAGATTTTCTACAATAGCAGTTCTCTCAAAACTAGAATCAAGCAAGTCCAGACTCAAGGTCATCATTTAAATGTAACCTATAGTCAACTAGACTGGTTATTAAGAACAATTCCTATTTACAATTAACAGCATCTTTAAAGCCATAGGGATGAACTACTGTCAGATATTCTGGTTACATTTTCTACAGTATGTTAGACCTATTAGATCACTGTGATTTTACGTTCCAATGCTTAATTTATGCTCCGTCGTACAACGGTGTCGCCCTCCGATAATAGCAGATCTACAAACCTCTTTGGTGTGAACCAGGCTTTACTATAGCGCTACAATGAAAAGAAAAAGGAAACAAAAGCAGTTCCCTGGTGGGGTGAGTCACTCAGTAAGAAAAAAGCATGCAGCTGATCCACCCTGAGAGTGTCTCCAAATGAAATCACAGATTTGCTTCTTGGCTCTATCATTTCTAGCTTTATGACAGGCTGTAATGTGTTTGGGGATATTGACTTGTCAATAAACAAACATATGGCATATGGTGTTAAAAAAAGGTGTTAAAAAAAGGGAAAAAAGAAAAGAAAAAAATTGAACCCCAAAACATTCCACTCTCAATAATACTGCACTAAAATAAGAAAAAAGTAGTTATGTAATGGTGTATGTGCCATACTGTTGATGTATTTTGCTGTAGCAGACATACTATGGTCAACATGTTGACCCCTCTGAGTACTGCAGCCTGCAGCTGAAGCATTAAGAGCTTACGGTCTTACTGTAAGACTTTTCCACTGTTAAATTACCTCTTAGTAATGGTATTTAGTTGACAGATGGACAGCCAAGTCTGGCTCTGTGATATACATTTACTGTGCGTGGGTGCATGCGTGCGTGCCTGCCTGCCTGCGTGCGTGACTGCGTGCCTGCATGCGTGACTGCGTGCATGCGTGACTGCGTGCATGCGTGTGTGACTGCGTACATGCATGCGTTATGGACAGTAGGCAGCAGGTGCAATCAAAAGCTGACATTTAGCAGGGAAGCATGTCAACGATGTAAAAAAAAAGGGCACATCTGATTTCTGTGAGACAAAAGCATGAATCTGAGAATAATAATGTCCATTCTCTCTCTCTCTCTTGTTCAGGCTCTTTCATAAGAACCACGTCAAAAGATAAAAGAAGATTTTAAGTGGTTATAAGTCCACCTTGATATGCCTATACAACTGGTCAAAAAGACATGAGAGAGTGTGAGAGTGTGAGAGAGGGACAGACAGACAGACAGACAGACAGACAGACAGACAGACAGACAGACAGACAGACAGACAGACAGACAGACAGACAGACAGACAGACAGACAGACAGAACAAATCTAAATGAGGAGGGGAACAGTACAAAAATGTCCACGCATAAACACACTGAAAGGGGGTTCTCGTTAAGCAGGAATACAGCTCTAACACTGTGGATGGCATACAGCATATGTCTCTCTACAGCACTGGTTCTAAACGTGAATACAATTTCAATTGTATTCACGTTCCCTTTGCAGAGAGGTAAAATTGTACTACACACTGAGGGCCCAGGCCGTGCATCAACACATTATCCATGCATAAACACACTGAAAGGGGGTTCTCCGTCGCTAAGCAGGAATAGAGCTCACTGTGGATGGCATACAGAATTCATCTCAATGACTCTACGGCATTGGTTCTCGACATGGGGTCAGGGGAACCCCAGGGGTCCTTGAGAAGGTTCCAGGGAGGTCTCCAGCTAAATTATTTATAGTGAGGAACCAAACAGACTTTCATTTGGTTCCATTTGTATACTCTCAGAGTTAAAAGGTAGGGTAAGTGATATGTTTTGGTCAAAACAAAACGTTTTTGGTTAAAAGGTTAAAGCACTATATTCTGATAACTCTGGTAATCATTGCTATTGAGTCTTTGTTCAGTAACAGGTTCCCCCCATCTCTCCAGGTCTAAACAGAACATCATTTTTCAGGTAGGTGACACAATTTCAGCCAATCAGGAGAGAGTACCCATTTATCAGCTTAATTCTTATAGTGTTCCAGTTCCAATTTTTTTTCCAGTTTAATCTGTAACCTGGCTGAGTTCTCAATCCTGATTGGATAAAATTGGTATCCCGATCTGAAATTGCATTTTCTGTTTAATAAAGAGCTGGAGAGACATGGAGAATCCTGTTACTGAACAAACACTCTAGTCTATAGCAATAAGTACTAACTTTTTTTTCTCTCCTTTTCATTGTTGTGGTTGTTGTTGTTGTTGTTGTTGTTGTTGTTGTTGTTGTTGTTGTTTTTCTTGGTCACGTTCAGTCATGTTTGTGTTTTGTAATGTCTGATAAAAGTAAAAAGGAATGTGATATGTTACCAATGAAAATTGGTAACATTAAAATAATAATAAAAAAATCTAATAGGGGTCTTTGAAATTAAATACGTTGAGAAAATCACGCACTATGGGATAATTATTATATAATTATAATAACAGGCCGAAGGCATGGCAGAGACAATGTTTTGCACCCTGTCCGTCTGTCCGTCTGTCAGTGAGTGTGAGTGTGAGTGTGAGTGTGAGTGTGAGTGTGAGTGTGAGTGTGAGTGTGAGTGTGTGTGTGTGTGTGTGTGTGTGTGTGTGTGTGTGTGTGTGTGTGACCAGCTAATCGGGATTTACATCTGTGCGTTCGCTTCCTTCTGGAAACGAACCCTAACTCGTTTAACAATAGCGTCCTCGGAGCCGACAAAACAACGGAAAGTTAGTCATATTTACGGGGCCAGAGCTCAGCTCTGGACCTGTTTTAATGTTGCCCTCTTTTTTCTTCTGCCACTTTTCGCAGTTCTGGCTGAACCGTGCATACGCTTTTTACGAAACTTGGCCATATGGTAGATGGTCATGAAAAACTATCAAGAAATAATTCTCACAATCTTTCGTCAAAAGGTGGCGCTATAGCAAAATGCCAACTTTGAACAGGTACAACTCATGCCCTGTTTGACCTACAGCCATGAAACTTCAATATACATATGCGTCTACTCATGATCAACAACTTTCACACTCTGACTTTTGACCTCTGACCTTTAGATCTCCCACCATTTTGAATAATATGAAAAACAGTTAAAACCTATCTCCTCCTGGGATTTTTTAGTAATCTGCACGAAACGTTTTACACATGAACTTTGAACCTATGCCGAAAAACTGATGCAAAAGATTTTCCATAAGTGAAAAAATGAAGCTTTAATGAGCCAATGAATATTGCAGTTTTATGACAATTATTCATCTGCCCCTAACACATACATGCAGACTCACATTTCTTTGAAACTTTGCGGTAATGTTGAGGGTCATTCCAAATATCACTGAAACCAATCTTACTCCAATTGGTCAAAGGGGGGCGCTATAGCGATTTTTTTTAAATGCAAACTTTAAACAGGCAAAAGTCATGCCTCGTTTGGCCGACAGCCATTAAACCTACTTACACATGTGCCTTGACTCATGAGGAACACATGTATCACGTTAACCAGTAAGCTCCGCCCTTAGATTGTCTGCAATTTTGAGCAGTTTGAAAAACACTTAAACCCAGGATTTTTCAGCTATTTGCGTGAAACTGTATCATCTGTGTGATCTCCTTTTTCACAGGTTCTTGTCTGTTGGTCCAATGGCTTCTCCCTTAAGCGAGTGCCTCACGACCGCAAGGTTGCCGGTTCAAGCCTCACTTGATGCAGACTCATTTAAGTTGAATTGCAAAAAACATGACTGTATCAATGAATACATATGCAAACGGTAAAGATAACATGAAATGCTTATTTGAGAGTATGTTTTTTCAATGTATGACGTACTTCATTGTGAAAATATCCGATCTACAATCTCACAACTTTTCAGATAGCAACGTTTTGTGAGCTTGTAGATCGGCTGCTTTCACTGGTTTCGGTTTCGAGGAGACATACAATTTCTCTATTGGTAAATGGTTTGTGAACGAGTGATCTTAGTGTTAGTGAAACAGGGGCTTGGTTCATGACAGAAGGCAAAAGTGTATGATCTTCAACAGACAACTTCAGCCTGGATGAAGCTATAGCACTACTTGTAGTGTCTCATTCTGTGAGTCCGAAGGTTGAGAGTTTGATTCCTGTCAATGGCAATAGGTTGAGCTGTCTGTTTCTCTCACTCTGTCTGTCTATCTGGCTCTGTCTGTAGGTGGGTCATTCCACTTTTCAATTGCATCGCACAAAACA